>NC_048299.1:154880913-154938526 GCF_013100865.1 Trachemys scripta elegans
GGCTCCATGCTCACAGTGCTGTGGCGTCCGCGCTGTCAATGACTGGAAAAGTGCGCGAAATGATTTCCCGCCGGCGCTTTCAGGGAGGGAGGGAGGGCGGGAGTGATGGACGGATGACGACAGTTACCCAAAAGCACCCTGGCCCCTTTTTTTTTTACCCAGAAGGCATTTGCGGCTCCACCCAGAATTCCAATGGGCGGCGGGGACTCCGGGAACTATGGGATAGCTACCCACAGTGCACCGCTTCCAATGTCGACGCTTTCCCCGTTAGTGTGGACTCACAAAGTCGAATTACTGTCCTTAGTGTGGACACACACGTTCGACTTTGCAATATCGATTCTAAATATTCGATTTAAGTAAAATCGAACTACTCTCGTAGTGTAGACAAGGCCTAAGTCTCTTTGTGGATCCTACGCATGAAGAGGCGTCAGGAGAGCAGAGGTCAGTGCCAAACTTGAACATGACTCTCGGAGAATTAGGTAAGGAGGGGGAGAAAAGGGCAAACAAAATGAGTTGAAGGAATAAAGTAAAGCAAAATAAAAATAAATTAACCATAAACATTGGAGCCAACAAAAATAGCTGGGTCCTAGCCAGGGCTTACTGCCATAACTCTCCTTCTCAATAAAAACATCTGTCTGAGCTCTCCAGTATTTATAGTTCTCATTTAATGCAGCAGGGACTGAAGGGAGGGACCTGGCAAAGGAAGATTTAGCTTCCTGTTTACCCCATTCCTCATTTTCAAAAATGCATATTAATTGGCTGTTAAATGAGTGCACTCAAGAAAGTGGGCCCAAATGGGTGTCCTTGTCTCATTTGCCACAGAACCTCGACATGCCCAGCTGCCTCTCTGATAATTCTGCTGTCTCCGTTCCTGGCCAGCCTTGTGCTCAGAAGTTTGCAAAACTGTGCTCTTTGCATCCTTTCTGACTACCATTTTTCAGCCACTAAGAGTGTGTTTGCTGGGGAATAAAGATGAAATCAGCCTCTGAGGATTTAGTATGAGTTTAGCGGCACTAATTCTTATTGCATGTGGTTCCATATGAAGTCAGTGGATAAATATTTTCTGTTACACAATGCTGCCATGCTTTTGAGAGAAGGATTATATTAGATATATCTGTGAAGATAAAAGGAGCGAGAAACCAAAACCTTTTTCCAGTGAAGAGCAGGCCTTTTTCCAGTGCCCTGTCAAATTCCTCTCTTGTGTATAGAAAAAGGCAAGAGCTCACTTGTTGACATCATTCAGTAATTCCCAGGTGGTCCTGTGGTGCAGAGCCTGTAGGACAGTGAAGTGACTTTATTCAACAAATGTATTTCACTCAAGTGGTGTGTGATGACAGTTGGAAAAGCAACTATAACAATGCCATCATGGGGTTTCATGATTCAGTTATTCCAGATCAAATTTGCTCAGATGACAGATTCTCTTATTGACTGCATTGCAAGCTCTACCTAGACCTGAAAATCCAGCCGTGCTTTCTGCCCATGGCATCAGCACCAGCAATAAAGATTGTGTGGTTGGAAATGAGCTAATTCTGGTTATGATGTACGAGGCAGAAGATAATCCTCCTTCTCATATTCTTCTGCAGCCCTGCAGTTACTAACAGGTCTTTTGATGAAATTCACCCTTATGTACCACTTAAACCCTTAAATGATACATAGGTCTTGAACTCCACGGGAGTGAATTTCATCTACATTGAGATAATCACTGCTTTAGAATATGGCAGCATTCATGTGGAAAATGTCTTGTTACCATAGAACTATCGAGATGTTAACAAATGGGAATTTGTCTAAACAACATTCCTTTTGAAATAAAGGAGAAGGTCATGGTTTAAATGTTTATATGTGGAAAATGTAGGGTGTTTCCTCTCTTAGAGTCATGGATAAACCCTGTATCAGGGGGTAGCCGTGTTAGTCTGTATCTACAAAAACAACAAGGAGTCTGGTGGCACCTTAAAGACTAACAGATTTATTTGGGCATAAGCTTTCGTGAGTAAAAACCTCACTTCTTCGGATGCATAGCATTTCTCATGCAGCCTCAGGTGTTATTTTTGCTTTTTGTTCTTTTCCTATGCTATTATCTGTGGTGTTTTTTAAAAATTCTGTTCTATTATAACCCAGGCTGGAACTCTAAACCTTTGGTAGAGTTATTTGCCTCTGGATTACTGCATGAGTTAAAAAAGAAATGTATTCCCCTGATCATCGCAGGGCAAGAACATCTTTCAAACAAGAATCTTAGTCTATGTAGCTCAACCCTACGTTTAGTTGGATGTCCACATTTTTACGTGTAATTTTCCATGAAAAATAAATGGGTTTTAACTAAGAGAATAAAATATTTCATGAAAGCCCGTGCTCCATGGGTTTTCCCATCCCTTGTTTGAATTTGTTCTGTATCACAGTGTGATCATGTTGCATTATAAAGTTATTACAAAAACAAATTGTCTCTGAAAAGATAAATTTTCAAAGGTAGCAACCCTATTTGGGGTTACGGAGTGTCATATAAAAACATTAGAGAATCAAGCCCCACTTAAATAAACCAGAGCCTACAGTGTGGTTTCTAATTCATTTCCAGCTGCATGTCAAAGTATTGGTTTTGATTTTTCAGTGTTGTAGTGTTGGGCCCTGTCTAGGTATTTGTATGGCTGCTGGGTGAGTGTATCATAGACATTATAATAATAATTAATGGAGATATCCCATCTCCTAGAAGTGGAAGGGACCTTGAAAGGTCATTGAGTCCAGCCCCCTGCCTTCACTAGCAGGACCAAGTACTGATTTTGCCCCAGATCCCCAAGTAGCCCCTCAAGGATTGAACTCACAACCCTGGGTTTAGCAGGCCAATGCTCAAACCACTGAGCTATCCCTCCCCCCAATAAATTAATAAATGCACCTTGTCAACATCCCTGTGAAATCCCCAGTTTGTCAGTGGGGAATTGAGGCACAGAGCATTTAAGGGTCAGCTTTTCAAGTACTCAGCGCCCAGATCTGGGATCAAACTTTCAACAGCTCGGCTCCCGTTTAGGCGTCTCAGTAAGGGCTAGATTTTCAAAACCATTCAGCACCCCAAAGCTCCCCTTTGGTCAGATTTTCAACAGAGTTCAGTACCCAATGTGCACAACATAACATGCTGATCCCTTTGGAAAATCTGGTCCTAAGTGACTTCCCCATGGTTGTCACAGGGAGTCTGTGGCAAACCTGAGACTCGAACCCAGACCACTGCCTTAAATAGAACATCATTCTGTTTGACCATGCAATACAAAAGTGGCAGGGAAGCTCTAGTCCCTAAATGTGTACATATATAGGCGGGGCCTGGGTGTTTTCAACAAGTGCCCCTATCTCTGTAATTCCTTCCTTCCTTTGAGTCAACATAGTCCAACTTGGTTGCCCTTCAGGCCAGACTCTGTGTGAATTCTGATTACCCAGCTTTTCTCTGAGGCTTTGTCTTGACAAGGAAAAGTGGTTGAGTTTAGACCAGGCTACCTGGCTAAGCACACCCTAAACTCAACCAATTTTCCTAGTCAACATAAAGCCTCGGGGAGTTGTGGTTGATGGGAGTGTTGTTTCATTTGTATTAGTTAAAAGGATGCTGTGAACTTTAATTTGCCCCGATATATATGTTGTAAAGAGACAGTTTTATAACCCCTAAGACTGATGGAAACATCTGTATAATGAAAAAACAAACAAACAAACACCAGAACCAGTCATTTTTGAACAAACATTCTTCTGCTGTGTATGAGCCCCAAGCAGGGCACCTCTGAACAACTGGAAGTGAAATTGATTATAAACAAAAGTGAAATTGACTTCACTGATTTCTAGCATTTAAGCTGAGTGAAAGGCAAAGAGTAAACACAGTACATCAGTTATGAAAGTAAGGGATGATCAGGTTGTTTTCACTTCTAACATTCTAACGTGTCTTTAATAACATAGGTAAAAAATGTGTTTCTTTACAACATATCAATGTTAAGATAGCAGCAGTTTCCCCTTAATATGGACTTGGCTGATGTTTAGGTCAAGAACTATAAAAAGACTTAGGCACCTAACTCCTATGCTAGGTGGGTGGACAAGGTCTCCCTTATAACCTGCTTCTTTAGAATGTGGGAAAACCTAGTTAAATTCCCTGCTTTGACTGATATGAAGAAAGGATTTGAATTTGGGTTTCACTCTCTCAGGTGCATGCCCCTTAACCACTGGACTGTAGGATAGTTTGATGGGGGGCTTTCATAGATTCTAAGGCCAGAAGGTACCAGTGTGATCTAGTCTGACCTGCAGGACTTCACCAAAATAATTAATAGAGCGTATCTTTTAGAAAAACAGCCTATCTCAATCTCTCCTGTTGTCACTGTTCCACTGCATATAAATAGTTAAGTATACTTCAGGCAAGACAGAGTGAGTAAGAATGCTCTTTAGTCCAGTGGTAAGGGCATTCACTAGAGAGGTGGGAAACCCTCACCGCTCATCTCTGCCCTTGCTTTTTTACTGACAGAAACACAAAGCACAGTATCGGTGCAATATATTAAATGATACAAGAATTCGCTCCTTAAGGGGAAGCCAGGCAGAAAGAACCACAAGTAACAGAGGCTAGCTGAGCAATGTAACATCTTGAGCAGACCAGAATATGTGTCTTGTTAATTAGTATTGTCAATGTACTTAAAGGGAATTGATGATGCCTCTCTACAAATACTAGCTTTCTTGTTATAGTTAATGGCATCACAGGGATAATTAATGGCAATTAGTTATCCAATACTAGTATTACACCTATTGCATCATGCTCATTAATGGTTGTTGTTTGATGTGGGTGCTTGTAAGCGCTTGGCCCTGCCCACAGCTGACTGTAGTCCATGCAATGCACCCGCTGCACGACACGCACACAGCACCCCTGGAGTGGGCCAGCACGGCTTTGCAGGGTGCATGGGCACTGCCTAGCAGGCTGCCACTCCTGGGAGGTGCTTAGCCCTTCACTGTGGCCTACCTTACCAAAATGGCCGCTGCGCGCGGCCAGTTTCAGGGCGCAGCCTCGCTTCCGCGGCCCCACCTCCCACAGCGATTGGCCGGATGGGTTGGAGGGCGCGCGCCGATTGGCTGAGTGGAGGGGGACGGAAGTCGGGCCGGGGGCGGCTGCCCGGCGGGGGATGTGGTGGAGAGCAGGGATGGCAGCGGGCGAAGGGCTGGGCCGGGCGCTCCGGGCGGTAACGGAGCGGATGCAGCAGGCGGTGGCCAGGCGGCCCCAGGTGAGAGGGGCAGGGCCCCGCTTGATGCACACCCCTGCTCGCTGGGCCCCCAGCACGGGGCGGCAGGGCCTCTCCCCCCAGCCACCCCCCTGCTGGGGCCCCCTAACATTGGGGAACAAGCTGCCCCACCCTAGCAGGACCCCCAGCCCCATGGGCCCCCCAGCACGGGGCGGCAGGGCCTCTCCCCCCAGCCACCCCCCTGCTGGGGCCCCCTAACATTGGGGAACAAACCGCCCCAACCTAGCAGGACCCCCAGCCCCATGGGCCCCCCAGCACCGGGGGGCAGGGCCTCTCCCCCCTGCTGGGACCCCCTAACACTGGGGAACAAGCCCCCCCAACCCCCTAATACTGGGGAATAAGTCCCCCCTGCCCCCACCCCAGGGGGTCCCCCCACAACTGGGGAGCAGGGCCTCTCCCCCCTCAGCACCCCCACCTGCTGGGGCCCTGTAACACTGGGGAACAAGCCCCCTCAGCACTGGGAGCAGGGCCTCTTCCCACCCGCTGGCTCCGTGTGGTAGGGTGAGTTTCTGGGGGGAGGCTGGTGGGAGGTGGGTGCTAAGGAGTGAATGGGTGGATTGGGTTGGCCTAGCCTAGGAGGTGTTTGGGGCTGGCTGGCTAGTTGGGAGGGAGGGGTTATTGGGGAAGGAGTGTGTAAGGTGGGGAGGGTGAAAGAGAGTCAGTAGGTGGCTGCAGAATGTCTCTCCCTGAGCTGGCTGGGTTTTCTCTTCCCTTCCCCTCAGTTGAAATGATTGGTCTGGCTTTTATCATTCCCCCAAATCCTAGGTCGTGCATATGGGGGTCTCATGCACCTAATCAGAGCGTGCCAGCTGCTTTAGGGGCTGCTGTCCTCCTTCCATCCCCAAGATATGCTCCCCATTACCTTCTGAAAATCTCCCACCCCTGTCAGCACTGGGCTACTAATCGGCTCTCTCTGTCTCCTGCTTCTAAAAGCATGGGCGACAGAAGGGATTATCCCAGCCCACGTATTTTTTGTGTTGTATCTAATGGAAGGAAAAATCAGGGCATTTTTTGCCTTCCCTGAGGGATTCTGGTAGCGTAACTAATCTAAGCACCCAATACATTTCTCCCAGCTGTCATCTTCCGTCCAGCTCTGGCTGCTTGAGTGGCATAACGTGGAGCTTGAAAGAAGGCCCTACTTTTTCTATACTGGGGATTTCTCACTCTCCTGAAGTACATGCTCCATTGGGCAGGAAGAGGTCAAGAAATGTTTGTAGGGAATTAGCTGTAAAAAATGTGTGTCAAAAGTTTCTGTAAGGTCACACCACTGGGGAAACAACATTGTGTTGGGAAGTTAACAAACATAGTAACTGACATGTTGAACATGATTTTGTACTTAATGTGGACAAGGACAGATGTGGTTAATGACACGCTAACTGGTTGTAGCTAACCTTAGGAGCAGACTAGGGTTAACCATTTAACCCTAGGCTGGTTTTTGAAAAAACGTCCTTGTCTACATGAGGTGCAAAGTCACATTAAACACTAAGTTAACGCATCTTCTAACATGATGCTTTTTCTCAGTGTAGAGGTGGCCAAATTATCAGTTAAGATTACTGGACCTCATATACATGGGGAGCTGTTTCTGACTGAGTCCATCTGTGAATGCTTTTCTTCCAGATTAGTTTATTCCACGTTGGAATAAGAGCAGTTGGAATAAAAGCAGCCCCATGGAGTTAATCAGGAATAGTTACTCTGCTTTAAATTCATACCCTACCTTATTCTGTATATCTTTCAGGTATAGATAAGCCCTTAGAGCATCTCGCCAGCATGGCTCTTATGACCCCAAGCAGAAGAGATCCTCATCAAGACAGTTATTGAGTTCTTCCCCTTAGTGGCATATTGTGGCACCTCCTGCACTACAGAGCAGGCTGGTCTAGAATACAGGCTTTTGGAGAGAGAAGGGGCTCTTTTAAGTAGCCTGCCATGAGGATAACTCTTATTCCACTAGATCTGGAATAGCCCTCTCAACTGAGATTTGGTTCTGGTAGTTGTAGAATCAAAGAATAATAGAATATCAGGGTTGGAAGGGACCTCAGGAGGTCATCTAGGCCAACCCCCTGCTCAAAGCAGGACTAATCCCCAACTAAGTCAATTCATGCCACTGACTTCTCATAACTGCTTCCTTTGACAGGGTCTCCCTGCTGTACAGCCTCGACTCGTGGCTGTGAGTAAAACCAAACCTGCAGACATGGTTATAGAGGCCTACAATCAAGGGCAACGCAGTTTTGGAGAAAACTATGTAAGTGCCCCCACCTTTCTCCCGTTATTTCATAGGCTTTAAGGCCAGAAGGGACTGTTGGGATTTAGTCCGGCATACTGCATGGTACAGGCCATAGAATTTCACCCACTGAAATCCTGCATCTGGCCCAAGAAGTTGATCTTGAACTACAGCATGCCTTTTAGAAACTGCCTGACAAGCATTCGCTCTTTAGTGGTGAACCCTTAAGCTTTAGCCCTTGGGTGACTAGTAAAAGCGGACTCCACTTTGAATCCACAGTTAGGTTTTCTTTTGTGGGCTGGAGCATTTTTCTTTATTTTAAGGTTGTTTAACCACCACTGTATGAATTCTTGTCTTCTAATTTCTTGACAAATGCTATAGTTCCATTCTAGACAGCAGGACATAACGGAAAGGGAAGTAACTGGGTATTTTATCCAGTAAGCCATAATTCTGGGCTGTGGTATTTCGTGGCTGGCTCCTTTGCTTACATCCTGCTCTCTTTTTGCAATTAAACCCCAGGCAGCAGGGTAAAGAAGGGAGAGCTATAAGCAGTGCGTGAAACTTTGATATTTCTGTACCAGATATCAGCACTTTTAGCTGACCTCCTGTACAGCAAGGATGCTAGCTTGTGGCCAGGTGTCTGTGTGTGTGTGGGGGGGAATCCAGATGTGCGTTCTTGGTAAAGTAGTGAGAGAGAGTGCCCTGTATCTGAATGCTGTTCAATGTGGCAATACAAGTAAAAGCGCACTACTCAACTTCAGTCGTCTTCTACCAAATGCCAGACTCTCAGCTGAGTGGTGCTTGTCCGTGTTATACTCCATGTAGCACCTTCTGCTTGTGATGCCAGTGTATTACATCCATGAGCATTACTGGGTGCTACAGAGGAGAGAGCAGTCCCCATCTCACCATCATCCCCATAGACACTCCATGGAAAGTCCATAGTTGTGTATTTGCTGGTACAGTTGTATGGTGTGTCCCAGGAATGCGGGTTGTGGCACAGTACCTCTGCTCTTCCAGCAGAAAATGGAGAAGTGCCTGACATAGTTTTAACGAGAGGATGTCTTTAATTCACTCAGGTTCAAGAGTTGCTAGAAAAGGCATCAGACTCCAAAGTAAGTTTACTTTTTTTTTTATATATATAGTCTTCTTTTCACTCCCAAAGTATCTTTACAATTAGGCAGACATTCCGTCTATGTTTTAAGGAATCAAGGTGGAGGCTGAAGGAGGATGGGACATCCTTAGCTTCAGGCCTGTTTATCGGAACTCTTAAAGCTCCTGTCTATGAGCGCAGTTAGTCGTGAGGCTTGCGTGTGGACCCTGCATTGCCAATAGTGCAGTGTCTCTCAAACTTTTTTTACTGGTGACCCCTTTCATATAGCAAGACTTTGAGTGCGACCCCCACCCCCTTATAAATTAAAAACACTTTTTAAATATAATTAACACCATTATAAATGCTGGAGGCAAAGCGGGGTTTGGGGTGGAGGCTGACAGCTTGAGACCCCCCCCATGTAATAACCTCATAACCCTCTGTGGGGTCCCGACCCCCAGTTTGAGAACTCCTGCAATAGTGGTCTCTAAAACCTGAGAACAGCCTGTATCTCCTGTGGCAAAGACCAGTGATAATGACCTGCTTTTGAAAAACCACATTGTTTTACGGTTAGTTTTTTGCCCACTCTTTGCATAACATTCTGTTCCCTTAGTCCTCTCCACAGGAACCAATCTCACTTGTACCAGAAGCACTGTCTGAGCCAAACTTCCCTCAGTAAATTACAGAAAGAGGTGCCTGGCGATTTTTTCCCCCTAGACACAAACAGCCCCACATGCTTTTTGGTTAGTGAAAAAATTGCAGTTCAAACCTGATTAACTCTTTCTCTCTGTTCTCAGATTCTGTCTTCGTGTCCAGAGATTAAATGGCATTTTATAGGCCATCTGCAGAGGAATAATGTCAACAAACTGATTGGTAAACTTAATTTAATTTCTTTAAGCTCAGTATCCCGGGGCAACAAATTCTTCCTATGTCATAACTTGCTTGATTAACCCATTAGTGCAGCTGATTACAGGCCGCGAAAGCATGGTCCTGGCTTCATGTTTTACTTTTACTTTTGTCTGCTGTTATCCCCTGCCATAGTCCACTGCTGGCTGGAGGCAATTCAAAATAGCTCTGTGATACCTTTGCTGCACAGAGAGCTGGGAGCCCCTTAGTTGGGAGAATATGACTTGGTGTCTCTGATATTTGCCTCTGACTGAAAGAGAGAACTGCTTTTGTGTTCATGAATTTTCATATACACTAAAATAAAACGCAGCCTGTGGGACTCATTTCCACAAGACATCAAAGACCAAGAGCCTAGCAGGACTAAAAAAGACTAGACAAGTGCATGGATAATGGGACTATTCTGAGATTTCAAGGTAAAACTTTCAAAAGTGCCTAAATGAGGCCTTGGCTACACTAGACAGTGTTGGCTGGTATAGCTATACAGCAAACCCGCCTAGTGTAGATGCGGTTTATATGTACCGATGGGTGGTTCTTCTGATATATCTGTTATCCAGCAAAATAAGCTGTGGCTATGTCCACGCTACAAAGATAAGTTGACCTATGATAAGTCGACCTTACTGCCACTGGAGTAATTACTGTGGTGGCTGCTGTCCATGTTACCGTCCTGACTGAAGAGGGGCAGTGTGGGGGGGATGAGAGCTCCAGGGCTCTCAGCTCCACACCAGGAACCCAGCTGCCCCTGGGGCTTGTCGCCTTCCAGCTCCCAGCCAGCAGTGGGGGTGGGGGGCCAGCTACCCGGGGCTTCTCGCCTCCGGTGGGGAGATCCGCATCCGGAGTTTGGCCGGCTGCCGTGCTCCCGGAAGACAGGAGGAGTGGGGAGCTTAGCTGGCAGCCCAAGCGGGGAGCCTGGGTGGCAGTCTGGCTTGGAGTGGAGACCCGGCAGCAGCCCAGCTTTGAGCTGGCTTTCTTGTCAATTTCATGGCTCCAGTGGAGCATGAAATTGACAAGAATGACAGCCAACAGCCCCTGTAAGACTGCATTGTCCTAACTACACCAACATAAGCCCTACCCCTCTTATTGAGGTGGTTTTATTATGTCCACATAGCAGGGGAGTTACGTCGGCGGGAGGAGCATTTCAGTGTGTATGCCTCCACTGTTTTCTCGACAAAACTCTGTAGTGTAGACAAGGCCTAGATCAGAAAACACACTCCTGTATTACTGCATCTACACTAGGGCTTTTGCGGACCCAACTCTAAGGGTTGTAAAACCTCTTGGGTATGTACCAACTTCTGTTGGGGGTGAGGAGGAAACTTCCTGGGGAGTAGAGACTCATACCTACTCACTGGAGGTTTGTTGCAGCTGACACTGGCTACTGTGGAAGACAGGATCCTGAACTGGGATGGGGCTATGGTCCAATCCCATCTGGCAATTCTTGGAATAGTATTTCATTGATCCAGTGATCAATGAATTTTTGTTGTTTACTTAGCTCTTCTACAGCCCAAGCTCTCTCTATGCTGGGTCACTGTGACCTCTTATAAGAATGGGGGAGATGATGTCGCACAACGGAGGGATATTTTGGTATGTGCCATTTGTAGCGAGTAGTCAAGCTGAACTGCCACATCTGCTAAATTGGCCTAACATAGTCTGTGTGTTCCATGGCAAATGCACAATGTAGCACACTGAACGTGCTGTGCAAAGTCTAAAGTCTGTCTTTGGTGTATGGCGCTAAAGAATGATTGAAGCCTCGTGGAAACCTGGTGACAAGATCATTCTGTTTCTGTATCTCTGTTACTGATGCCTGTCTGCATGTTTGTTCCTCTGCCCCTGCTGCTTCCCAGAGAGAGGCTTATGACTTCAAGTGGGGAGTAAACAGCAGGAGCAGATGATCCAAAGAACAGTCACCATGTTCCTCGTACAAATGACCTTGGTAACAAAGAGCAAGGCAAGAAAAATACAGTAAGCTCTGGGGGTGTAAATAGAACTTTAAGCTAACCGCTTCCCGCACTGCAGCTTTAAGGTTTTAGAAAGCACTGTGGCAGGTTAAATCCTCTTTCAATCCATTTCTTTCCTTAACAGAGATTTTCAACTATTTCATTTGGTTTGCAACCAAAATTTCTCTCTCCATCTCTGCCACTTACATTTGTACCATCAAGTTGGATGCCATTTTGCATTTAGCTCCTACAGTGCCGTACGTTCTCACTGTGCTGTACAAACACAGACTAATCCTCGCAGCCCTTGTGAGGGAGGGTGGTTCTGTTCATTTCGTTTTATGGATAGGGAACCTGAGATCCAGAGGTGAAAAGACTTGCCCAAGGCAAATGTATTGGATTCGGGATTGGGACTTGGGAGGTCCTGGCGACAGTTAACAAGAGGCTATTGCCAGTGGAGGCAGACGGTGTTCCAGCTACAGCTGTTTGTGCTTTTGAAGTGCCTTCAAATCTGCCTTATTTCTCCCTAGCTGTTCCCAATCTGTTTATGGTGGAAACGGTGGATTCTGTGAAACTGGCAGACAAAGTCAACAGCTCGTGGCAGAAAAAAGGCTCACCGCAGAGGTTAAAAATCATGGTGCAAGTTAAGACAAGTGGAGAAGATAGTAAGTGGTTGGACACTTGAGCTAATGACATTCATGTTCTGTTAGCACTGTTGATGGGTACAATATAGCTGGGTTAGACTAATGTGTGTATTTAAAGAGCTACTCTAGGTCTGAAATTAAATCTGCTTTCAGTGTTTTAAAATGGAGTATCTCTTTCCAGTCTGAATAGCTCAATTAAAAAACCTGCATTATCACTGAGAAATTGGGGAGGCGGGAAATCCGGCAGGAGAACAAGAAAAGCATGGCTTGGGTGTCCTTTGCTGGCATCACCAGAGCAGTTAATGCTGTTCCTCACATTGACCTGGCCTCAATTGTGCAGCAAACAAAATGTTTGTTTCAAATGCCATTGGAAACGTGGGGGCACAGGAGGGCAGCCTAGCTTGCCGAACAGAAATCAAGCAGGTATGTGACGAGACAGACACATGCATTTTTAGGCCAGGTCTCCACTTAAGTTTTTACCAGCATAGCTATAGTCCGCTGGGGAGCATTTTTTGTTTTGTTTTAACAAATCACCTACACGGGCAAAAGCCCTGGCATAGAGGCTATTATAGCAGCAAAAAGTGCTTTTGCCAGTTTGCCTTATTTCACTCACTGACCCAGAGTAAGCTATACTGAAAGGCAAGTGCTCTTTTCGTGGTATAATGGCATGTCTACACCGGGAGGGTTTGCCAGTGTAGTTATACCAGCAAAACTTAAGTGTAGACGAAGGCTCATATTTGAAAGCACAGAGGAAGTGTTGCAGAGAACAGAGTAAGCAAGGCACTGTCACCATCTCTTTCAAGGTTGATTTTCTTTTAACATCGATAGATTTTTTTTGTATTGCAGACCTTCTGGGTGTTGCTCCTTCATCAGGTGAAGCAAGTGGTCCAAGTGCCCAAGGTGGCAGCGCTAAGGAGAATGCATAGGAGACTTCTCAATGCTCTAAAACCTCTAGATCACCCCAGATGTTCCACAGCTCTTGAAGGGCTGCAAGTGGCTGTACCACTCTGTGCTCCGTTTGTGAGAGCCCCAGCGTCTAGTTTGATACTGCTGTAGGCCGTAGATTTTTAGTGGGCTAAATTACAACAAAGTGAAAACCATATCTAGGCAGCCTCTGGCTCTGAGCAGGGAACTCGATATGGAGTTTGGCATGTGTTGCTGTTTCACCATTGTGGTATATGCCTTCTTTTTCAGGTAAGCATGGTCTCCCACCTGGAGAAACAGTGGGAACAGTGGAGCATATAATCAAGGAGTGTCCAAGCCTGGAGTTTGTGGGTCTGATGACAATTGGCAGCTTTGGACATGACCTTAGTAAGGGACCAAATCCTGACTTCCAGGTAAGACTTACTTGGGGCCAAGTCTTTGGACTCACTGGAAATCAGTGGCAAGATTCCCATTACGTGGGACCACAGTTTAGCCCTTCTGACAGTAATCCTGTCTAGGGCTTGTGGAGGACAGAGCTAAATGTGTGCAGCGCTAAACAGACCACCACCCCCACGCTATTCATACAGCTCCCATGAACCCAAGTGACCGAGACTGTGCCATCTCTTCCGCAGTGAGGCAAGGAAGTGGGTACATAGCAGCAGGCTGAGAGAGGTGCAGCATCCAGTTACAGAACAGCCAGTTAAGGGCTACTGTTGCTTAGCTCTTCCAGTTGAAAAGGCTGACTGCAGAAAGGCCTGCTGGGAGATGCGTTCTTACAGTAGCGTGACTGTAAGCCAGTGCGACCAGCTCCCAGCCGTGGTGTCAGAACTCCCAACGGCAGCAGAATTTCAGTCCCTTTCTTCAGGGATGGGTTTAATTTTCAAAACCAGAACAGATCCCCAGGTCTGGGTGCATGGTGTCTCCTCGAGCCTCTTCCTTGGAGGGATTCTGCCTCTGCCCGGTGTATACAGGAGGTGTCTCCAGCAGAGTCTTCCACTTACCTGGTGGGGAAAGGACCTGAAAGGGGGCTCTCCCCAAGTCCCTGCAGGGGTCTCTTCTAACTGAGCTGCTTGCTGGCCTTTCATTTGAGGACCAGGTGATCTGCAGGCTATGCCTGATTCCTGGCCTAGGGCCTATTGCCTGGGCGATGCATGATTAGACACAGTTGTAGCTAAGCCCAGCTCCCTTAAAAGGCTGCCCCACCATGTGATCACAACCTTAATGCTGCAAAGATTTATAGTACGTCTATACTACAAGTGCTACAGTGACACAGCTGCAGTTACGCTGCTGTAGTGCAAACGCTGCAGCAACAGAGGGGGGTTTTCCATCACTGAAGTAAATCCACCCCTTCCAGAAGTGTGCATTTTTTCAAGCCTCTGAGTGACTTTGCGAAGTCGATCCAAGTTTTAGGTGTAGACCAGGCCTTGTCAGGATCAGGAAGAGGCTTCTGGATTGCATAGGTCACACCTTGTAACAGAACAAATAGTTTCCCTTTTCTGAGGCAGATAACCTCTCTAACAAACTCTCATTTAATTAAGATATAGAAAACATCTGTAACTGGCAGTAGCTACGCTTACCCAGTGTCACTTGTGTTTGGTAACTAATGAAGTGTTCTACAAACCTTTCCTGGGCATTGGAAGGAAGTGAATTGTCGATTGGTGTTTGTATTGTGGTAGTATCTAAAGATTTCTGTCAAGGATCAGCGCCTATCTGCGAGGCACTGTATTAGCCTGACACGGACGGTCCCTGCTCCAAAGAGCTTATGTTCAAAATATGACAGGCTCCAAATGAAAATAGTCTTCAACTTGCTCCAGTGTTCACTCCTTAATACTTGGCATTTCTAGAGCATTCTTGGTTTGCAGAGCATTTTGAAGACAATACCCTTAGTCCCCTCTGAGGTAGGTAAATCGTATTGTCCCCTATTCCATAAAGAGAAACTGAGTGACCTAGAGGTTAATGACTTGTTCGTGGCTGCAGAGGCCATTGGTATCAGCGCTGGGATGAGAATGTGGGAGTTCCTGATTCCTAGTTCTAAAACGCAGGTTAGGACAGTTTCACCTTGGAGGGAAGCTTTTCAGTCAGGGTATAAACCCCTGGCAACAGGATTTGGAAATGCTGATGCACCCTTATCCCTGGAGGTTCAAAGGTGACAATGTTGTCCAATTCAGGGACTTACAAGGAAGTATAACTTATAACAGCCTGGTCCTTTGCATAATCCCACCTGTCCTCTCCTGAGCTGTATCCAGGACATTCATAGGAGCCCATGTTGTGAAAATTGCTGAGGAAATGCACTGAATCGCCTAATCAGACAGATCTGCCTTCAGGCAAAGCTTCAACCACAACTTGCCTTTGTTGTTTTCTGCTTTGAGGGACCTGTGTCTGAGGCCAAGTAGCGTAAGGTCCCATTGCTGCTCTGAATTAGCAGGCCTGCTCCAGGCACACTGCTGTGACACTTGTATCCCTTGAGAGGATGTGAAGGCTTTTGTGTGTATTTTCACTAATGTGGCCTATAGATAAACTGCATTGTAAATTTCCAAAAGCTCACGAGGTAACTTAAAAACAGGAACGAGTCCTTGAGAACAGGGAGAATGGGAACTGCAGTCAGATGTCGGGAATCTCCAAAGAAGAGCCGAAAGCTTGTTCCAGGGCACTGTGAAAAGCATTCGGTGTAACTGTTGCGCAGTGTGTAATCTGCCCCTTGTTTCCTCTCTTAGGTGTTGATATCCTTGCGACAGGACGTATGCGAAAAGCTAAATATCCCCATTGAGAAAGTTGAGCTGAGTATGGGCATGTCCACAGACTATCAGCATGCAGTAAGTCTGGTTTCCTTTGGCCACCCCAGATCTAAGGTAGCAGTCATCCCACTGATACTACCTCCCTCTAGGGATAGTGATCAAACAGCCAGACCTTGCAGCCCATCCTGCACGGAGATTCTGAAGCTAAGTCTCATGAGGAGCACAGCTGATCTTAACTGTAAGCCTAGAACTGGGTCATCATTGATCTCTCTGTTTGATAGCTTCCCCCATTTGTCATGACCCTTCCCGGAGTAAGGCTTGCTCCAGTGACTTCCACATTAGTGTGACTTTGAGCACTAGTTCTAGTAAGGACACAACCTGTGTATCTAAGGTACCTACATGGACCCCATCCCTGGGGTGTCTGAGCTCTTCCCAATCGTTAATGTATTTCTCCTCACAACGCCCTTGTGCGGCAAGGCAGCGCTATTATCCCCATTGTACAGTGGAGCACAGAGACTAGGTGACTTTCCCAAGCTCTCCCAGGGCGTCTGTGGCAGAGCAAGGAATTGAATCCGACGTTCCCAAGTCCCAGGCTAGCACCCTAAACTCTGGGCCATCCTTCCTCTCTTCTTTTGTTCTAAAGCATGCAAGCACAGGGCTAGCAAACTCGGGTCTGTTCTGGGATCTGCTGTCAGCATGGGAATACGGCTAGCTTGTTTGCTAACTTGTTCCACTGGTGGATACCTCTTGCGCTATGGCTTACTACTGGAGTAAATGATCAAAAGGGCACTTTGAAGCCCAAATATAGAGCAGAGATTGCATGTGGGAATAGAGAAATTGTGCATTCTTGTGTGTCCTAGTGGTTAAGCCCCCAAGCTGGGTTACTGATGGGGCTAATGCTCTGTGGGACAGCCACAGTGTCTGAGGGCTGTCTTGTTCCCTCTTCTCTCTACAGATTGAGGTTGGATCCACAAACGTCCGGATTGGAAACATTATTTTTGGAGAGCGGGACTACTCCAACAAACCAGCCAACGCCAGTGACGCTAAAAGCAAAGTGGAGTCCTTGGCTGTGCAAGAGCACTAAATGGAAAGAGGAAAGATGCTCTAAACTACAGGACACCATGGAGACTTAACTATGCACTTTCACCTCCTTCTGTAGTGACAGCTTGTCATGCTAGCAAGGGGAAATACCTGGTAATAGACCAGAGGTCTCAGAACCTATAACGATTGTTGTATGAGAGTAGAAACTGGAATTTTTTTTTTTTTTTTTTTTAAACCCACCACCAACAAGAAAACTTGTGGTTGAAAATGACTTCAGTATCTTAGCTACTTTTAAGAACAATCACTTTTGGATAACTATATTGGATAAACTGATTAAGCACTAGAATTGAGTTATTAACAAGCAAGAGGCATCTCCAGCAGTCTGTGATTATATTTTTAATATGAGGCGTGGTTTACCTGACGGAGAACTAACTTCTGGTTAGCCAGTTTTAATTTTGTCAGAGGCATCTCTAAATACCCACTCATCTCGAGTGAGAAGGTATGTGGCTCAATAGCTACCGTATGCCTAGGTAGAAGTTACTTTGTAGACACACATCGATAACACTTAACAGTATTGACACTGAAGAGAATATATCCGTTCTAATAACGAACAGATGAGTGAATAAAGAACACAGTTGCTAGTGCAAGTCAATGGCACGCTGCTTTTGGCACATAAATTGGAAGGTGCGAGTGTGCTGGCTGACCAGAGGTTGTATTTGTCCTCTCCAGACTGGCATTGCTAACTCTTACCACTGGTGACATATCTCCTCCTGTCTTTGTAGGCGGCTTTTAAGCCTTTAATCTTTTCCCCTCGTAAAGTGTTGAGTTATTTACGTACTACCCGATAAGTCTGGTTGCAGTGTGCTCTACTGGCTAGAGCAGGGAACTGTGTGTCTCAGACTCCTGGCTCTGCCATTGGCTTGCTGTGTGATCTTAGGCAAGCCACTTAACCACTCTGTGCCTCAGTTTCCCCATCTGTCAAATGGGGATAATAATACTGACCTACCTCACATGGAGGATTGTGAGGCTTGCTTGTTTGTAATGTGTTTGAAACCCTCGGAGGAAAGGTGCTGCAGAAATGCGAAGTATTATTACCCCATTACGTCCAGATGTACATGAAATCAGTTGTATTGCCACTGCACAGATGCTGTAATATAGTTCCCAAATCTTTAAATTCACTTATTCATTGGCCCTGACCTCTGCTCTTTCTAAAAGTGAGAAGGGGGAAGCTCTTCCATCACAGTAGCTGTTTCATCCAGGCTTGCAGCACATAGTTTCACTGACAGTGTTTACAGCAGATCTGTTTTGTAACTCGCATTTTGACAGTCGGCTTCAGGGTCTTGTCTGTTGCAAGAATGAGGAGACCTTAGTCACCAGTAGCAATACCTGCTTTTCATGGCAAAAGGCTTCTCTCTGTGTGCGCGTGTTTGGTTAAATCAGCCGTGGGTTTTATCTTCTAAATGTAACTGAAAAGAACACACTCTTGAATCAGCCTGTCATGTTACATAGCTTCAACACTGCATGCAGTCTGAACGGCCCTCGTCAGAGCTGCAAAGGGTGGTGTTTGATCTAGTATGTTAATAAAACCGTTGTGAATTTGAATACCATCTGTGCCAATGACAAAGCTATTAAAGATGTTATTTTTATGTTCCAATGTTTTGGATGAACGCTGGGGGACAGCTGCTTGTTACATCTTGCATGGCAACTGGCCTGCATAACATGGGGCTGATGTTTACTGAGACTGGCTTGTCCTGGAGGAGGGGGCGGTTGCTTTGAAAGACCGCTGAAGCAAAGGGCCTGCCTGCCTGCCTGCCTAAGAGGAAGGGCTTCTTGATCAGAGGGGAAAAAAAACGAAGGCTGAGACTGTAGAGCAGCCCAAATGAGGTGAGTAGTTCTCTCACTGTGCCTCTGGGTGGCACTGTCCCCAAATCTGTAGAGCTGGTTTAAGAGGGATATTAGTACCTTTTGGCTGTGGGGTACAGATACATCCATCATAATCCTAGGCTAACATGGCTAGCCAGAGGTATGGAAGTGTTTGTGCTCTCTAGCCACGAGGTGGGCTGGGACAGAGCAGGAAATACCCGAGCAAGGAACAGGCCTTAAGCAGAAGCAAGGGAAACAGAGAAGAAATGATAGAGAGCATTAGCCAATGATTCCCCACCCGGACTCCAAAAAATAAAAAGGAAGGTGGCAGAATGGCTATCACTACCGATTGTGTTGGCTCATCTGCCAGCCAGCTATTGAGGAATACAATCTCCTGGCCTACATGGTGCTTTTCCACCTGATCTCTACAGCAATAACAAGTTTGGACTATTTGTGTGTTTATACACCAAACAAGCCCTGATCTTCAGTATGCTTTCTGCTGTGGACTGCAGAAGAAGGGGACTAAATGATAATGGACTCAGCTGTGAATCTGTTTCTTCCTTAGCTCATATTCCCTCCATGAGGCTCAGCTGCTTTCCCTTCTCTCCCATCTTCTCTGCTCACTTCCTGAATGGAAATGGGATACTAGTGGGGCTTAATGAGGCAATGAAAGATCTAGACTGGAAGGTAAGTGCCAGGGATCATGGTATTGCAGGAACCTATTGTGTTAGTGGATTAATACAGTGGACTTTGAATTCTGGAGCGTGGCATTCAAATAACAAACTAGGTCACCAATGAACATAAGTGTTTGGTTTCCAAATGTCCATTTGTGTCAATTTGCACTCAGTAGCAGTACCAAAAAGATGCCTAGGACTCAAATAGCAGGATCTGCTGCTGGCCTTCAGTGAAGTACACGGTCACAGCTATGCCCGAGACCTACAGCTGATATAATGAGGTGTTTAGCATTAGAGATGCACTTTGCCACCTTGCCACTACCTCTCCCACAATGCTGATCTAAGGAGTGGTATCAAGGGAAGCCTGGAAGGAGGAACTAGGCCATTAAGATCACAGTGGCCGTGGAGGAGGGAGTGCCAACATGACAAGGCATTAATGGGGAAAGCCTAGCACTATTAGCTTCTGTTCTCCAGTTGTGAAGCTGCTTCACTCACGCATCACCCCCGCTTCCAGCATGCATTGTCGTGCTGGTGCAAGGTGTCACTGACAACCCAGGAGCCTTCTGTCTATGCTGCAGGTTTGATGGGCAGCACCAGTGCCAGCTTCATGCACACCCTGCCCCCTACCAATAGAAGGACACCCTCCCCCAAAATTGGGGATTTGGTCTCCTTTGGCCACTCTGAGGCTGCCAGCAAGGGTGCCAAATGTGGTGGTCCTCCCTGTCCAGGGAGAAGTGGGCTTAGACCCCCACTCGTTGCACAGAGGCCACCTGCCAGATGCTAACTGCTAGTCACTGGAATGGAGTCAAGAGCCTTGTGATGAAAAGTTCCCTGGCCTGTTGTTAACCCCGTGGCCCCTTGTCCCCCTGCAACATGAGCTTTAGTTACATCTATTAAAATACAAGCACTTGCCTAGTTTGCTGCCACCCTTATTCCCTCTTCTAGAGGCATTGTCACTGTCAACATTTGCCTTGAAAGAATATTCCCAGCCGATGAAGGTTTAGTCTTGAGGTCGGATGGATTACCCCTCCCATATAAAAGGTGTAAAGAAGTACTTGTTTGTGTTAAATCTGCAGCCTATTGTTTCCAGTGGGTGTCCTTCAGTTCTTGTTGTGTGAAGGTGTAAATAGCACTTACTTTCATCACCCCAGTCATGATTTATAGACCTCTATCATATCCCCCCTTAGTCCTCTCTTTTTCCAAGCTGAAAAGTCCCAGTCTCTAATCTCTCCTCATACGGAAGCTGTTTCATACCCCTAATCATTTTTGTTGCCTTCTTTGTACTTTTTCAAATTCTAATATCTTTTCTTGAGATGGGGCGACCAGAACTGCACACAGTATTCAAGGTGTGGGTAGGGCCGGCTCCAGCTTTTTTGCCACCCCAAGCGGTGAAGGGAGAAAAAAAAAAAAGCCGTGATCGGCAGCACTTCGGTGGCAGCTCTACCGTGCTGCTTCATTCTTTGGCAGCAATTCGGCGGCTGGTCCTTTCTTCCGAGACAGACTCACCGCCGAAGAACCGGATGTGCCGCCCCTTTCCATTGGCCACCCCAAGCACCTGCTTCCTATGCTGGTGCCTGGAGCCGGTCCTGGGTGTGGGTGTACCATGGATTTATATAGTGGCATTATGATGTTTTCTGTCTTATTTTCTATCCCCTTCCTAATGGTTCCTAATCTTATATTAGCTTCTTTGATTGCTGTTGCACATTAAGCAGCTGTTTTCAGAGAACTATCCGGTTGACTCCAAAATCTCTTTTGTAAGTGGTAACAGCTAATTTAGACCCCTTCAATTTGCATGTATAGTTGGGATTATGTTTTCTAATATGCATTACTTTGCACTTGTCAACACTGAATTTCATCTGCCATTTTGTTACCCAGTCACCCAGTTTTGTGAGATCCCTTTGTAACTCTTCGCAGTCAGCTGTGGACTTAACTATCTGAAGTAATTTTGTATTATCTGCAAACTTTGCCACTTCACTGTTTACCCCTTTTCCCAGATCATTTGATATGTTGAACAGCACAGGTCCCAGGACAGATCCTTGGGGGACCCCACTATTTACTTGTCTCCATTCTGAAAATTTCACCATTTATTCCTACCTTTGTTTCCTGTCTTTTAACCAGTTCCTTATACATGAGGACCTTCCTCTGACCCCATGACTACTTACTTTGCTTAAGAGTCTTTAGTGAGAGACCTTGTCAAAGGCTTCTTGAAAGTCCAAGTACACTAGATCACCCTTGTCCACATGTTTGTTGACCCCCTCAAAGAATTCTAATAGATTAGTGAGGCATGATTTCCCTTTACAAAAGCCATGTTGACTCATCTCCAAAATACTGTGTTCATCTATGGTCTGATAATTCTGTTCTTTACTATAGTTTCAACCAGTTTGCCTGGTACTGAAGTTAGGCTTACTAGCCTGTAATTGCTGGGGTCTCCTCTGGAGTATTTTTTAAAATTGTCATTACACTAGCTATCTACCAGTCATCTGATACAGAGGCTGATTTAAGTGATAGATTATGTACTACAGTTAATAGTCCTGCGGTTTCACATTTGTTCATTCAGAACTCTTTAGTGATACCATCTGACCCTGGTGGCTTATTACTGTTTCGTTTGATCAATTCGTTCCAAAACTTCCTCTGCTGACCCTTCAATCTGGGACAGTTCTTCAGATTTGTCACCTCAAAAGAATGGCTCTCGTGTTGCAATCTCCCTCACATCCTCTGCAACACAGACTGATGCAAAGAGTTCATTTAGCATCACTGCAACAGCTTTGTCATCCTTGAGCGTTCCTTTAGCACCTCAATTGTCCAGTGCCCCACCTGATTGTTTGGCAGGTTTCCTGCTTCTGAAGTGCTTAGAAAAAATTTTTTTGCCATTAGTTTTTGTCTTTTGCTAGTTGTTTTTCAGATTAGTGTTTTTTGTTTTGGTTTGTTTTTTTGTTTTTTTGGCCTGCATAATTATACTTTACACTTGACTTGCCAGAGTTTATGTTCCTTTCTATTTTCCTCAGTAGGGTTTGACTTCACATTTTTAAAGGATGTTTTTTTGTGTCTCTGCCTCTTGATTCTGTTTAGCTATGATGGTATTTTTATTTTATTTTTTGGTCCACTTGCAGGCATTTCACTCTTGTGACTGTTCCTTTTAATTTCCATTTAACTAGCCTCCCCATTTTTTGTAGTTCTCCTTTTTGAAGTTAAGTGCTACTATGGTGGGTTTCTTTGGTATTTTGCCACCTACAAGGATGTTAAATGTAATTACATTATAGTTGCTATTACCGAATGGTTCAGCTATATTCACCTCTTGGATCAGATCTTGTATGCCACTGTAGCTATAGCTTTTAAAAACTAGGTTTTGGGCAGAGCAGCCTGAGCAAACACTACAGAACTGTCCATTTCATAAAGTCCTATCCACATGGCATATACAAGATTTATTCAAATTGCACATTAACCTTGGACTCTGTATTAACTATAAAAAAATAAAATTAAAAAAAAAAACTATAGCCCCTCCAGGCTCTCTCCCTGCCTTGTAGAGGCTGAGACCACCCCCCTAATGCACTCTCCTGTACAAACGGACCCTTCTCCCAGCACTTCAAAGCAGTTGTCAGCCAGGGGAGCGGCGAAGAAGCATGAGTTAGACTCCCTGTCTGTCACAGAGAAACTGTTCTTTGGGGATTGAGAGCCCATCTCCTGGTAGACTTGGCTATCTCCAAAAGAAATAAAAATGTGGATTATTCTAGGTTGGACTCACGTGTTGCTGCTCTTTTCATAGCAGTGGGTGAGGAAAGACTCCATGCTAAAGCTATATTTAGATAAATATCAATACTAAATAAGCAGCCTCCTACTCTAAAGGCAGTTTTTGAAACCACTGAGCTTTGCAGGCTTCAATTACCCAGTTAGGAGGAATCCAGTCTGTCCAGACACTGTCCTCTCCCTTCCTCCTCCTCCTGCTAAGTCAGGTTTGTTTGTTTCAGATGATATCTTGTGTGTTGCAAAGTACTTGGCTTCAAGTTTGATCTTTCCTGCCAATCTGTGAAATAAAATCAGTGTGACCCTATTTGACAGATGCGCAGAGAAGCGATCAGTGCTGGCTCTAGCTTTTGAACAGGGTGGGGCTGCTGGGAGGACTTGGATAGACATGAAAGTTATGTTTTCCCCATTAGGCATCATTCGATGCAGTATATAGACTTCATGTGATGCTCAGGAGGGATCGCGTCCAAAGGAGAAGCAAACTGTATTGTTTCTTCTGAGGGCAGGAAGGACTGAGGAGGAGGAGGGAGACCTGGCTTCAGTTTCTGTCTGTGCCTTCAGGCCAGTCACTACCTATGGATAAGTTTAGAATCTCCCTAGAGGAAAGAGGGGGAGAGCGGAGCAAATGTGGATGTGGCTAAGCCTGTGCCAGCACTACGCATGGGGAAACGTCTAGGAGAGGCTCACCCAGCATTGGAGGGAGTCCCAGCTTAGGGTTAGAATGCAGTGAGAAGATGGCAGCTGGACTGATCTGAAAACAATAGGTATCCCCAGGACAACAGCCGCCTCCCTGATTACCACTTACATAAGAATGGCCATAAGGGGTCAGACTGATGTCCAGCTAGCCCAGTGGCTGGTGCCAGATCATGCTTTAGAAGGAAAGAACAAAACAGGGCAATTATCAAGTGATCCATTCAGTCGTCCATTCCCAACTTCTGGCAGTCAGAGGCTAGGGACACCATCTTGGCCGATAGCCTAATAGACCTATCCTCCAGGAATGTATCTAATTCTTTTTTGAACCCTGTTATACTTTTGGCCTTCACAACATCCCCTGGCAATGAGTTCCACAGGCTGACTGTGTGTTGGGTGAAGTAGTACTTCCTTGTGTTTTGTTTTAAACCTGCTGCCTATTAATTTCATTGGGTGACCCCGGTTTGTATGTTATGTGGAGGGGTAAATAACACTTCCCTCTTCACTTTCTCCACACCAGTCATGATTTTATAGACCGCCATCATATCCCCCCTGAGTCGTCTCTTTTCTCAGTTGAACAGTCCCAGTCGTCTTAATCTCTCCTCATATGGAAGCTGTTCTATACCCCTCATTTTTGTTGCCCTTCTTTGTGCCTTGTCCACTCCATCGATACTTCTCAGCAGTGTGGCCTTGGAGACTGAGCTCTCCTTTCTCCTGGGGTTTCTGTGCTCATCAGCATGGTGCTTGTGTCTACTCAGAGGGTCTCTCCGTGGATAGAAGCATCTTGGTCCTGTAGAAGTTTCCACAGCAGCTGCTTGTGCTGTACCTGTTTTGTGACTAGAAGACTGTCTGTCTCCAGGCCCAGCTCCTTTCAAACACTCTCTATCTGTGACGTTCCCCTGCTGGGGAGTCAAATCTTTTCCAGGCCTGGCTGCTGAGTCAAGCCCGTCCACTGTCTTGTGACCTGTTTCAGTTCTGCACCTAGGATTAACAAGAGCTACTCTGCATCTGTGCCTGCAGCTTCCAATGAGAACTTGCTCTTTAGAGCAAGCACTTGGCTCTAACACCCCGCTGTCTGGCTCTGATGAGCAGCTGTAAAGGTGCAGTTGGGCTGTAGTCATTGTCACTCAATCCCTGCTAGCAATTCTACATAGAGCTTCATCCTTGGGGTTTCTAAAAGGAAGAAGCCGTGAGTGTGTGAGATCTCTCCTTTGGCACAGCTTAGGGCTCCCATCCAGAATGCCTGTGTTGCTGCCCTCCAGAGGGCGATGCCCCACTCACAGGTATGGTTTCCATGTGCACTCTCCCCTTGTGAACAAGTGTGATGATGGGTGGGTGCGTGGATTGGCCTTGCTCTGTGGGGCACTCCATTTGGATCTCTTTAGAAGGCTGCAAAATGGTTAACTTCTTAATTGATTTTTCATTCTCACTCTGGCCAGGACATTCTTGCAATTGAGGCACTCAAGAGACCTGGGTTGAAGTTCCTGTTAAGCCATAGACTGACTTTGACACTAGGCAAGTCACTTAACCTCTCTGGGACCCAGTTCTCCAGCTGAGTAATGGGGGCTGTGAGGGTAAATCCATATGTACGTGGAGGATGCTCTGCTACTAGAGAAAGCTAGGGAGAGCCATACACTTCTACAGGAAGCCCTGGTGATAGGCCGACGTGGAGGGCTGGAAATCTCACCAGTGCTTGTTTTTGCAGCATCTGAAAACCAGTCTTGCAAAAACAAGTGGTTTGGATGTAGCCCTTCTGACAGATGAGCCCCCCAGCACAGTGCACATTACACCTGATGACAGATGTAACACTCACTTTCTTGACCTGTCATTTGACCTGCCTAATAGGATCTGTGAAAGCTTCAGACAGGTTAAAGGCCTTAGCTACACACGGTGAGGGTCAAAATTCATGATGGGCCATCCAAGGGCTGGAGCCTGTTGCAGATTTCATCAGTGGAAGCAAAATGAGACTCGTTTATTTCTTGGAGAGCAGATTTCCTCAGTGAAAGCCAATGTAAAAGAGGTTTTTATTGGACACAAATGAGCAGAATTTGGAGACTCTTCTGCTTTGATTTTATTCAGTCAGAGTGTTTTGCTTTTGAGGTTGGGAGTGGAGAGGGTTACCGTACCTCTGACACTCAGGCTCCGATGGTGTTACAGCATCAAATAAGTTACCCAGTTGTTTGGCTTAGCAGGATAATGATTCAGAATGGAGCAGGCTGGGTGTTTGTCTGGGAAATAGTTTAGAGGGCTTTGGAAATAGCTGAAGAACTTGTACATGAAGCTTGGATCAGCTGGGAAGCACTGTTTGAACATTCCCCTCTAGTGGTGATGTCCCTGGCTATGTCACATTTGTTATTGATTTGGACGAGGGTTGACTGTTTGTGGAGGTAACTTTATAGGAGGATGGAAATGCTGAAGACCGTGTGCAGGGGCATGATTGCTTCAGCGTGCTCCAGAGACCACTCCAGAGCTCTGATTGGCTGCAGAATGCTGCCAGCCCTGACCAATATCCTCCAGGGCTCAAGAACCTCGCCAAGCCCATTCCTGTCCGCTCATGAGGAACGCACAATTAATGCCGTGTTTTCAAGGGCCCCTTCTAACCACTGGGTCAGACACATCGCCCTTGAAAAGAAAAGGCAGAGAGTGCCTCAATTATGGGCTGGCGCTGGATCCAGGGCAGTGCTCAGTATGTATTCGGGTAGGCAGCCTCCTACCTCCCCGCTGGCTCCCAGGAGGGAGGAGAAGTGAAACAGGTCATTAAGGCAACCCAGAATAAATCAATGGGTGAGAGCCTAATCCTGAATGGTTAGGCCACCCACTGCTACCCATCGAACTATGGACAATGCATAAACGTTCTCACTGTGTCTTTGTTGGAGTCTCCTTAATTTCCTTGCGTAAATTAGTAGCAATGCATTAGGCCATTTCCCTGGTGGGATATATTGCAACTGCGCACTAATTGCTATTTGTAAGATGATGGACCCACTCAGGCCTGCTGCTAGCTTCAACTGACCAGTATTTTGGCTTTTTCAAACACTCTAATACCCTAATCCAAATACTTGTTTACTTAAGGTTCGAGCTGAATGGCCTACTGCCATCCAGGGCAGTAAGCATGGGGCATGATCGTGTTTGCAGGACTAAGCCCTTGTTTTCTGCTTTGGTTGGTAGTTTATTGAAATTCCCAGGGGCCTTGTCGCTTTAAATCATGTTGCAAAGGAACAAAATACCTTCCCTTTGTTACTAGCAACACTGTAGGTTCGGAGTGAAAGAACT
Source organism: Trachemys scripta elegans (assembly GCF_013100865.1). Taxonomy (NCBI): domain Eukaryota; kingdom Metazoa; phylum Chordata; order Testudines; family Emydidae; genus Trachemys; species Trachemys scripta. The sequence continues at coordinate 154,907,872 of NC_048299.1, forward strand.
TTAATCCTCTAGGGCTAGATTTTCCAGAAAGGGCTAATTTTGTTTAAAACTCTCAAAGTCAGTTTCCCTGTTGTTCAGTCAATTTCACTGATGCAACTCTGAGATCCTGCAACTTGGGGTTCACCTGCAGCAAGGGAGGGTGTGTCTGTCTGTCTCTCTCTCTCATGGCTGTGTCTAATAGAAGCTGACAAAAAGATAAGTGGAAACACTTCTGTGCATGTCAATGTTTTTTGAAAAGGTCATTTACCCCAAGTACATAGTGGGCCCAGTTGAAGTTTCCTCTTGGTGTGATAGTCACTCACTGGAAAGGAAAGCTTAAAGCTCCATTTAGGAGTCCTGGCAACCACAGGCTCATGTCCCACCAGAGCAGACTCCTCACTGAGATAAAGCCTGTTCCGTGCCGTTTTTGTGTCTTTGAGCCATTAGGATGAAACCTTAACTGATAGGCTAGTGAGGAGTGTTTCAGAGTCCACTCAGCATGCAGGCTGGGCCCCAGGCAGCAGCAGGGGGCTGGTCAGCTAAGCACAGGGCCCTACCCACTTGCAATACACTGTACAGCTTGACTGACCGTTCATAAAATCTTTCCCAGCCTCAGGATCCAGGGTGCGCACTCATTGACCCCGCCTGAGCTCTGCTCGCTCAGGGAGGGAAGGGTGTTCACGTGCCATATTAGAATAACCCCTCCCAGGCTGACTAGGGCAAACACCAATTAAGTTCTGTTGTCAATTTACAATTTAATGTGGGACAAATAGGATGTTGGTTTCCAAGGAGGGTATAACTGGCCAGACCTTGCTGGTCTCTAGTGCTAGAGTTCACTAGCACTGGGCTAGGTGCTGAAAGCAGACAAGAAAGGCTTGGGGGCCCCTTGCAGCATCTCCTGTTAAAGAGGTGGGTTCACTATGAAACCTGGTTCTACAGAAATCATTCCCTCTCCCAGCTCTGCCTCCCTGGAGCAATGTCTCTTGACGGGCTGGGGCACTGCAGCTGTACTTTGCTCCTTTCAGTGCGTTTAGCTGTGCTTGCATTCTGTTCCAGTTTCGCAGTAGCAGGTTCATTATAGTAACACTACATTTACCTAGCTCCTGCTACCCGAGGAGTTCAATGCACTTTGCTGCTATTAATTTAGAATGACGGTCCCCAGTGAGGTAGGTCAATATCACCATTTTACAGATGAGGAGACTAAGAGTGGTTAGGGGGGCAATGCTGAAAGGTGCTGAGTGCTTTCTGGGTCCTTCTGCCTACTCCATTGGCTTCTTGCCATTCCTGATCATCTGAAACACACACTGCCAGCTGGGGTTATGCATCTAAAGAGCTATGCTAAAAACCCACCTGCCTGTGCCCCCCCAAAGTGAAAATGCCTATGCAAGCAGCTTGGACCTTTGTGCTGCTGTGAGTTCCACTCCCCTACCCCACTCCTGCAGTGAGCCGCTCTTCAAACAGCCCACAGCAGGGATCTGTGTAAGGAAAGGAAGGAATAAAATTTCTTTCTCCTTCAGGAGGGATTAATGGGCCCTGGGGGAAGTCATAGTTGCAGAGACCTCTTTCCCCAGCCCTGACTCCCTCCTCTCTCATGTTGGGGCTCTTCAAGAGTTCATTGCCCCCTTTTGATCCCTTTTTATTTGAAACACCAGTGGGCCATGGCTGCAGAAAGCACACGCCCCCTGTACTGGGAGATGAGGGGGAAACACCGAGCCAGCCTCCACCAGTGGGACACAGGGAGCCGAGCCAGGATGAACAATATTGAAGTTAGCATGAAAACCATTGAAGCAAATAGAAGCTTGAAAGAATGCAGTATGGAGGCCAAGAGGGGCTAACCATGAAGTGAACTGCGGAAATGCCTTTCAGTTCTTATTTCCCAGCACGTGGTACCCTTCACTATACTGCATTCAGTCCACATGCACCATCACTTTTGTGCCATGTTTGTACAGCACCTACCACAATGGGGTACTGGGCCTCGCAGGCGCTACTGTAGTACCTGTGAAGAATAGCAACAGGACATTCACACGGATTATGGGCACTGTGGCTTCGCTGCCTACACTTAAACATCTCAGTCTGGCTATAGACACTTAGACAAGTGATCTGATTCGCAAGGTGTTGAGCGTGTCAGAAGCTCTCCAGCCACCTCTCAGCCACATGGGCATGCAACTAGAAAACAGGCCTGAGGAGGAAAATGGGAGTGAAGCAGGAAAAGGGACCCTGCTGGATAAGGCATGTGGGGCTGAGTGGTAAGCCAGGCAGAAGGGTGTGGGGATGGCTGTGTTACAGGACTTGAGCTGGTTGGAATGGAAGAGGGAGTAGTGGTTGTCAGACTCCCCAAGATGGTGCAATAGCCCAATAAGAGGGATTGCCTGAATCTTTGGTGCCACCAATGCCTCCTTCACGCTACAGGCCCTATCACGCACTACATCATTCATCTTCAGCTCAACCCATGGCTACACCAGTGTCCTGGAAGGCTGCACTGTCACTGACTTGTGGCCCATTGGCTCAGTTCTTCTGTCTCCTGGGCAGATGGATGGGCTCTCCACTTTGCTAGGTGGTAACCTGCCAGATGCTGTGCCAGGATGTGGTTCATCTGATATCCAGGCTCCAACAGTGGCCTACAGCAAATGCTACAGAATGGACAAACTAGCCTGAAGGTTGCTATACAGGAGCAGATGCTGCCCTCCCCAAACTTTGCAGATACAGAATGTCTCCTCCAAGGGGAAACTGTCCTCTTGACTCCAGCTCTGACCCAGCCCCAGCAGTCAAGGCAGGGGTGAGGGTGACAGTGCTCCTGGGGTGAGGGAGCCAGAGTGCTATTAACACACTGCCCACCCACTCCTGGGTTTGGACTCAGAGTGGGGGCAGGTCTGGCTGGGGGGCTTACACACCGCCCAAGGGCTGCGTCCTCCAGGAGCACAGGGTGTGTGGGGAAGGTTCCCGCTCCCTCCAGGCGCTCAGGGTGGGAACCTTAAGCAGGCCCCTCGCAGCTCAGTGAGGCTGGTGGGGGGTTCGGGGGGGACGTCGGGGACTCCGGGGAAGAGCCCTGGGAGGGCGGGTGCCGCGGGGGCAGTACGCGCAAGGGGCCCGAGATGTGGCAGGGGCGCACGTAGTCGGGGAGCGCTGGGGCGCAGTGGGGAGCGCAGGAACCCCGGAGGTTTGGAGGGGGCGCGCACGGGATTTAGGGGTGAGGGCAGAGCCCAGGGGTTCGGGGGGAGCGCACGGAGCTCGGTGGGCTGAAGTGGGGGGGGGGGCAGGCGAGTAGGGGCCGGGCTGGGCGCGCCCGAAGCAGGGAGGCGCTAGGGCCCCGCAGCCGGGCCTGGCGGAGCAGGGGAGGGACCCGAGCGGCAGCCGCAGAAACCGCTAGGTCCCATCCCGAGCGCAACAGCCGGACACTTCCCCGCCGGCAGCCGCGGAGCTAGAGACCCCCCAACCATGCCGCGGGCTGCGCAGGGCACCGGGCAGTCGCAGGAGGGAGCCAGGCGCCGGGGCGGCTCCGGGGGGGCGTGAGGGCGGAGCACCCCTGGGAAGGAGCCGGGACACTGCACATGGCTGCGCCCGGGACCTGGCTCTAGGGGGCCCGCACCCCTGTGCGCCCAGGGCCCTTCCTCCAGCGGAACCCCGGCCGGGGGCGGCGTCTTGTGGCTCGGGGGCGCCCGGCGAGGATGGGCTGATGGGCTCGGGGCCGCCCCGCAGGATGCGCTGCGCGGCCGGGCTGCTCTGCCTGGCCGCCTGGCTGTGCGCGGGGGGCGCCCGCAGCTGCCCCGCGCAGATCCCCAGCTGCAAGTGTGTGGGGGAACGGCCCAAGGGGCTGGGCCTGCCCGGCGCGGCCCGCAGGAAGGTGATCTGCAGCGACCAGGAGCTGCCGGAGCCGCCCGACCCCCGCCTGCTGCCCAACACCACGGTCACCCTGTGAGTAGCGAGCGCGGGAGCGCTGCGGGCCGGCGGCGACAGCGCCGAGTCCCGGCTGCCGGGACCCCCTCACGGCACCCAACAGCACCTGGTTCCCAGTGTCCGGTCCAGCACCCACCGTCCGTCCCCCTAACAGCCCCTGGTTCCTGCTGCCTGGTCCAGCACCCACTGCCCTCCATCTGGTCCCTCCAGCACGCACCGTCCGTATCCTTAAGAGCTGTGGACTCCCCCTGCCTGCCCCCAGCATGATCCCCCCCCATACCTGCTCTCTATGCATCCAGAAGGACTCCCCCTGCCAACCCCACATCCAGTGTGCCCCTCTCTACCTGCCCCCCAGCACCCACCATCCCCCTAACACAGGGGTTCTCAAACTGGGGGTCAGGACCCCTCAGGGGGTCACGAGGTTATTACATGAGGGGTCCTGAGTTTTCAGCCTCCACCTTAAACCCCGCTTTGCATTCAGCATTTATAATGGTGTTAAATATATTAAAAAGTGTTTTTAATTTATAAGGGGGGGGTCGCACTCAGAGGTTTTCTATGTGAAAGGGGTCCCAGTACAAAAGTTTGAGAACTACTGCCCTAACAACCACCGATCTCTCCTGCCTGCCCCCAGCACCTACCCTGATTCCCCCTACCTGCCCATACACACCCAGAATGACTTCCCTGCCTACCCCTGTGCCTCTCTCTACATTCCCCCAACACCTCACCCAGTGCCTCCCAGTGACTGCTCCTAACAACGCCAAAGTTCTCCTTCTGCCAGCCCCTTCGCTTTCCCCCACCACCACTCTCACATACATCTCCCTTTTTTCCTCCAGTCACTTCGCTTCCCTTAGGCCAGACGCTTTCCCTGTGTGCAAACTCCATGGGCTGTTGGAATCCAGGGCCCAGTGCTCCCTGGCCAGAGGGGATGGTGGGAAGTGTTGTTTGTTTGTTGAGGGCTGTAAGCAGGCGCCGCTTCCAAACCACATAATGACCGGGCCAGGCCCCCGCCTGGGGGGGACAGCGAGGGAGGAGGGGGAGCTGAGAATTCAGGCACGTGATTGGGATGATGATGACTTCGGTTGCAGGACCAGGGCCCACTTGCGCTGGAGGTGAGGTGAATCGAGGAGGCTGTGCATGGGAGCCTTGCACACACAGACCTTGTCTGTACAGTAGTAGATGTGATTTCCTAGGCTCTCCCATCGTTGCAGCTGTGCCCAGGGGGTGACAGTGGGAGCTGGTGAGGGCAAGGTGCTGTCAGAGTTCTAGCCACCATGGGGTCTGAGTGCGCCCATTGGCGGAGTGTGCACCAGTGGGAAATATGCCTAAGCATAGCTGGGGCGTGGGGGGCCGTTCCTAGAACATCTGTGACATGGAAGAAGGCATCAGGCAGGAAGAAAACCCACGGGCAGCAACTCAGGCTCCAACTGCGTCTTGGTCTTGGTGACTTCCAAGTGTGCCACTCTTGGTGCGCTCGTGGGGCCCAGTCTTGCAGCCTGTGCTCAGGCCAATAGTTCCACTGACTTCGTTAGCACCACTCACCAGAATAAGGTCTGTCCATTCTCAGCCCTGTTCGTATCAGGTCAGAGTCTTTAAGAAGACTGGAAAAATGGAAGTGGCTAGATAGGCAAGGTCACGACTGTAAAAAAATTCTCTTTGTGGGCCTGATCCAGAGTCCACTGAAGCTAGTGGAAAGAGGCCCATTGATTTCAGTGAGCCTTGAATCAGGATGGGTCCTGTTTCCTACTCGGCTTTATTGGCAAAAGTTCCTAGTGCAGGCCTGGCCTGAAAATCAGTGAAATCAGTTTCCCTTTGGTTTATAGTCAGTTTCATTTCCACCTTTTCCTTTGGCAACATCTGGGGCTTTACACAGAAAGCTTTTGTTTGAAAACAACTGTTTCCACTGGAAATAATAAAGCGCAGGTTTCTTAAAATAGCTCCCCTCCCCTCAGTTTGATCTGGCAATGTAAAGTAGGGAAAGTTTTAAAAGTTCCATCTGTCTTTTCAGCGTAACACTTGATTTTCAGTGGTTTGTATGCACAGAAGAGGTCTCACAGTTGAAACTTGTCTTAAAAGTCCTCGGAACCCCACTTTGTCATTTGAGGCAATGTTAATAATACTTTACGCTCATCTAGAGCCCGATCCTGCAAAGGCTTTTGCACTTGCTTAACCATACAGGCAGTAAGCAGGGTTCACTGGGACTGCTCACCGGGTGTGATGTTAAGCATATGCATTGAGTCCCTGATCCTGCAAAGACTTAGGTGTGTGCTTCATTTTATGTTTTGTGAATTGTCCTATTGAAGTCAACGGGACTATTTGCAGTGCATAAAGTCAAGCACTTGCGTAAGTGTCTGTAGGACTGGGGCATGTTTTCTGAGCTCCAGCACATAGGCAGTGGAGCCATTTTTAAAAAGCCAAGCGTGTTCTTGTTCTGTGTTTAACTCTGGTTTGGATTTACACTTGCACACGTTTTTGTTAAGGCTGCTAGTATTTATGGTGGTGTGCTTATCAGTTTGTTTGGTTTTTTAATTACAAAAGAAGGGATTTTGTTTTTAAAGCCTTGACATGTGCCTGCAGTGGCTGTGCAGATCATTCGAGTTCAGAAAGGATGTGGTTACTCTAGCAAGCAAGCCTACTGCGCTCTGGCACCTGACCCATTTGGGGTTCTGTTGACAAAGTGCATTTTATCCCCTCGGCCATGTTTTAGCCTGTGCGCTAGCATACTTGACATCTTGGCTGAGATTTTCAAAAGCAAGTAGTGATTTCATGTGCCCAGCTTGTATCGCTTTAAAAGGGTCTGATTCTCAGAGTGTGGGGGTTCAGGGCTTTCTGAAAACCAGGTCCCTTTCAGAGATCTCAAGCTGGGTCCCTGAAAAATGAAGCATCCAGATTCTCTAGTCCTTTTTGGAAATCTTGGCCAGTGGGTGTGCCTGCGCATGTGTACACATAGAATAACCTATTTTGGCAATGTGAAAATCTTCCCACAAAGACAACACTAAAGATGTAACTACGATAATACCACTGTAAATAGTCCCAAAACAATAAAACCAGTGATTTTCATAATTAACAGTGATACCTGCCATATGTAATCCACTCTCTCCTTTAATTATCACCATACATAACTCAGAAATTCTGTTAAGACAACTGATCACTTTTCTCACTTCCCAGAGAAAACTGTTTTTTATTTTTATACTTGTTCAGTTTACATCCCTGCCTCTTCCAAATGTGCACTGGGGCCCTGATTCAGTAGTCCAGCCTTATTCAGCAAAACACACAAGCACATGCTTTGATGCTTTGCTGAACTGGGACTTGGATGTGTGGCTAAAGGACTTTATTAGCTGCTGCTGCAATGCTGTATAGGAGAAAAGAACCAAACTGCACTGAGTGGCGGGGATGGTGAAAGCAGCAAGGGCATTTTGAAGTCTGTCTTTCACTGAGTTAACATTGCTAGGTATTACTAATTTTCAGTAATTTGGCTCTTGGAGGGAGAAGCTTATTTGCTGATAGGGTCATATAGGACAGTACGCAATGCAAAGTAGCAAAGCCTGATGGACCATACAATGAACATTAAGGGGCACCACTCAAACCTGACATGAAACTGACAAACACAGGCAGAAAGCTACAAATATTCAGTGACCCCAGACTTTAGTGTCCAACACTAAACGTGATTTATTCTAAACCTTTTCCAGATGGAAAAATCAAAACCAGAGGCTTCTAGTTGATGAGCGGCCCGTTTAGATTACGAGGGCGTAGTGGCTTGGTCTTCCGTTGGATTTAAAGTAGGAAAGCAGCAGTTGGCCCTGGAGAGTCACAGGGCATCCGTTCCATTCTCTGTAGGTACTCACGCCGCTCTCATCGCTGTTGTATCTGAACGCCTTCCAGTGCTGCATTAAGCAACGTGACTAATGTCTATTTCTCAATGAGTGGCACTGCTGAAAAAATTGTGGCACTTCAGACCCATTCTGAAGGATCTGACAGGGGCAGATCTGTGGGCAAAGCTCCTGAGTAACTCCCCAGGAGAGACGCTTTAGATAAAGTTGTAGAGCAGCTGATTCTTCGTGGGAAATGTTTGGGTACATTTTGTTTAGAACAATAACAATAACACTTGGCACTTAAAAGTAGGACCCTAATTCTGGTCGTCTTCAGGTCTGGCCAGAATACAGGGACACGTTAGGCCTGAACGACCAGCCCTAATTCTGGCTAGCTTCTGTGCCCAAGCAAGTTATTCCTGCCAGAAAGTGATGTAACCAGTATGGCACAGGGGTGCATGGGCCCTGGCCAGGGTGGTACGTGCTAAAACACATGGAGCACGCTCCCTGCCCCACCATGCATCGCTCCTCTGCCATTCTGCCTGCCTGCGGACGTCGGGGGAGACCAGCGTGTTTGAGCTGCAGCCAGAGTGGGGAGCACCCATGCCTGTGCATGACCCGCAGGCAGAACACGGCCTGCGATGTTGTAAGAGCCCCGATGGTTTGTGTTTTGAGTTTCTCCCTCTTTTTTTTCTTTTTAACCGCTAGGGGTGTTTGACGGAGCCAAGATCTTTGTGGCTTCAGAGTCTCAGCAGTCGCGGCTGCTTATTCACTCCTCAAGTGAGACTCCTCGCTGGTATCACAGCTCTCCCCGCCGCAGCCAGGGGGGGATAAGCAGCAGTGGCGGATAAGAGCCAGTGCATCCAAAATCCTGGTTCCATTTGAATGTGTCCAGTAATAGATACCAGGGTTAGAGAGAACCAGGCACAGAGGCAGAGCCACCTCTAAAGCCTTCCATCAGGTGTTGGAGGGTTGACCTCCATGGATTAAACCCCAGCCTAGGCAGCCTCTTTCCATAGTGGCATGAGTGATATGGATGAATCCATGTTTTGTGTTTTCCTGCCGTGTCTATAATGCATGGCTGATGCTCATGGAAAGCCTTCTGTTTAGAGAAAGTACAGCTCGTTTTCTCTTCATCCAGCCTCCCCCCCATGGGGATCGGTGCTATGCAGATAGATAGAAGCAGTGAAATGGCAGCAGATGTTTAACTACAGAAATTAACTCCATGTGGTGGAGTGTCTCTGGCAAAGGAAGAGGCCTGATGTGCTGAGAACCGGGGATGCTGAGTGCTGGGGATTGTCTGCTCTGCCATTCGATTGAAGTCCTCACGTTGTGCCCAGGAGGCTCCACGCAGACCATTGCAACTCCAGGGGAGCCGCATGGCTAAGGGCTTGAGCCTGCAAGGTGCCCAGCACCCTCCAGTCCCATTGAAGGCTGTGGAAGTTGACGTTGCTCAGTATCTCGCAGGGTCAAGTTTTAAATAGCCACAGCTGTCTTAGCACGACATTCTGCATGGCTTGGCTCCGTCCTCTTGCCAAAGCAACGCCGTCACCTGGAGTCAATTTCTAAGGAAATGGAACAGCTGCAGGTATGGGATGTTGTTGGCTCTGGTTAGAGCTTTTGTGCTTTGTTATTGCACAAAAAGCAATTTCTTCAGCGTGCAGCTATTAGAAACCTGCCTCTGCTAATGCTCTTCTCCAGCGCCCACGACCCAAGGGCAGGCACGCTCACATGCTGGGGGAAGTGTGCAAAGGGGGAAGGGGTATTAGGCCGCTAATATCCTAGTGCAGCCTGAACAAAGGCTTCCAGTTTGCACTTGTTTATGTATGTCTCTCACCTGCCCTTGCATACATGCATGTATTGGTGCACACATACGTGTTTATATGTGCCATGTGAGCTGGTCTGTGGCTTGTTTTGGGGTTTTTACAGCTACTCTGGTTGGCACAAAGAGCCATTATCCAAGCTGCAGCCATGTGGATTAGTAATGGAAGAAACACCCTAAGCTTGCCAGACTGTTTTCCTTTCCTTAGGGATGGGGCTGGAGGGTTCCCTAAAATGCATTCTTCCTGCATGGGTCATTTATTTGAAATGGCCCAAGTGGTGGGTTTCCCAGAACTTCTCTAGGGAAACCGCTTGTCTGCTCAGGATGGTCCATGCCCACGTTACTATTGCAAATGTCGATAACTTTGGAAATAAAAATCTGATTTCAAAATTTGACTCCTGTGTATTAGCTTCCAAGCAGGTGAGCCCAGTGAAGCAGAGTTTCTCTCTCTCCTCCCTGCCCTTTCTGGTACGGATGCATGAGCAGACTCTTTGAGGGTTTTGTGAGTGAGATCATCCAGGAGCCCTCAACCTTCTACCTCAGCCACAGGCATGAGCAACCAGACTTGATTGATATTTGTGTATCAAAAACTGGGCTTCTAATGGTACCTCTTTTGCAACTGTAGTTTATGGCGTGAATGCCGCTGCTCTGGTATAAAGTCCAGCACACCCTTACGTGGGGTTCTTATTAGTCTGGCCTCGCATCGCCCCATCTGGGGGATGTGGGTGAAGAAAGAACGCAGTTCTGCCTCTCATGCCACTTCTGATGTTCGTCCAAAGGCACTGCGAGGTGACGGGGCCCTTTCAGACCTGTATTAATAAGGTTTTAATTCCCACCCCCTCAGAATGACCTCTGTGCTAATAGCCTAATGGAAAAAGTACTGTATTCTTAACAAGACACAGATAGCCGTGTTAGGCCACAGCCAACCCTGCTGTTACACACGCAGGAGTCCAAACCTCTTCCAGATGTGGAATTCTAGAGCAGGCCTCATTTCTGCGCACAACTTGATTGCACCAAAATTGCATATTGTCTGGGGGAATATAGGGTTTCGACTTATGACCAATTTCCAGTTCTACTTGAACTACCCTCGCTGAGTCCTGTTTATCCTGGGCCTCGCAGATGGTTTCTTTCTGAAACCCTTTTCAGCCTCTTATTTGTTATTTATTGGGCTGCAGTTGTGGCAGCTTTTTTCCCCCTTCTCTCCCCTTCTTCTCTTTGAAAAAATCGTCTCCCAAAGGCAGAGAGACTCTGGCGGCTCGCACGTTGATTTAATCATGGCCAGGCTAGGGAACTGGAACTAAGAAGATTGCACGATAGAGCATGTGTGGACGTGAGGGCTCATTCTGCCGGCTTCCGCCTCTACCTCCAGTGCCTGCCCAAGGTGTAAAGAGGACACGTCTGTGGAGCAGGCCAAAGTTATTAGGCCCCTTTGAGGTGGGTGTGAGGAAGGCTGGTCTTTGGAGGAGGGGTACTGTACGTGTATTTGAACAAGCTTCCATTTTGTTAGGAAATGCCTTGGCCAGCAACTACCGTGACCCCTCTCTGAGATGAACCTCAGTGGGTCCTCTCACAGTCATCATGTCGTCCCCTGTATAGCAGAGACCTTCTGCTCGAGATGGAGTTGCTGAGCGGCTCTGATCTCCGGGACACGTAACCGCTCACCAATGTGTTTGAGTGCAAGCTGTTAGGCTCATGCTGGTGCCGCACAGAGTTCCCCTGCACAGAAGTGCCCAGAGAATCATTTCCCTGCCTAGTTTTTCTGGTTTGAGTCTGGCCCAAGCTGGTAGTGACTGCAAGCTGTTCCCGCCCGATGGCTCCTTTGTGCCTGTGTGAAACCACTTTGGTGGGTCTCATCTCGTCTCCCAGAGGACGAGCGAAAATGCCACCACAGCTGGCATTAACTGCCCTCTGGTTGGCAGGCTTGCCAGCGCGGTGAGGAGTCAATGAACCGGAGACAGGCTGAGACGCAGAGAGAACCATAGTATGATTACAGACCGTACAGTGGTCTGTCACTAGAGGATCTGAAGAAGGGATGGTCCAGTGCTTAGGACGTTAGCCTAGCACTTGGGAGATGTGGGTTCAAGTTCCTCCTCCACTGCTGAGGGCTGGGGAAAAGCAGAGAGGTGCAGAGGAGCATGGGGTTCAGACAGAGACATACCTTAGGGGAGGATTTATTAACAGGGATACTCCGTATCCTAGTAAAGAGGGGAGGATGGACGTTGATAAAGTACAGATAGGAACTAAAGAGAAAGAAGTTAGATGAAAAAGAGTTCTATTCAATTGCATCACATGAAGGTAAACAATTAAATATTGACAAATATCATAAGTGCTTATGTACGAATGCTAGAAGTCTAAATACTAACATGGGTGACCTTGAGTGCCTGGTATTAAATGAGGCTATAGATATAACAGGCCTTGCAGACAGTTGGTGGAACGATGAATATCAATGGGACACGATAATACCAGGGTACAAAATATACGGGAATGACAGAGTAAGTCGCACTATATGGGAAAGAAAGCATAGAGTCAAATACAATAAAAATCTTAAATGACTCACACAGTACCATCGAATCTCTACAGACAGAAATTCCATGCCTGAGCAATAAGAGTGTAGCCGTAGGAATATACTATTGATCACCTGACCAGGATGGTAACTGTGATTGTGAAATTCTCAGGGAGATCAGAGAGGCTACAAAAACAAAAAACTCAACAATAATGGGGGATTTCAGCTATCTCTGTGTTGACTAGGAACATGTAACTTCAGGACAGGATGCAGAGATAAAATTTCTAGACACCATTAATGACTGCTTCTTGCAGCAGCTAGTCCTGGAACCCACAAGGGGAGAGAGAATTCTTGATTTAGTCCTAAGTGATACACAGGATACGTCCAAGAGGTGAATATAGCTGAACCACCTCTGTATCAGATGACTGGCAGATAGCTAATGTAATGACAATTTTTAAATGTGCTCCAGAGGCGATCCTGGCAATTACAGGCTGTTTCAGTACTGGGAAAATTGGTTGAAACTATAGTAAATAACAGAATTATTAGACACATAGATGTACACAATATTTTGGGGAAAAGTCAATGTGCCTCTTATAAAGGGAAATCATGCCTCACCAATCTATTAGACTTCTTTGAGTGGGTCAAATAACATGTGGCCAAGGGTGACCCAGTGTGCATAGTGTACTTGGACTTTCGGAAGGCCTTTGACAAGGTCCTCACCAAAGGCTCTTAAGCAAAGTAAGCAGTGATAGGATAAAAGGGAAGGACCTCTAATGGATCAGGAACTGGTTAAAAGACAGGGAACAAAGGGTAGGAATAATTATCAGTTTTCACAGTAGAGAGAGGTAAATAGTGGGGTCCCCCAGGGATCTGTACTGGAACTTGTGCTGTTCAACATATTCATAAGTGATCTGGAAAAAGGGGTGAACACTGAGGTGGCAAAGTTTGCAGACAATACAAAATTACTGAAGATAATTAAGTCCACAGCTGACTGCGAAGAGTTACAAAGGGATCTCACAAAACTGGGTGACTGGGCAACAAAATGGCAGAGGAGATTCAATGTTGATAAGTGCAAAGTAATGCACATTGGCAAACGTAATCCCAACTATACATACAAAATGTTGGGGTCTAAATTAGCTGTTATCACTCACAAGAGATTTTGGGGTCAACCCAGATAGTTCTCTGAAAACATCCACTCAATGTGCAGCAGCAGCAGTCAAAAAAGCTAAATTTACATTAAAAACCACTAGGAAAGGGATAGATAATAAGACTGAAAATATCATAATGCCACAACACCAGAAAGGACCAGGTTGAGCTACTGGCAGGGCCGGCTCCAGGCACCAGCTTACCAAGCAGGTGCTTGGGGCGGCCACTCCGGAGAGGGGCGGCACGTCCAGCTCTTTGGCGGCAATTCGGCGGACGGTCCCTCACTGCTGCTCGGAGCGAAGGACCTCCCGCCGAATTGCCGCCGCAGATCGCGATTGCGGCTTTTTTTTGTTTGTTTGTTTGTTTGGCTACTTGGGGCGGCCAAAACCCTGGAGCCGGCCCTGGCTACAGGGGCTTTTGCTGCTGCTGGGTCCATCAGTGGGTGCTGGCACCTGAACAGGGGCTGAAAATGAGTGGTGTCAGAAACCAAACCACTGCACAGGCCTCAGTTAGTGTGTTAGAGGGGGCAGGACAACCTCTCTCTCTCTGCACAGTACATCAACCTGGCCACCTCCCCCAGAGACTCTCAGCTGACTGATCCGTTCCAGCTCTCGTGAGCCAAGGTGCCAGGTATTTGGCTTCTGTGATGTGAACACTGGGAGGAGGCTGGGCCAGCAAATCATCAGCTGCCCCTTGGGGCGTGGTCCAGGCAAGGAGGAGGGCCTGCCTGTGCTCTCTCTGCTGGAAGGCCAGTCTCCCGGCATGCTGCTCACCCCGGACAAAGGGCCAGCGTGAGGCCTGGAGCGGGAGAACCTCTACGTCCAGCTCAGCCAGTTGTGGCGGGGTCCAGGGGAGCTCCTCTTCTCGCCAGCAGTAGGCTCTCCTGGGTGCTGATGTGAAGGGCATTTCTCCTCCAGCGCAGCACCAGTTGGTGTTCTCCCACTTCTCCGGAGCCGTGTGTGAGGACAAGCAGCTAATGACGCTTGTTTCCTTCAGTGCAGGGAGGATTATATTGATATTCCCAAGGTGACTCCCCAAGTGCCTTTGCTTGTTTACATCTTAGGTTCCCGGCAGCAGCCAGTGCAGTTCCTAGTGGCTCAGCTTGGTGCAGGCTCAGCCATCGGGCTCCGACCTGCTCTTCTACCTTGGGTCTTGTTGCAGCAATGCACAGGGCTGCTGCAGAGCGTGGCAAGGGGATTCCTGCTCCCCTAATGCACAGGCACCTCACTTGTGCTGGAGCAGCTGCTGGAAAGGGCTGAATCATTTGTTCTGTAGCTGTCAATGAAATCCCTTTAGCTGTAATCTAGTGCGTAATCCCTGGGTTGGATTGAAAAGGGGAGCTGGCTTGCCCCGTTCCAGCAGCATCTTGTGTCCATTTGTTCATTGTCCATCCGACTGAGCGAATGCCTCTGCTGCTTCCCTCTCTCATGGAGCTACGCCCTGCATGGGTCATGTTGCGTTTGCTGTCAGTCCCTGTGCGTGGCTCGCCCCAAAGTGGGATGCAGGCTGGTTAGAGCAAGAGCATCTCGGATGCAGGAGCTTGGTAGAGATGGGAGGAAGGGTTGATGTGTCAGGCTGGGGATCAGCCTCCCAAGGAGAAGCAGCGGCAGGTTCATTTCATGGGGCGTTTGGTCATAAGGTGATGTGCTGGGGAGCACGTGGTTGATAACAAGCCTTGCTGCAGCCCACTGTAAGAGACCGAGCGGCACCCTGATAGACCTCTAGCACCTCTTGAGTTCAGGGCTCGTGTAGCTAGTGGATTTCTTGCCCATCACTGTGAGTTCTTCTTTGATCCACTTTGGCTGAAAATATTGGCTGTTCCTTATTTTACTGCTGTGTCCCACATAATTTAGAAACGACCTCATCCCTCTGGCAACGGCTGCACCAGGGCCGTTCCTAAGCCACCCTGGCCCTGCCTCGGTTCCGTCCTGTTAGGAGCTTCCGGGGACAGCTGCAGAGGGCAGCTGGCTTTGCCGTGGTGCTCTCCTCCCTCTCTCCCAAGAACTGCTGTGGCTCCGTCCCAGCTCCTGAAATGTGAGCTGGCAGCTGGCGCTTTGTGCTCCAGGTTTGTGTGGCAAAGGCAGTAAATTAAAGTGACATTAAGGCCAAGCAAGGGGGCTCCGTAGGTCGCTCTGGACACCTGTTGTTGCCAACCAGGCCTGGCAAGCCTCAGGTGCCCAGGACAGGTCAGTGATGGGGTGGAGCGCAAGCCAGGCCAAACTGCTCAGACAGCACTTAGCCGCCATCCGTTCCTAGAGAGATCTCCTCCCTCTCCGCATGTCTCTGCAAGCATCCCTCAGTCCTACGCACACATGGGACTTTCCTGCACACGGTTTTATTCCTCTCTGAACCAGGAGGCGGTTTGCTTTTTGAAACAGGTGGGCAGTTAAACAGGAAGGCGTGCCCGAGGCCATCAAAGGCCTGACACAGGCAGACGTGAGTGTTTTTTCACTCCCCTCTGAACACAGTGCTCAAAACCAAGGACTGTTTTCTTAGAATCAGCGGCAGGTGGGGTGGCTGCCTGCTTGCTGGCTGGTCCCAATCCTTTGCCAGCGATGGAGCAGGCAAGGGAATCTGAGAGCAGCACGGCATGGGCCATAGGGGCCGGGTGGGAGGCAAGACCGAGAACGAGGCCCATGCTCCAAGCACAGAACCTGTTGTGCAATAAGAATTAGCATCCACTTGTCCTTCCCCAGCACTGGGGAGTTTGCCGAGGGTTGTGTGCCTGGTCCAGGCGTCGGCATGTGTCAGTGCGGAGCTTTCTGCAGGGAGTGCTCTGCAAAGCAGCGTGTGAGAGGGACGGCTCGGGGGAGCCATGGGGCCTTAGAGCCGTCGGCATGGTGAAAGCTCCAAGCCATTTGCACCCCTCCCCTACTCTTCTCCTTTGTTTTGTTCTTGTTCCTCACCTTCATTTCAACTCTTCCTCCTTCTGGGGGCATGAATGACATGGCCACTGATCCTGTTTTTATAGGGCCTGTTGATGAGACCGTCTAGGTTCCCCCTTCCCCACCCTCGTGCTCTAGGAGCTGCCCCAGCGCCACGCGTTACTGTTTTCGCCTGAGGAACGAGCAGCTGTCCAAATGAGCCGTCCAGGCCTGAGCCTGGTGTAAACCTGCCTGCCACATCAAACCTGTTCGCCTTCCTCTCCCAGATTGGGCACATCTGGATCACCTTTCCCTTAACGGGAGGCACAAGATGTAGGCAAGTGCTGCAGGGGCAGGAAAACACCTCGGCCCCTCTTAGCTGCTGGTTACTGGCTGGGCGGCAATGGGCGTCTCGGAGGTTGTGTTTTCTGCACAGGCGAGAACAAGACAGTGTTCAGCCATGGCTCTGTTTGTAATGTAGGCAGGGTCTAGGAGGGCAGACAAATGTCAGAGCATAGGGGACTGAAACTCGTAATACTGTGCCCTTAGCATCCCCTTTCATCTCAGGCTGTCCAAGGGCTTTACTGTGAGCAGGGGGACTGAGCACTAGCGGTAAGGTGATCTCCCCATGAGCACGCAGCAAGTCTGTTGCGGGAGAAGAACCCAGGAGTCCTGTCTCAGGATGCTCTGCTCCACTCTCTGCTTCCTGGCATGGTTCATAAAGTGACACACACGAGTATGGAGCCATGCAGCCTCCCAGCGGGACAACCTCTGTCGGAACTCTGAGCATGGTTGGATACCCAGTGCTGCCCGCTGTCCTTGTTTGATCGTGAGTTTTGAGATATTTGATTGCTTTTCTTAAAGCCCCATCCCCTGGAGTCAGGTGATTACGTGAGAATCTCAACTTTCTTTTCTTTCTCTCTCTCTATCTCTCTCTCTTTTTTTTTTAAAGTAACTTTCTGACTTTCTTGGTTGTGGCAAAAAGCTGGAAAAGGTGAATCCTGAAGGCAAATAAACCCCCAATCTGTATTGTTTTAAAAAAATCTCCTGGTTTTTCAGCCAATCCCCTGATTGTTTTGGCAATACTGGGAACCTCACAGCAGCATGCCAATTCTCTGCTGGCGCAGGGAGCCCTCCCCTCCCCCCAGGTATCTGATGTGTTGGGGAGGTCTTACTGCCTGCGCCGTACTGGCCATTTCACACTCTCTCTGGGATTTTATTTTTCCTGTTCTAACAAAAGCAAGTGTTGGAACAATAATTTTCAGGCCTCCAAAATAGCCTGCTTTGACGTGAGCCTCAAGACAACGCCCTGGGCATGTCGCAGCGAAGGGAAGAGCCCCTGAGCCTGTGAAAACAAAGGGGGGAGCTGGCTGGGAGGTGAGGTCAGGGGGTGCCACTTGGTTATGCCCTGGCTGGGCGGCAGCCTGAATTTATTTGTCTGCCCCTGTTCATGATGAGGCCAATGGGATTTTAGCCCTTAGCTGTAGTGGCACCAGGGGACCCAGAGTGGGGTGCGGAGGTTTTTTGGCATTGGGTCCCTAGTCATCTCGATTATCACTTCAAAGTTTTTTCTTCTGCTGCTACTGATAGCTCATCTCAATTGATTGGCCTCTTACAATTGGTATGCGTACTTCCACCTTTTCATGTTCTCTGTATGTATAAATATCTTCTGTCTGTGTGTTCCACTCTATACATCCGAAGAAGTGGGCTGCAGCCCATGAAAGCTTATGCTGAAATAAATTTGTTAGTCTCTAAGGTGCCACAAGTACTCCTGTTTTTTGCTAAACCCTAGTGACCTGTGGCTTCTGAGATGGAGGTAATGGCTTTCCACCCGTTTCAGATCATAATGACCAACCTGCAGTTGGCAGCGTGTGCCCGTTTCTGCAGAGAGAGGCTCAGGAAGGAATTTGCCTTGGAGACAGGGCTCCCTTTTGGCCCACCAGCAGAGCTCATCCGTCCCGGTCGGGGGTAGCCTAGAGGAGTCAGTGTGCTGGGGGATATCCCTGCTGCTTCCTGAGGCTTGTAACCTAGCACCTTTCACCCATGTGAAACCCGCATTTAGACCATCCAGTGCAAACGGATAAGTTCTCCCCTCCCCCCTAGGAGTGGCCAGTAACGCATCAGCTCTCGAGCCATGTGCTTTAAATTAATGCACTTAGAAAGCAAAGCATAAATCCTCCCCCCCTCTATTACTGCGCTCCCATCGGATGGTATTTGCCTTTCTGCTGCACGTCTCCATCCTGCCGACCGCGCTCTGACCGAGGGGGGCTAGCATCTCGCCACCTCCTTTTTTGGTGGAGTCCGTAGGACGGTTGTTGTTTTAGCCGCTCTGTTTCTGGAGCCGTTGTTTATCCAAGTGGATTCCAGCGGGCTTGAGAAAACAACCTGGCCTCTTTGCTTTTGGCTCCTCTTTCGTGATTTAAAAAAATCCCCCGTGTTGACGCTCAGCAGTGACTCGACGGTGCTGCAGCAGGACTCGGCACCCAGCAATTAAGTCCTATTAACTTCAAACCGCTGGAACCTCTTGGAGACTCTGCGCGACAGGTTTTTGACACAACCCCAAACACGCTCCACATTAGGGGGCGTCGAGTGTTGTACAAAAGCCGCAGCTCTCTGGGCTCGGAGGAATCCCCGACAGACGCTACATCTGTGTCAAGTGCTCCTGGGTGTGACTCTGCGTGGACAGTGTTGTCTGCCCAGTGCCCTGAGCCCCCCTGCCACTGGGCTGCTGCCAGTTATTTCCATTTGACTCAATGCTTTAATTCCTAATCCCCGCATTGTCCAAAGAGACTTTTCCAGCCCTCGCTCAATTAGCCAATTAAAGCGTATAGTGTGGCTGCAGTGTGTTCCCAGGGTGGGGTGGCGAGAGCGGGGAAGGAGAAGCCATCCCACCCGCCTACTGTGTTAAATGCTAAATTTTGTCATGCTTATGGTGGTGGTGTTAGGTATTATTCACGTTGTATTAATGCCAAGAGGCCCTGCTGAGATCTGGGCTCCTTATGCTGGGTGCTGAACAGACACAAAATTCCTGCCCTGAAGAGTTTACAGTCTGAATGGACAAGACCAACACAAGGTGGGAGGGGAAACTGAGGCACAGATGGGGCCATGCCGTGCTCACAGTAGATGAGTGGCTGAGCTGGGGACTGAGACTCCCGGCCCAGTCCCCTGCCCACTGGACCATGCTGTCTCTCATGATAGAGGGTGGCTTGGCTTTTCAGGTGTCCAGTGCCTGGGCAGCTGGAGCTGTGGTGCCTCCCTTGTGATGCTCCTCTGTCTGCAGACTCCAAAGCCTTAATATTTTCGTTCCCTTGTCCCTTCTGAGCAGAGAGGCCTGGTCCTTCCCACTCCCCCTGCACAGGAGATTGAAGTGTGAACATGTTTAGCAAAAGGCCTTGTAAGTTGGAATCTCGTGAGTTAAAGTTTGGTTGGGTGGCTTCCTGCACTCCCTGCTTTGAGGGTCCCCGTGACATCCCGAGCCAAAGCATAGTCCCTGCCCTGGAGGAGGACTGTCCAGCTTTCATGGTCTGCCAAGCGTGTGTGTATGTGAGGAGCAGATGCAGCCAGCTGGGAGGAGAGGGACTCTGGGACCAGGCTGCACAGCCTGGGTGGGGAATGCGGGAGGGGGAACGGGGAGGGGGGAAGTCGCTTCCCTTGCTGAAGCTTCCTGGATGTTTCCGTCTCTGAAGTCTCCCCTGCCAATGACCCCGTCCCTCCTCAACTTGCTCTGGAGCCTGCACTTAGTGCCGCAGTTATTGGGTGGTTATCCATTGCTTGTCCCCACCGCGGAGAGGGGACAAGGAGGCTTTGGAAGCAGTTGAGGCTGGTCCCAGCCCGTGCATAGCTTCCCCTAACACCCTTCCTCTCTCCTGTTCCCTGCTTCGGTATAGAGCCAAACTGTGGGGGGAGAGGGGGAGTCCTAAGTAAATAAACAAGACAAAGAGTCAATAGCAGGAAAGGGTCTGGGAAAGAGATGGCAGGAGCCCAGTCAAATGAGGCCCTGCAGCCCAGCATACAAAGTGTGGTTTCATTTTTCATCAGCACCCAATTCTGTGCAGAGGGGGCTGGCCTGGGACCCTTCCCTCCC
This sequence comes from Trachemys scripta elegans, assembly GCF_013100865.1. Classification (NCBI taxonomy): domain Eukaryota; kingdom Metazoa; phylum Chordata; order Testudines; family Emydidae; genus Trachemys; species Trachemys scripta. Next base: position 154,927,970 of record NC_048299.1, read on the forward strand.
ACCCGGCCCCTCCAGACCTGCCAAGGGAAGCACGGCCCAGGGGACAGCGCATCCCACAGCAGCCTCGTTCTGCACGTCAGGAGAGTGCTGACTCAGTGCGCCCAGGTCCCTGCTTGTCCTATCTGGTAACTGCCTGGTGGATGCAGCAGCTGGTTCTGTGCCAGGGCTCGCATCTCCCTTCTCCTGGTAGGGACAGGCCAGTGAGAAGGGGGCAGTGCAGGAGGGGTCAGGCTGGGCTTCCCCCAACACTTGGTGCCCTGACCCCTTTCTGCCTTAGTGATCCAGGCCTGAGCTCTGGGGGGTAACTGGCAGCAGGAGGCTTTTTGCTTGGGGGCAGGCATAGAGGCAAAGTGACCCATCCTAAGTAAGAGTAGGAGAGTGAGTCCCTTTAAGGGCGGATGCTGGGTTTTCAGCTCCGGCATTTCCACCACACTGGGATGGAGGCAGTGACTTCTTTGGGGGCTGGGGGAGCTGGGCAGGGTTGAGGTAATGAGACAAAGGGTGGTCCTGGGGTGAAGGCCCTGGGCAGGACTCAGTAGATTAGGGTTCAGTTCCCAGATCTGCCACAGACTCCTTGTGGAACCTTGGGCAAGTCACTTTGGGTGGAATTTTCAAAAGTGCCCCAGTGAGTTAGGAGCCCAGCAGACCCACTGAAAGATCTGCCCACCTGTCTTCTCCTGGGCCTAAAGATCTGCGCCTAGGCATCCCACTCAACATCTCTTGGGCCTCAGGTCCCCATCTGTGCAGTGAAGCTGACGATTTGCAGGAGTGACGGGGTGGCATTCTCTGGCCTGTGTTATGCAGCAGCTCAGACCCGATGATCACAGCGTTCCTTTCTGGCCTTAAAATCTATCCGTCAGAAAGCACATGAATGCTTTGCTGCCAGGACGAATTCCGAATCCACAGCCGCCTCTGGCAGACCGAGTGGCTTTGTGGGGAGAGATTCCCGTTGTGTCAATGCAATGGAATCCCCGGCCGCGCAGTCCCGTGGAGGGTTTTTTGGCCTGGAGGCCCTTGAGGCGAGAGGCTCTGCTCGCTCTCCTCCCGCTGAGACTGCATACAGAGGGTGGTACCACTCCCTCCAAGCCCAGCTGGGATGCATCTCTGGAGCGGAGAGAGAGGCAGACTGTCATGCCAGAGGCAGGGCCTGGATCTCTGCTGCTCACCTGTCTGTCTGGCCCTGTGACTCCGCTCCCAGATGCCATGTGCAGATGCGTGAGAATGCATGTACAATCCACGTGTGTTTAAGGCATGTGTGCGTTACACAGACAGACGACGAAATCACACTCAGGGGTACAGAGAGCGCAGTTAGCCCCGTCTCTCCTTCCGTTGGGCAGTGTAGCACCTATCGGCACGATCACCCATTTCTCATTGCTGGAGGCTTTCGTGCTCATGAATGAAAGGCTTTGTGGGGTTGGGGTTTAGCGCTGTTTTCCTGGCTTCAGTATGGTGGAGTTAGTCCCTTGATGGTATATGGGTGTAACGTGGACCATCCCCCTTGGATGGGCTGGGGAGTCCAGGAGAGTCCCTGTTCTCTGAGGGGTTTCCTCAGGAACAGCCCGAATGCTGAACTCCCTGGAGGGGAATGGACTTGGCCTTGCATTTGTAAGTTTGAGACTCCAGGACACTTAGATGCCATTCACTCTCTGCCTGGTGGCTAGTTACCCCATCAGTTCAGTGACCGGGTACAACACAGACCTGCTTCTGAAGGGGGCTTCCTTGGGAGAATCCACCAGGCAGCTGCCGCTTCTAAAGCCAGCTAGAGGAAGGCGTCGCCTGAGTTAACTGGGTCTGTGATCCCAATGGAAATGCTTCTCCAATGCAGCGGTTCAGACTCTGTTGGCTGGCGTAATGTCTCTCTCCTCCCCCCGAATAGGTGTCTTCCCCTCCCAAAGGCTTTTCTCTTCCACTCGGAAGGTAAATTGGAGCTTTTTTTGTTGTCTAGAAGGGAGTATTTTGTAGCTTACTGCTTGGAGTAGGGGGCTGGGAATCAGGATTCCTGGTTTCTGTTCCTGGGTCCGCCTTGATTCACTGCTGACCTGTGGGCAAGCTCCTTAGCTGGGCTGTGCCTCAGTTCCCTCCTCTGGGAAATGGAGACAATAAATCCTTCTCTTGCTTGCAGGAGGAGGCAGCGGGCTGTGCATGGCTTAATGAAACTTTATGGCATGCGCCTATTTGAGCTCCTCTGGTGAAAGACTTCATTGATTGCAAAGTGCTGCTATGAGAGTTGTAAGTTTTATTTTCAGTTGCAGAGGGAAATTAAGGGAAGTGGATCTAAGTCCTGCAGGGAGGTGGCTGACACTCCAGAGCTCCTCTCAGTCCCTGCGGATGTGGCTTGTGCACCTCTCCCATACAGATGTGGGGTGAAGTATCTGATGCAGCTTCTTGATGGTTTTCTTTGTCTAGATTTCTGGTGAAGTCACCGGCAATGGCTAATAACCCCTGGTAATCTGCTCAGATCCCAGGGATGAGGTCCAGCCAAACTTTCTTTTGTTTAGAACAACGTGTTGGTTTTGCACTGTGCTGACTGTTTCACTCCGCGCTCTGCTTTGTTTTAGCTCATATTTAGCAAATGCTCAGTTTTATTTGGATGATTGCTTTCACGGGGGTCAGTTCTGCGGTGGCTGTGTTATTCTAAGGGACCAGACTCTGCACTGATGGCCAGAACAAGTCCACTAAATGTCCCCCAGGCTCTCCCACTGCCTCTGCACAAAGGCACTTCCTTTCCTTATGCCATCTTCTCACTCCGGTTCGCTGTTCCTGGGGCCTGGGAGCCACTTGCAGAACGCTTGGGGTGGAATCGCAGACCCCCTCGAAGATGATGGGAGTTTTCCCATTGATTTCAGTGGAACAAGGTTTGCACACCAGACATTTGCTGTCTGGTAAGTAAATTCCAAACTCTGCCCTTCTCATGCCCTTGATGGAACCCCTTGGGGAACCGAAGACTGCCCTGGTTCTGGAGTCACCAATGCAATTGGTGATCATGGTGGGGCTAGGGGGAAGGCTGCTGCATCTCAGTTAACAATAATAACAATATATAGCTTTAATATAGCACATTTCATCTATAGATCTCCAAGTACTTTACAAAGGGGGCCAGCAGCAGAATTCCCATTCTCCAGATGGTGAAACTGAGGCACAGCGAGGTGAAGTGGGTCATCCAGTAGTGCAGCGGCAGAAGTGGTAATAGAACGAAGGTCTCCCGTGTCCCAGTGCTCTGTCCACTAGGCCACACTGCTTCCCTTAGCCATATTGCCTCACTGAGTGGCCACCAATAGCTGTCCTCACTCCTTGCTTTTCTAGAAGCCAGAGGGAAGGCAAGTGTGGGAGGGAACGTTTATCCCAGTCTCATTTTATTTTCAAATGTTTTCTCAGTGCAATCCCCTGGGGCTGTGGCGGGCGGCGTGAAAAGGCTCCTTGTTGCACTGGGGTGCTTGCTGCAGAGCTTCCCATGCAGAAACAAGAAACCATTGCCCAGCATGCTGGAGCATGACATTGGGAGTCAACTTAGCTCCTGCCTCCGGAGAAGCAGCCTTTCGCCTGGGGGAGGAGGGGCCCTGTCTTGGGTGGGGGATCTGGAAGGTCCCTAGTACTGTAACTAGATTTGGTTGGATTGTGACTTCACTGAAGGAAATTGGACAAATGTCTGGGACTCGGAAAATTCTGCCTGCCGGATTCCAGCTGGGGCGGACTTTCATCAGTTCCCAAGGGCACAACTTGCTACTGGAAGATTCTTGCTTGTGCATAGTTGGTCAGGAGCCAGCGGTCACCCAGGCCAGGTCAGCAGTGACTGCAGACTGGAACCTGTCTGCTGGCTGGTCAGCGGCCCCTAGGGTGACCAGACAGCAAATGTGAAAAATCGGGGCGGGGGTGGGGGGTAATAGGAGCCTGTATAAGAAAAAGACCCAAAAATTAGGACTGACCCTATAAAATCGGGACATCTGGTCACCCTAGCGGCCCCTGGTTGCTCTCTGCCCTGTTCCCAGTGGAACTCATGCCCTGCTCACAGAAAATACTGTTTCTACCAGCACCGAACTCCTGTCTCTGGGGGCAGCACAGGGAGGGAAGCCACAAACTGAATGGGCCACAGAGACTGAACTCCCCTTTCACCCCTAGAGGCAGGTCCCACCAGCTCAAGTCCCAGATGCATTGGTGTAGAGGGATGGAGGAGTCTTGTTCTGCTCCTACCTGTGCTCTGTTGGTTAGCAGAGCATGTGTCCTATAGCAGCGAGGACTGAGTACACGCTGTCTCCAGGAGGCAGATTCCTGTTGACCAGGAGAAAACCAGCCAGTGAACTGCACCTCTAACTGCAGCCAAAGCCTCTGGTGCTCCTCGTGCTGCATGGGACCCATGTGCTGCCACTTAGCTGAGAAAGCTGCTCCGGGCAGGGGGTGAATTGCCCAGGCATTATTCACCACTGCCCCTTGAAGGGTGTTGGGCTGCTTCCCAGCTCTGTGGGAGAGGGGCCGGGTACGAATCTTCACAATGCAGCCTGGATTTGAGTACTCATCAGGGACTGGCTCCTGCCTCGAGGTTCTAGGTTATGACATGCATTGTGCGCAGCTGCCCCTTGGCAGATCTCTCTGTGCACTGCATGCATTGAGGGCGAAAACGGGACCTGGGCATTATGCAGCAATCCATGTCAAATACATTTTGGCCTTTGCTATTCGGCTTCCCAGTGGCTTGTAATACCAAGGCAAATGACTCCTGTCAGGGTCTGACCACTAGGTGGGTTAGGCTTATAAGTGGTGCTAAGTAATTTTTAACACAAATAAATACTTTATTAACACTGGAAAGGAACAGGGACTAGTGGAGACCCCAGCTCTGCTGCTGACTTGCTGTGTGTCCTCGGGGCCTCAGAAGAAAGGCTGTTGCTTAGAGATGGTAAAGTGCTTTGGGTTCCTTGGAGGAAAGGTGCCATGTTACAACATAATATTATTTGTATTTCAGAGATAGAAGCAAATGGCTTGTTTGGAAAAGGCTGAGACGTTGCTGTGAATAAGAACAGCTGCTGCGCTTGCAATAGCAAGGGAAGAACAGGAGTACTTGTGGCACCTTAGAGACTAACAAATTTATTAGAGCATAAGCTTTCGTGGACTACAGCCCACTTCTTCGGATGCATATTATTGCTAGGCTTGTTGCACCTCATGCAGGAGGGTGTGAGCTGCTCACCAGCTGGGATCAGGAAGAAAGTCCGTCCCCCATACACAGTGTGTCGGGCTGTCTCTAGACCTTCCCCTAAAGCAGAGGTTTTCAACCTGTGTCCGCGGACCCCTGGGGGTCAGCAGACAATGTCTGAGATTTCCATCTCCATTCGAATTTTTTTAGGGGTCTGCAAATGACAAAGGGTTGAAACCCCCTGCCCTAAAGCATCTAGCATTGGCCGCTGTCTTGGGGAGGAACTGCACTGGAACAGAGCATTGCTCCTTTCTGGGGTGGCGATTCTTAGGTTCACGTTTGTGCACATAAGCAGTTGATGAGGCTCTCCCTTTACAGAGCGAGGCAGAGCTCGGAAAAAGCGTTTGCGGTGGAAATATGTTCTTCCTGATGCTCATTAACAGTGGAGGTTCCATGAGCATTTGCAGAGATTCCGATCTCCATCCCAGAGGAACCTGCTGTCTCGTGATAGAGTCCACAAGCAGGAGCGGCACCAGGGTTTTTGCCGCCCTAGGCGGCAGCCCCTCTCCTCTGAGCATTCAGCGGCGGGGGTCCTTCTGCTCCGCATCTTCAGGGCACTTCGGCGGTGGGTCCCGGAGCGAGTGAAGGACCCGCCGCCAAATTTCTGCCGAAGACCCGGAGCGGAAGGACCCCCCTACCGCCGAATTTCCGCCAAGGGCGGCAAAATGCTGCCCCCCAAATCCTGCCGCCCTAGGCAACCGCCTAGGGTCGCCTAGTGGAAGCACCGGCCCTATCCACAAGCATTTTGTGCATGTGGCTCACGGAAAGTCTGCCTGCCTGGGTCTGTGAATTCAGAGTAAAAGTTTTGCAAGCACATTAGTTTCTCAACTGATGATCGCTAGCTTAACTGAGTTTGGAGTGGTTGCGTCTACCGCGCTTTTTGCTGTTGGCTGGCGGGCTACTCGTTTTCTTGTGGCAAAGAATGGAGATGCCTTGGCTTTTGGAACTTCCCTGGACAGTAGTGTATCTTCTCTGGAGTAATCTATATGATCTCACCAAAAATTGACTCATTTACAAGGGTGCTGCCGGCTTAGGCTAGGCCTGGAATTTAAGGTTGATTTACAGTAGGAATCTCAGCAGCATTTCAACACCTGCTTAATTATTATAAACACGTGTTTATGTGATTTCCTGAATCAGGGCCTCACTGGTTCAAATCTTGAAGTTCTTCAGCTTTCACTTTCTCCTTAGACAAACAAAACTTCCATGGGTGGGAATTTGCCTGCCGAATGAAAGCAAACCTGTACGACAGGAGTTAGCCCAGAATTAATGAAAATGTTTTCACGTATCACATTTAAAAAAAAAAATTAATCTTTTAAAATTTGCCAGTGTTGGATTCCCAAACACAACTGCACTCTGCTAGTGCATGAGAGCTGGAAAAGGAAGTCCAGGCCGGACTGAGCTGATTGGAAAATAGAAAGTGTATGTCAAATATATAATATTTTACATTTTTGTGGAGGGCGGTGTTAAATCTTGTTTTTCTCTTTTTTTGTAAACCTTTTCCTCTCCTATTTAAAGAAATTTTAAAAAGTGTGTGTGTGTGTGGGGCGGGGGGTGTTCACATTTTAATTTTGGCCAAAGACCCGTATTTTAATTTAAAAAATAATCTCGTTGAAGAATTTCAACCTACTCTAAAACGGAGCCTGAGTGGAGAGTAAATCCAGCCTCCCCAACCTGAATGATAGACACAGTGGGAAGTCCATCCGATTGTAACCCTCTCGTGAGAGCAGTTGGAGTGTTTGCTTGTTACAGAGATTGCACTTCCTTGTTGATAGCTTTTTAAACCATCTTTTATTTTTATTTTGATAGTTTCCCTTTGAAACACAAACCAATATCTCGTCAGTTTCTTGAAAGTCCAGCCCTGAGCAGCAGATGTTTGAAAGCTTTACTCTGGCTAGAGAGCAGAGGGTTATTTTAGATGGACTCAAAGCGGGTGCCCACAGCTTTGGACTCTGTTAAGACATGTCTAGACTGACCTCTTTGTAATGCAGCAAGCAGGATGCTGGTAATTACTCACCGGGCCCATTATCTGGAGTCTTTCACTACTTGACTCTTTGGCCTCATAAATGGTTCCCTGGTGGATTTATTTTTTGCTGGAGAAAACACAGCTGATAGGAATGTTATCTTGGTTCTGGCCCCAGAGCACTCAGCCCAGATGCAGGCTTGGGATGGGAGAGAATGGAGGGCAGCAGTCGAAGCACAGCTAGGAAAGGACCTTGCTCATCAGCCGATGGCCTTGCACAAGGGGTTCAGATGCTTGTGCGAAGTTAAGGAGCTCCTTTCTCAGCAGTGGTTAGAGCAAGGCACTGTTGGTCAGGACTCCGGGGTCCTTTTCCCAGCTCCATGGCTGGGGATGTGGTCTAATTGCTAGAGTAATGACAGTCAAGACTTCCGGCTTCTGTTACAAACTGGTGTATGAGCTCTGGACAAGTTCCTTTCCCTCCCTGCCTCAGTTTCCCCATCTGTCAAATAGGGTTTATAATATCCCCCTTGCTTTGTGCCCCTCTGCAGAAAGGCAGAATGAGACAGTCTGGAGCGGTCGCTGTGCAGAGCAGGAGACGCAGCTCGGAGGGTTATTTGCATTGGTTGCGCTTGGTGCTGGGGTCTTTGAAACCTCAGGTAAAAGGCGTTCCAGCTACTGCCTCCATTGAGGCTCTCTTGAGCCGCAGCCTTCAGATTGCCACTTCAGAGCCCAGCCGGGTATCCCCCATCTCTGGATGGGCAGGGAGAGATGGGAGAGTTTCTGTTGCTACAGAGAGCACGGAAAGACTCCTACCTTTGGACATGGTTAGCTCTTCAGACGGCTCAGCTGTGCTGCCTTCATAGGCCTGGACAGCCAGACATCGCCAGCAATGGGTCTGGGGTTGGAGGCGGAATTGTTATTGACTCATTAAGATAGATATGGTGGCAGTCAGGGAGAGACGAGAGGCCCGGGGTTACCCTGTGGAGTGGTTGGGTTTGTTTTATTTTTGCCATTTCTCCAGCTGTTTGAGCACCAGGGCTACAGATGCAGGAACGCTCTGAAGCTCCCTTTGCACCGGCTGGAGTTCAGGAGTCGATACAGAGGCCGCCTACGTGTCCTTAGGAATAATCGGCCAGGCTAGGCAAGCTGCTGCTCCCTGCTCTTATTGAGAAGAGATACGGGGAGCTCCTGTGACGCTGTTGGGCCAGTCTGAGCTGGGCACCATGGGAGATGTGGAGCAGGGAGCTCCTGTAATACTGCAGGATGGGGCTGAAATGGCCTTTCATGCTCCCTGTCTGTGGTCTAGTTCTCTGAGGTGCCGTGGAGCAAGTGGGATCTAACGCTTAGAGCAGGGTGCGATGATACCAGAAGCCTGGGTCTGCTGCTGGCTCACTGTGAGCCTGAGCAAGTCCTTTCCGCGCTCTGTTCCGCCGATTCGCCATCTGTAACGGTCGAGGCTGAGTGTTTTGTCATGGATCCGACATTCGTGACCTAAGCGTGACTTCTGGGGTTGTTTATTTCGTAGCACCTCGCCGTTCCCATGGCCTGCTGAGCAGGGCTGCTCCGGGAGCATTTGCCACCTGGGCCTGGTGTGCTGGACCGTGGCACAGTGACCCGGGGATCCATTTCGGAGTTCGACACGGCGAGTTCCTTATTAAACAGTTTTAATATTTTCCCACTGGAGAAGAGAGCAGGACCCTAGAAACGTGGGGCTTGCTGCTTTTGTATTCTCTTTGCCAGGGCTGGCTCCAGGACAGACAGACAGCTCTTATTCTAACCCTGCCCTCCCTACAGGGGGTTTAGCGGTGTCATTGGAAATCCTGGCTTTGAGGCATAAAGCCCTAGATGGTGAGTGGGACCTCCCTCCCTCCCTCCTGGTGATGCATTGTGGTAGCAACCCAGCAGAGGTGCCTGAGCAAAAACCTCTCTGATGGAAGAGAGGGGGTGCCTGGCCTGTGCCGGGTCTCTGAGTCTTTGGAGCTTGCAAGATTTCCTCTCCCCCCTGGATCTGTAGCAGCCTGAGTTTGTTAAGCTTCAGGACATGATGCCAAATTGATTTTTTTTTTTCTCCCACTCCCATAAGGAGATGGGTGAGGGGCAGGGCTGGTAGCAGGCGGGGGTTTTGTTGCTGTAGGGCTGTTTGATTTGGTCTTGGGGCTGGTTTGTTTGTATGTGTGCTGTTAGAAGTTTGGCCAGGCCCTCCTAGCATTGGACCAGCGCGCCTTCATTGCAGAGCAACAAAACTCCAAGGAAATAGACACACGAACCTTTCTCAAGCCCCTTGAGGCCCCTCAGTGAGAAGATGCTGTAGAAATGCAGAATGTTACCGGCAATTACTGGGGAAAGACGAACTCCGCTCGTTCTATGTAGCTGATCCAAGAGAAGGTAAAGAGGTGACTGGATCGTGGGCTGTAAGTACCTACGCAGGGAGACAATTTCTGAGAGTAGAAGATTCTTTAACCTAGCGCACACAGGCAGAATGAGGTCCAGTGCATTAGCAAAACTGAGCCTAGAAATAAGGCACAAACATTTAGTAGTAAAGGCAGTTATCCTTTGGGACAGCGGACTGAGGGAAGTGGTCCGCTCTCAGTCACCTGGAGTAATGTCTCTCGGAGCTTTAGTTCAGCCAGAAGTTGTGGGCTCGATGCAGGAATTGCTGGGCAAAATCGTCTGGTCTGTGTTATTTGAGAGGTCAGATCCCTTCTGGCCTTGAGATCTGTGAATAAGGTGCTGTAGAGAGCCTGGCCCACTGAGAGGAAAACTTTGGGGAGAAGAAATGAAGATGGATGGTCTTTCAGGAAATAACTAGGGAAATGGCCTTGCAAAAGCTGCATGAAAGTAAGGAAGATTCTCTGAAGGGGGATGCAAGATCTTCAGGCTGCTATTTAAGAACAAGTACATGGCACTGGAGGGACACTTCAGATGCAGTCACCATCCTGAGGAGCTTCCATTCCAGGATGAAACCTCAAGCATCAGCTCCTGAGAGGGCAACGAATGTCTGTCAGCGTGGTGCAGCCACATGAAGGAAGATCGGGGAGACCGGGGCTTGGGGAGCGGAAGGCTGCTGCAGGTGTGGAAAGAGCAATGGAAAGGGAGCTGTTAGCAGAGAGGATCTGGAGACTCCTCTGTCCCTCCAGCTGTAATGGGAGAGCAGATCTGGCTCCGGACTCACCCTGGTCGCCACTGCAAAGGGCTCATGGATTTCAGGGCCAGAAGGAAGCACAGGCCAGAGAATTCCTCCATTGAATCTCCCACCTGCTCTCCAGGTTCCCGGGCCATGTGGCTGTGAGCACAGCTCCACCCACTCAGTATAGGAACCTCACCTCACTCACCGTTCCACCCCAGTTGGCTGATCTGAAGAGCAGCGAACTGGCTGGCTCTGAAGGGGCTGTGTTAGGGTTACCATACGTCCGGTTTTTCC
>NC_048299.1:154938914-155174739 GCF_013100865.1 Trachemys scripta elegans
GCTGGGGAAGCGCAGGGTCTGGGGGCTGCCTGGCAAACCGTGAAGCCGGTAGCGCTTGGGCAGCCCTTTTCGCGTGGCTGGGAGTGGGAGGGAGGAGGGGGCGGAGTTAGGGCGGGGAAGGGGCGGAGTTGGGGCAGGGCTGGGGTGGGGAAATGGGCGGGGCCAGGGCCCGTGGAGGGTCCTCTTTTTTTATTTGTTAGATATGGTAACCCTAGGCTGTGTGTCCTAGTTTCTTGGGTGTGGCCAGGACTCGCAGGGTCCTTTCACAACTGATTAAAGTTGTGCTGTGGGCATGAGGCCCTGGGGGCTCTCCCCACCAAGGAGGAAAGCATCCAAAGTAGTTCTGAATAGCCGTGGGGCGGAGGGGGGTGCGCATGTGTGTGGAGGGGTGGGATCTCGCATCCCTTTTCCGGGCCATCAGGACTTGGATTCCTTGTGGTGGAGCCTGGCTGCAGATCACACAGGATGCTGATTTCATCTTGGCCTGTGAGCTCCTTGCCTTTTAAGGAGGGGATTTTATGGCGTGGCAGAAAGTTGGATGGTCCCAGGGGTCAAGAGAACAAAGCGAGCTTCCCTTGCCAGATCTCGCATGCTTGAGACGGAGGAGATCTCTTGGCTCCTCTGCTCCTGCTGGCCCCATGCGAGAGACGGGAGGATCCCAGGCAGGAGAGCTGCGGGCGATGTGTTGGTGAAGAGGCAGCCACCTGATGTTCTTTGGCAGCTGTGAAGACATCCCACTGACTGCTTGAATGTCCGGTGCCAGATTCTGACCGCATTTACACCAGAGTCAGTCAGAAGCCGCTCCACTGAAGGCATCCAGAGCTGCATAATTGAGGACAGAGTCTGCGCCCCGTCCCTCGTAGTATTAGTTTGCTAATTAAAAAACAGAGCTAATGAATATTTACGGTGCTGGTGGAAGCTCCAAGGGCTCATGGAGCAGCAGAGTTAGAACGCGGGGGGCCACCAAGCTGTCTGGAATGCTTTAGCTTTGCAGGGAAATCTCACTAGCATTAGTCTTTTCTCACAACAGTCTCAGGCTGCTCTGGGTCAGCCAGGACAGGAAAATTGCAGGACCACTCCTCCCCACCCCATGCAGTATTTTGACCTGTTTGCTTAAGCCAAAAGGCTGTGGGACGGCTTGTGTGTTGCATGTATGTACGTAGCACGCCAAGTGTTTTTTTTAATATACGACGTGTGTGCAAAGTGGAATATATTGAATAAATGTTGGCGTATCTACCTGCGCAGCGAAGTCTTCTCCCTGTCCGTGCTCTGTGTTCCTTGGTTTCGTGGCTGGAGTCCCTCCAAGTCCAGGATGCAGTATGCGGCTTTCAGAGCCCCCCGCGGCCTGCTTGGCAAGGTCCCAGAGGACATTCCCTTCTGGAAGTTACTTGAATTCTCTTGGCTGCGAGATTTCACACCTCACCAATGCAGCGTTTGTCTCGGCGTGGCTGCGCTGCAGATGCAACCTCTTGCGGCGTCCCGTTCCTCACTGCTGTTTTGTCTGAGGAAGCGCTGCACCGGGGGAGAAGGGGGGGGGGTTATACTTGATGTTTTAAAAGATAGTCAAGGCCCTCTTTTAAAGAGTCTCCCCCCGCCCCGAACGCTGAGCAGCCGGTTTATACTGCATACTCCGCGCTGCGCTCAGAGGGCTGCATGTGTCGGGAGTGGGGGATAATTACACGCTGGCTCTGCACAGCCCTGCTGTGGCCACATCTGGAGGGATGTGTATAGCTTAGGGAGGACGTGATGGAACTACAGGAGGGGACAAGGAGCTGAGAGACTGTGAACTGGAAGGTTTTGAGAGGGGAACATAACCACAATCCATGAACGCCTCCCGCATAACCATTTGAATGGAGGGGAGCTGGGAAATGGATGCACTGGCATCTAGGCTTTGCTATTAAGAACAAGGTCCTAACGGTTCGAGCAGTTGGGTGCAGAACACAAGGCTCCCAAGAGGGGTGGTGAAGGCACCGTCCTAGCAGAGATTAATGCACAGGTGTGGGTGGTGATGGTGTGGCAGGGCCCTGAGAAGTGCAGGGGAGTCAGTCTGGCTGAGCTAGGCCATCACTGTGTTTCCTGCTCCGATTCAGCACCATTGGGTGCTGTTAGTAAACCAGGGTGCGAGCTTTCCGGACCTTCCTTTCTCCAAACCCCGTCTTCAGCACCTTGTGACAGTGCAGGGCACAGCACCTGCCTTGCATAAGCTGGTGCTCATGAGCAGGGCTTGTGGGTAGCAAGGGGGGACCCTTCAAAGGGTCAGAGAAGCTCCCCAAAAGTTGTGAAGTTTCTCTGTGGCTCGTTGGCCTGCAAAATTGCATAGATAATCCTGGGAGAACAGGCCACGTTGGTGAGATGTCAGGTACTTGCTGTCTCTGGTTAGGCTGGTTATCAAGGCTCAAGAGGTTGTGTGGGATCTGGGGGGTTATGTTATCCATCCCTACCCCAGGAGCCCCCGGGATGTCCCAGAGCAGGCAAGGGGTTGGAAATGGAAACCTCTTAATGCCCTCTGGTGCTGCACAGCCCTTTTAATCTGCTAAGGCAAACAGGAGAGAGTGGATCCTTCACTTTCAATGGGGGCTCTCTTGAGAGAGTGCCGTTTGCTTTCCAAGGAGCCCAGGCTTTTCTCCAGGCTCCAGGCCATTCTTCCTTTCTCTCCCCATTTGTTCATTTATTTCCCCAAATACGTTGGGTTTTTTGTGCACTCAGTGGGGCAACCACGCCTCTGGAGACAGGCTCTGCTCAGGTGACAGAGGAAGAGGAGTTAGATTGATGAGCTTTGTCCCTAGCAGAGACTAGCCCACGACACAGAACCATGGAAGGACTGGGAGTGTCTGGGGTGGGGAGGAGGGACGGAAGTAGCAGGGTGGCGGGTCAGTGTTGAAATAGCAAAGGAGCTGCAGGTTGGCTAGCATGAGGGTGACTGGGTAAGGGCAGGACTGGATTAGCAGGGAGTGCTGTAGGTGAGGACTGAGGTACCTCAGCAGAGCTGGGGCGGGGGGGTAGGCACTCCGCTCCCCCCGGTCATTAGGAGCAATAGCTGGATGAGGAGAGGAGAGTGGGGATTGTACCAGCTTGTGATGGCAGTCTCACAGCAGTCAGAGGCTTGTGAATCTTCGTTCGGTTGTGGCGCTTTGCAGACCACTGGCTGGTAAGCAGAAGAGAGCTGGGCTGGAAGCTGCTCTTTGTTCCAGCGGGTACGTGGTGGTCTGGGCAGGCAGAGGACCCTGCCCTCTGTGGGAGCTGATGCTTTCCTCAGGGCACGTTTCCCATGGACATATGGTGCTTGTTTGAAGGTGCTATTCGCCACCAGCCGCTGGGTCTCGTGGAAGTAGATGCAGACTGTGCCGTCCAGCTGGGATCCCTGGCAATCCCAAGTACATGACTGCTGTGATTACATAGGATCCACGTGCATGGGGTTCTGTGTGTGAGCGTTTCTCCTTTTGGTTGCTACTAGCACATTGGAAGCAAAATGCTATAGATGAGAAATAACCAGACTCCCACTGTAAATACACGCTGTGACTGGGTGAGCTGCTTTGCCATGGGCCAGTTGATGCAGAGCTGACCTGACGTAGGAAGTTGTGACCCTTGCGTGCATGCGTAATTCTGCACAAGGCTTCTTCTGCCTTGGTCTCTGCTTTAGAAGGAAACCTCCTCCAATCCTATTGTTAGGGACAGAAGGTGGGTTAAGGAGAGGGAACCCCCTCAGATAAGAATTGGGTTGGGTTGTGAAAGCAGCTGCTGTTGGAATTAAAATCTCCTGGAATAATCTAGGCCTGGGATCCTTGAGTCCTAGACCTACTTTTCTATGAGGCATAAGTGCAAACTGTCAGGAGATGTCTGTCACAGTGGCTGGTTCTGGACGGGGACCTGTCTGACAGTAAGTGGTCAAACCATTCCCATTGACAGTTGCCATTGTCTGAGCATTGCTGGAATGTTTGCTCAGGGCTGGTCAGAATTTGGATTCACAGACCTTCTGCTGGGGGGATGGACACTCTGGCAGACAGGTGGGTTGAGGGAATCTTCAGTTGGTTAAAGCAGAGGAGCCAGACGTCAGGCTCTGCCGAATCTTGGTCCCAGGCCAGGGTAGATGCCGGCTGCCTGTGCAGCCCAGCCTGCCGGAAAGGAGCTGCGCTAGCTGGAGCAAGGCCCCTTTTATAGCCGTGGGGTCTGCAGAGCTGGCTCTGCAGCGTGGGCCCTTTGACGAAGGGCAGGGCTCAGCCCAGCGGGTTCGGCTAACCGGAGTCCAGTAAAACCGGAGCTTTTCCTGCATGTGCATATTTCTGCTGATTATTTTTTGCCTGGGGCCTCTCCAGGGCCGGCGCGCTGGGGAGGAAATGGTGAGACGTGGCAGGCCTGGAATCCCAGCCTGCTGTGGTTTCTCAAGCCTTTGACTTGTGGAACCAATTTGAAGGCTAGCAGGGCTGCTTGTCATTTCCTCTCCCCTCTTTCAGTGGAGTCCCGAGGCTCTGTGGACACAGCAGTGCCCGGTGGCAGCCCCTCATTAACACAGGATACAGCCCAGCATCTCGCTCAGGCCAGCCGCTCCCTAATTGCTTACAAAAGGGAAACGGGGCGGGAGAGGGAGGAGAGTGAGCACGGGGTGATGGGCATTGCTGCGGGGTGGGGCAGCTGCTAATTGACTGGGTGTTAGAAGCAGAACGCTGGCACTGCTCCCATTCTAAGTGATGGCTCCTGGAGGTCTCCTGGTTCCAGCTCCTGGGAGTCCTCCGTATGAGGTTTGCATTTGGAAACCCTGAGATTCTCCTTCCCCAACCCTACTTGGGTCTCCTGGTGCTTCAGGGGCTGCTTGTACCCTCAGCAGAGGGGTTTCAATGTATACCTAACTCAGGGTGGCCACTCCAGAGGGAGAGAGAGGGTCAACTGCAGGGAAACGTCCATGCGCTTAGAAACTGAGTGCTCCAGGGGCTGCTAGAGAAATGTCCAGAGGCTGGCCAGGGAGCAGCAAGTCTGACCCGGGAGGGCGGTAACACCACAGGCCAGCGTGGGTGAGGTGTGTATGTGTATGAAGTGTCATTTGTATTGCAGTGGAGTCTAGAGGCCCCAACCAGGGATTGGGGTCTTACTGTGCTAGGTGCTGTATGAACATATAATGGAACGATGCTCCCTGCCCCAAAAAGCTTCCAATCAAAGTACTTGGTGAGAGGTAACTAAAGCTGCAACAGATGGGGTGGAGCACCAGATAAGAGGGAGACCATTGTGATTGGTATAGCAAGCAGTAGTCAGAGCACACATGCGTACACACATAAGAACGGCCATCCTGGGTCAGACCAAAGGTCCATCTAGCCTAGTATCCTGTCTTCCGATAGTGGCCAGTGCCAGGTGCCCCAGAGGGAATGAACAGAACAGGTAATCATCAAGTGATCCATCCCGTTGTCCAGTCCCAGCTTTTGCTGGTCAGAGGCTAGGGACACCCAGAGCATGAAGTTGTATCCCTGGCCATCTTGGCAAATAGCCATTGATAGGCCTATCATCCAGGAACTTATCTAATTCTTTTTTGGCCTTCACAACATCCCCTAGCAATGAGTTCCACAGGTGGACGAAGAACTTCCTTATGTTTGTTTTAAATCTGCTGCTTATTAATTTCACTAGGTGACCCCTGGTTCTCGTGTTGTATGAAGGAGTAAATCACACTTTCTATTCACTTTCTCTATACCACTCATGATTTTATAGCTTGTTGGCATCCTTTCGTCTGCGAGAGATGGTGGGAATTGCAGCCTATGATGTAGATGGTTTGCAGTGTCTCATGTGACTGAATAGACCAATCTGAAATTTGCGTGCTCTTTGGCCGTTATTACTAATATCTGCGTCTTGGTTGAGAGCTGCTTGCTTCCTACAGGCTCTTTTCTCTTCAAGCTGTAGGCGCCAGCTCCTGTCACAGACTCTGATGACCTGATGGAGACAATGGCACCAGTTGTTACAATCACTTGCCAAGATTTCCCATCGGTCAGGAACAATTCCAAATTCCTTCATATCTCGCTTGCATGTGTCTATATAGCAAAGCTTGGGACGTCCTGTTGTTCTTGTTCCCTCTGATAGCTCCCCATATACATGTCCTTGGGTATGTGTCATCTTCCAATCTCTTTTCCAAGTGGAACAGTCCCTGTCTTTTTAATCTCTCCTCGTATGGAAGCTGTTCCATCCCCTTAATCATTTTTGTTGCCCTTCTCAGTACTTTTTCAGATTCTAATAAATCTTTTTTGAGACAGGGCCACCAGAACTGCATGCTGTATTCAAGGTCTGGCCGTACCATGGATTTATATAGTGGCAGTATGCTATTTACTGTCTTATTATCTATCCCTTTCCTGATGGTTCCTAACATTCTGTTCGCTTTTTCGACTGCCTCCTCACATTGATTGGATGTTTTCCAAGAACCATCCACAATGACTCCAAGATCTTTCTTGAGTGGTAACAGCTTATTTAGACCCCATCATTTTGTATGGATAGTTGGGCTTGTTTGCCCACATGCATTACTTTGCATTTATCAACGTGGAATTTCGTCTGCCGTTTTGTTGCCCAGTCACCCAGTTTTGTGATGTGCTTTTGTCACTCTTCATGGTTAGCTTTGGACTTAACTATCTTGAGTAATTTTGTATTGTCTGCAAATTTTGCCTAATCTCTGTTTACCCCCTTTTCAGAAAATTTATGAATATGTTGAACAGCACAGGTCCCAGGACAGATCCCTGGGGGACCCCACTATTTACCCCTCTCCACTGTAGGGTGACCAGATGTCCCGATTTTATATTTGGGGCTTTTTCTTATATAGGCTCCTATTACCCCCTACGCCTGTCCCGATTTTTCACACTTGCTGTCTGGTCAGCCTACTTCACTATGAAAACTGACCATTTAGTTCTACCCTTTGTTCCCTGTCTTTTAACCAGTTCCTGATCCATGAGAGATCCTTCCCTCTTATCCCATGACTGCTTAAGAGCTGTTGGGGAGGGGCCTTGTCAAAGGCTTTCTGCAAGTCCAAGTACACTATCTCCACTGGATCACTCTTGTCCCACATGTTTGTTGATCCCCTCACACGCTCATGTAGGGGGGGAGTGTGTATATGTGCCTA
This sequence comes from Trachemys scripta elegans, assembly GCF_013100865.1. Classification (NCBI taxonomy): domain Eukaryota; kingdom Metazoa; phylum Chordata; order Testudines; family Emydidae; genus Trachemys; species Trachemys scripta. The sequence goes on from NC_048299.1 coordinate 154,945,996, forward strand.
TGTATATATCTCGTTCTGAAATGTTCCCCTCTGTATTTATTTTTCATTTATTTGTTAAGAGGTCTTGCTGGCCAAAAGATGGACTTGTGGGAAGAGAGGAGTTGGGCCCCGAGAGGCCTTACTAGTTCCCAACAGTGAATGGGCTGGAGAAACCCAAACAAAATCTGGAGACATCCACATACATGCTGGGTTTTCTTAGGGGGAACTAATGGAGTCCGTGCCCTGGTCTCTGCCTCCGGCACACACACAGCAGCCATTCAGCCAAGCTGGAGAAACAGCCTTTATATAAACAGCTCCGACTTCAAACATCAATAACCCCTTCTCTCCCCCCTCCCTCCTTTGGTAACTGAGCCTCTCCAGGGTGCTTTTCCAGTCCACAGCGAGGCATTTTTTCCCTTTGCTTTTAAAGCATGTGTGCTCACTTGCACACGCAGACCAGCCCACTGGGAAAGTACATAGCTTCATCTTCTGTTTCTTTCGTGCATGGTGGAAACGCTCTAGGCCCGTTTCTGATTGCACGTCCGATCCCTGTATTTCTGACAGGCCTTTTAGGAACCCAGTGGTCTGCCTGGGCCAGCACCAGATGCTTCAGAGGAAGAAATCCTGCAGTCTCACTGATGAGAAAACCTGCCCCAGAGAAGTTTCCTCCTAACCCTCATTAGTTAGCTTAGTGCGTGCCTTGTAGCAGGAGGGTTTGTAGCCCTTCCCAGGTTCCTGTTTGTTTTATACTTAGTATAATATCACTGGATATTCGGTTATTCATATAAATGTCTAGTCCCATTTTGAAGCCTACTAAATTCTCAGCCTCCATGGTGTCTTGTGGCAGTGATTTAGCTCAATTTAGTCCCAGAATCCCTCGTCTGTCCTCAAGCGCCATATCCAGCAAGAGCAGGCCCTTCTCTGCATGTATCAGCAGAGAGACTCAAAGTGCTTTACGAGCAGTAAATGAAGTGAGCATAAACAGGGAGGCTGGGGCCCGATCCTAATGCGGGGTGCTGAACGCTCTCCTTTCCAGGCACTCGGCACTTTAAGAGGTTGGCCCACAGATGAGCGTTATCTCTAGGTTGCAGATGGGCAAACTGAGGCACAGAGCGGTGAAGTGACTTGCCCAGAACCATGTCATGTTAGGAATAGACCCCAGGAGCCCTAACTCCCAGCCCCACTGGAGAGCCCAGGGATGGGCAGGTAGTGGGGTGGGGCGGAACACGGGGTTAGGGCCTGGCTCTCTACATTGGCATACGTTTCTGGGAACCTGGTGGAAGGCAGGGAGGAGCCAGGCGCGTTCCAGGAGGGGATCCTCTGAAAGGGGGGAACCCCGATGAAAAAAAACTCCATTCTGCTCTTCCCATCTCCCCAGCTTTGGGATGCACCCAGAGGGAGAAGGGGAGAGGGGCTGTAGCTCTGTTATCCCAGTGACAGGAGAGTGGTGTTTCTAGCCTGCCGGGCCTCTGTATGCTCCCATTATCCCTTCCCCCAGCACTAACCCTGACCCTGCCTGCTGCTGCCCTGCCTGCTGCTGCCCTGCCCTCAAGCAGCTGGAGCCCGCAGTGCTTTTCCTAAACTGCTAATTGTCCCCTACTTCCTCTGCTGCCCTCCACTCCTCGACCAGCCAGAGCAGGTCCTGCCCCAGCTGCTTCAGCTGCATAAAAGCCAGCGACCTTGTTCAGGGTTGCGTGGGATTGGAGTTGGACTCCCAGCATGCATTCTCCAGTGAACCCACAGTTCTGCTCCTGCTGGTGCCACAGACCTGCTGTGTGGAGGGGAGTGAGCGGGGGGGAGTTGCTTAAATCTTTCTGGGCTCTGTTTTGTGGGATGAGGACGTCCGCCACAGCAGGGGGCAGGGTGAACTCATTCAAGCCCTTTAGGCACTCTGGTCAGCTCGAGATAGTACCGTTGGCCAGTCAGTTTGGGTGCCTCGTGCCTGCGTGTGACCGTAATGGAATACATCAGTCTGTTTTATTAGCCCCTCCTCAAAGACAGCTGTCAGTCTGCTAGCCCTGGCCCCTGTTTGGCGCTGCAGAGAGTCGGGCCTCCCCATGGCACGCAGGCGTCTCTCTGGCACACCTGGCTGCTGCTGGAGGCAGGGACTCTGTTACGGGAGACCGATGAGTCGTGAAGGATTGTGATCTCCTTGTGTTGCTGTGTGAACCGTGTAGCGAGCTGAAAAATGCCCGGGGCTGTCTTCTGTGGCCCAGGCCTTAGCTGGTCTGCTCCTGTCCGCGTTCCACATGACTGTTGGGGCAGGAGTTGATGTGCAGGGAAAATGAGGGAGGCATCATCACGGGTAGCTGGTGAGGCTCCTCCAGGACTGAGGCTGGAATGGAGCCGGGGTAACTGGGAGCAGCCTGGCTGGTGTAAATCTGATCCCCACTGATCTGCACGAACACCCCAAAAACAAGCAGCCCTCCAGTCGTTCCAGGCGAGGCATTTCTTCCCCTTGCCATAAAGAAGAAACGTCAAATTGGTTTGCTTACCTTCGAGAGCAAGTGCAAGACTTGGTTGACGAATCCCTTTCTGGCTCCCTCCCAAATACAGGCAAACTTTATACTGAGTCAGGTGCAAGCTGTTTGTCTCCAAGCAGCAAGATATTTGTTTACCTTTGTGCTGGGAACATCCTCCCACTTCCCATGTGTCCACCGTCTTCCCCACTCCCTTTAACCCCTCCTGCACTGGCCTCCCCACTGAGGGCACCTCCTTGCTTTCCCTGCTCCCAAACGGGTATCCCGTGGTTCTTGTTTGTCCAAGCATCAGCTCTCTAGGAAAAGGACTTGTACTCCACGTGTTTTGTAGCACACTTCGTGCAGTATTTGTTATTAGATAGTGTCCCACGTGTGATCGGGGCTTCACAGAAAGCATGGAAAGCATTGTCCTGGCCCGAGAGAGCTTAGACCGGGTCTGTGCGAGGCAGCAGGGAGGGCACAGGGCATGGCAGGGCCCTGGAGTACAGGAACAGAATTGCGGGGTGACTCCAGTTTGGCATGTGCACGTGTTGTGGTGCTGTTTGGTTATTTCTGTATTGAAGCAGGTTCTCTCGGGGTATTTGGGTGGCCTGTTCCATTATGGGATCTATTTCTTTGGTGGAGTGTCCTTGTTTGATGAAGGTGTTTTTGTGTGTGATAAGGTGTGTATCCCAGACTTTCTCCTTGGAGCATATTCTGTGGTCTCTGAGTGCCTGGCTGTAGATAACAGATTTATTGGTGTGTTTGGGGTGGTTACTACTGGATCTGTGGAGGTGGGTGTAGTGACCTGTGGGTTTCTTGTGTATAGTTGGGTGCAGCACCCTTGCTGATGGTGGTGTCTAGGAAGTTGATGCTAGTGTCACCTAGTTGTTGATGCTAGTTGTCACCTATCTGGAACCCATCGGGGTATCCTCTGTTAGACTTGACTAGCTGCTTGTATCCCGCTGGCCTTCGGGGCTGGCTGACTGGTGTGCCTGAGCAGGCCCAGTTAATGGTGTGAGACCTGACACGCTCCATGCCTGCTGCCCCTCCCAGCCGTCAGCCCCCTCTGGTTTTATAGGGATAGGTTTCCCCCTCTGATGTGCTGCAGATGTGAGGAGCTGTCTCAAGCAGCAGGCGAGTCAGGGCTGTTCCCTAGGGCCTCTTCTCCAGGCCACTATGAAAGGTCCCAGCTGATGACATTCTGCTGCTTCCCCTGGAGAGGCCTCTTTGTATTTATAGGGCTTGCCACACAGAGGGACTGTGTGACTGCGGTGGGTGGAAATCTCGCCCCCGTGGGTCTCTTGAAAGGGCGAAGGAGACTGGAGCAGCTGGCGAGGGGAGGGCAGGGCACCCTCAGTGCTGAGGCAGTTAAAAGCACAGTAGCTGACTGGTGGCCCTTTTGGCAAAAGGCTGCATCTGTAAGTGCTAATTGCTGCTAAAGAGCTTTAATGAGCTGCTAGCTGAATTGGTGGGTGCGTGTTCCTTTCCCTTCCTCTCCTTTCACCCAGACTGGCTTCCGCTCCTCAGCCGGAGCAGGACTGAGGGCCCCCTTTGTGGTCAGCTAAACTGTTTACTTTGGGATAAAGAGTTGGTGCGGAGCGGCTTGAAAGGCCCTGCGCCCGGGAGCTGCTGGAATCCTGACTCGGAGCCCCGCTCAGGGACGTGCAGAGGGGACAAAGCCATTACCGCCAAGCGGCTCTGCAGAACGGCCTTCTGAGCCCTTGCAGCCCCGAGGCAGGGAGCCAGAGCCAAGGCTGGGACTGGACGGGAGTGAGGGAAGTGGGGAGAGGGACTGGGAACAGCTGAGTCCAAGTCTAGCAGTGGCCTATCATAGTACAGGACACATAATCTCTGAGCTGTGGGGTGTTTCTGAACCATGTCCAAGGCTGATCCCGGCTGGGCCAGCCTCAGGGACCCGATCACTACTTGCTGGAGCGATGTTGTAATCATTCTCGTAGCAAATGCACCCGCTGGGGTGGCTGTGACCCGTCCCTAGTCGGGTCCTTAGAGCTTCGAGACCTTGGAGGGATTTGTGGATTCTGAGGGCCGCCGGCAGGGTTGGGGACAAAGGCAGGAAAGCAGCAGAGAGACCCAGGCAGGTAGCAGGCAAGTAAGGAGGGAAGTGGGAGTCTTGTGACCAGCCTAGCCGCTGGCTGCCCCTCCAGATAGTGGCGTGTTCTCTTGTCTCCAGGAGCTGCTTGCGGTAGAGGATGCTCATGCACTTGGACAGTCCCAAGCGCTGGTTTCCTCTGTTGTTTAATGAGACGTGTGTAACGTGACTTGGCAGGCTCCCGAGCCCGGTGCCCCTTCCTTGCAACCTCAGGGGACCCCTCAGCCTCCTCCCGACACAGCCAGGCTGCTGCTGCTTGCCCCAGCACACACTGAGGGCCCTGGGCTCCTCTCCCCGCCAGCGCTCCAATTGCCTTCTCTTTGGCCCCCACCTCATTGCCCTCTGACCCTGCCAGGCCGCAGCTGCTAAAGCCACCTTCTGCCCTGCCCAATGGCCCTTTCCACCCTTCCACTGGCCCCGTATGTGCACCTCCGCCTGGCTGTCCAGACCCTGCTTCCAATCCCATGCTCCCCCCACACACACCTGTCAGGTAGGGGTCTCCCAGGGGTGTCGGACGCCATTTCCTCTCCCCGCCACCAACCCATGCTGTACCCTGCCAGCAGGGCCAGCATCTCCACCCCATGTGTCTCCTCCTTCCACTCTCCCCCTTCGCCGCCTTCCACACTGCTCCCGTAAGTGGAACAGCCCCCTGGTCCCAGCACACCAGCCTCCCCATTCAACCCCTTCGGAAAGAGCTGCTGCTCCCATGCTTCGCCGGGAGAGAGACAGAGTCTGAATCCCTCTTCGTGCCACCCTCCTCTGGCTCATCCCACTGCCTCTCCACTCCCCACACTAGTTTGCTCTGGCTCTCCCATCACATGCAGTGCTCCTACACCCCTGCCCACCCCGCTCCTCCTTCCCTCAGACTCCTGTCTCTCTCCATGATGGCACTGTCACAGTTTTGAGGAGCTGGGGCGCTGCTGAGGAGAGCTGCTAACGGGCCGTAACTATTCGTATGGGACTGAGAGATACAGGAGGTCAGACTAGATGATCGAATGGTCTCTTCTGGCTGTAAACATTACAAAGCTGACACATCTCAGTGCGTACGTTGTGGTGTCTCCAGTTTTGTTCCCCCACATCTGGCTGTGGCTAACGAAGCTGACACCCCCCCCCCCCCCACCGGACCACACACCTAGCCTCAGCCGGTCATGCAGGCATTTGCTGCTTGTTTAACTCAGGTTGAATAACCCCCCTTTCCCCCTTTCTCTTTCCCCCACAGGCTTTTGAGTAACAACAAGATAACGGTGCTGAAGAATGGCTCTTTCTTCGGACTGCGTGCTCTCGAGAAGCTGTAAGTGCCAGTCGGGCCATTGTGAGTTCTGAGCAGCTCTGGGCTCCTAATGAGGGACTGGGAAATTAGTGACCAAAGCAGAGCAAAAATGAAATGGGCGTGGAGGGGGAAGGGAGAGATTTTTGCTGCTGTGAAGGGGGGAGGGGGAACTGCTTGGTGTTGGAGGGGTTTTGGTAACTAAATGAAATACGCAATCCAGTGTAACCTGCTTTTTCATTGTTGCTATAAATATGGGGAAAATTGCACTTAAAACTCCATAGCACTGGCTGATGGGAGCAGGGGGGGAGCAGCTGCTGTGTGTCAACATGCGAGGCATTCGGCCTGTCTCTTCCTCTACGTGAAAATGTGTGTGCCTGAGCTCGCCGTGCTGTCCCTGGCTTGTTAGGTGTCTCAAATCACTTTGTACAGGATGGCTGTGGGGATGCGTGGCCGGAGGGCAGAGTCTTTCCTTTCTAGGTTGCTGGTTAAAGCCCAACCTGTAGACCAAAAACGTTCACCCTGTCCCCACTGTGGTGGCCTGTGTGACGCGAGTTGGGAGGGTCTGAGTCCAGTTCCAAGCAAGCCGGCATTCGCCCTGCAAACACTAGCAGCACAATTGGCTCACAATGGCCCTCGACTTGCAGCCTCAGCAAAGAGGCCAAGGAGATAGGGTGTCCCTCTGTCCTCTACAGGAGGTCTTGCCAGGATAGGTGTGAGGAACATTAGCTGAGCTTTTCCAAAGCGTCTAGATGGTTTTGGCACCCATCTTTGAGATGCCTTGAAAGGGCCTGATTTTCAGAGGCTGGATGCTCAGCAATTACTGAGAATCAGATTCCTTGGAAAAAGAACAGGAGTATGTGTGGCACCTTAGAGACTAACAAATTTATTTGAGCATAAGCTTTTGTGGGCTACAGCCCACTTCTTCGGATGCATAGAATGGAACATATAGTAAGACGATATATGTATACATACAGAACATGAAAAGGTGGAAGTTGCCATACCAACTCGTACGTCTATACTTACTTCCTGGTCCGGATGTAAGCGTCTTGTCTAGATGCGATAAATCGATCCCGGATTGATCCCGGAAGTGCTCGCCGTCGACGCCGGTACTCCAGCTTGGCGAGAGGAGTACGTGGCATCGACGGGGGAGCCTGCCTGCCGCGTCTGGACCCGCGGTAAGTTCGGACTAAGGTACTTCGAATTCAGCTACGTATGTAGCTGAATTTGCGTACCTTAGTCCGAAGTGGGGGGTTAGTGTGGACCAGGCCTAAGAGGCTAATTAATTAAGATGAGCTATTATCAGCAGGAGAAAAAAAACCTTTTGTAGTGATAATCAAGATGGGCCATTTCGGACAGTTGACAAGAAGGTGTGAGGATACTTAACATGGGGAAATAGATTCAATTTGTGTAATGACCCAGCCACTCCCAGTCTCTCCTTCTCCAATTGGGTGCCCAAGGGTGTGCATATGTGTGGGAGAGAGGGAGGAGTGAGGAAGTTTGTGTTGCTTCTTGGCTGTCGGGCTCTCACCTTCAACCAGCCCTAAATCCCCATGCTTGTACCCAGGACTCCCGCCTCCAGTGTTTGCAGCCCTGCCCTGGGATGTGGAAAACAAACAATTTGGGTGGAGGATGCAGCCGCTGTGGCGCGGCACGGAGAGTGTCAAGAAAGAAACGGTCTTGGGGAGTGAAGGGAGAGGTTCTCTCGGGGACTCCAGGAAATGAGTTCCACTTCAGAAGCTCATTGGAAAGCCACGTTTGGGTTGAAAGCATCCGAGGGGGCATTGATTTGTGGGGTCCCGTATGAAAAGCGACATTGTCCCTCGAACAAAGTCAACGTTCTCATCTCTCTGTGAAAGGCATCTCTCTGGTGGGAGCCTTTAATAAGGGGAGATTTATGGCCCCCATATGGATTTGATCTGTAGGTATGTAGGAGAGGGGTCCGCACACTGAGGGGGTTTTGTTCCCAGACGCTGCCTTTCTGAAGGACTCCTGCATTCCAGCAGTGAATCGGGGACTCTGGCTTGATGTATTGAGTGAGACTGAAAGTGCAGCGTGTGCTCCGTGTCCCGGGAAGGAGCTGAGGTTCCCCAGCAGGCTCTGGCGAGACTGGAGCTGATGGAGCTAGCCCAAAGCGGCGCTGTAAGTGGCTGTCTCGTGGATGAGGATCCGCGCCGTGCTCCCCAAGGCCCGGCCTGGATGCTCTTTGGGGGGATGACAGGGATAATGATGTTGCGTCTCCATGCCTGCGGGGAAGCTGGGCTGCAGTGCCTCTAAAAGGGGAAACAGCAAAGTTTGAGTCAAACAATCACTCGTCCTGAGGAGAAAAGGACTTAGTGATTTCAGGGCCTTGCAGCTCCATGCCAGGAGGGTGTGCGGGATCCCACGGCACAGTTTCAAAAACAGGGCTTTGCCACGCCATGCTTGGCCAACGTTTTTCTTCGCTCTTACTGCAGTGAGCTTATTGGTTGTCACTCCCCACCCCAGAAGAGGTGTGAGATCCATGTGCCTTGAGGTCCTCTGGGAATGAAATGCACTATAGGGGTATGTCTGCCGTGCTCTCTGGCCAGTCCAGAGTTCTCTGGCGTAAGGGCGGGTGTGTATAACATATAGGGAAGAGGGTTCCACTGTCACTTGGGGGAATCAGCAGCAGGAGCAGTTCGACTGATACGAAAGTTGAAGATGATGCTCCCTTGCTGCTTTTGTCCAAGGAGCTCTGTGATCTACAGACGATAACTAGCCCCATTGCAAAGCCAGTATTCTCATTGCTGTTTACGGATGGGGAAATTGTGCAGGGCAGACTAAGCACCGGGCCCACGTACCTTCCCAGCGCCGGTAGCAGAACACCCAGGAATTGGTACTGTCCGTAAGACCTAGGCATTCCCTAGCTTCTGTGCAAATGAGTAACGGAGAGTGAGGAGGGGTAACTAAGCGGTCCCCGGACTGTGGGACTGGGGAGGTGGAATCTGGGCTCTCGCAAACGTCTCTTGCTGGGCAAATTTGGCTTAAAAACAAAGCCCTGAACCGGGTGCCAGTTCCTGCAACCCCTCCCCTAGCCCTCACATGGCACCACTGCTGTTCCTGCCTCCTGGACTATCTGCCGCCCCCATCCACCCTGCTAGCTTCCAAAAGAAAAGCCTCTGCAAGGCCTGGTTTGGGTCTGCTCGTTCCACAAGCTGCACAAAGCAGTGCAGGTAGCAGAGTTGGGTCCCGGGGGTGGTGAGAAGAGAGGGCATGTGGAGGAGGAAAGGGGGGGAGGACATAGAAGAGAGCTCTACTGTGCTGTGTCAGGCTGAGTGAGCCCCTGTGCAGCTGGCGGGGAGTGCACACAAATACCCCATTCACGCTGGGCTTCCGAGTCCCCTCTGCAGCACTCACCAAGGCTGCTAATGACTCACCGGCTGGGAGGGAGGCGTGTGGCTGTCTTAAAGCTGCATAGCCACGCAGGGAGCTGGGGCTGTGAGAGTGCTTGTCCAGCGCTTGTCCAGGGGTCGTGCGGCTGAGTGTGAAGGGGTGCTGAGCAGTACCCATGGTCCCCACTGACTGGGGAGGTTGGGAGAGTGAACGCTCAGCGGGTCAGGGTCGCTTGTACTGAGGGGCCGCGGTAAGGACTGAGATGCCTGATTTTAGGCTTTCTGAATGGGAAAACTCTCTGTGTGGCCCCGTTTCTCCTCCAGTCTGGGCATGCTGATAGCCACCCGCCTTTGCAAAGTTCTCCGAGCTACATGGGCAAAAGGCGGGAGGCAGGCTCTAAGTGGGGCTATTTCCCTTCGGCACACCTGGCCCTGCGGGTATCAGTGACTCTGGAGGCCACTCTGTTGACCAGGCGGTAGAGGAAAAGGGCTGAACAGACCCCTGTAAGTGCTGGGTCCCATGTTCCAATGCTGGGTGCAAGGGAGTGTCCAGCATGGTCTGACTGCTGCCTGAGCGGAATCCCAGAGATGCTAGGCGATGGAATAGGCAGGGTCAGTGTGGGGAGCTGCTGAAAGGGAAGGGTGGGGCTCGGAGAGGCAGGGTGTGTTCTGCTAATGAAGAGTGACAGGCTGTAAGTGTGGGGCTGAGAACACCGGGAGGGAGGGGATTCAGGCCGCCATAGGGCAGAGGAGGAAGGGGGGGGAGAAGGCTCACGCTCCTTGCAGCCAGTGTCGCAGCTAGTATGGTTCCCAATCAAAGGGGCCACTAAACAGTGGGTCTGGTGAAGAAAGCGTCCCTGTAGTGGAAGTGAAGTGGCATGGCCCAGCAGGCTTGGCAGCTCCGCTGTGGTGCTGCTGGTTACTCCCTTTGGAGAGCCAGGCCTGGCGCAAACCTGGGTTTCATTAGCTCCAACTCAGGAAGCGTTTATTAACGTGAGCCATGGTCTCGTTATACGGCATGCACCTGCCTCAGCCACTAGCAGATCCCAGCTGCTCCTTCAGGGGATGGGGCTTCTGGAATGTCCCTGACGTGCTGGGAAGCAGGCGGGGCTGTCGTGTGAATGCAGCTAGCAAAACTTGCCTTTCCCTGCAGAAATCTTCCATAGCATGCACTGGCTGTAGCCTGAGCAGGAAACTGAGAGATTGCTGGGGGGCTTCCAGCTGTTTCCCGTACGTTTGCCCATACGGGTGTCCCAGGCACATGCATTTATACTCTCCTTTTGTGAGGCCACATTTCCCAGTGCTCTGCACCTGCAACTGGGGCCAGATTTTCAGCAGAGCTCAGCAGCCAACGTTCACCCAACCTGCGGCGCTAATCCAGCCGCATGTGTGGGTGTGCGAATTCTGGCCTTGGTATCGTGTCTTCCTTGTCAAGGGCGGGCAGGTGGGGCCCCGAGCCCGAGAATCTCCCATTGTTCAGGTCATTCTCATTTTGGTTGCCAGCAATTCGTTCTCTTCTGAACGGGGGCAGCTGGGAGCCCATTGCAATAAACAGGAGATGTGGCAGTGCAGTGGCACAAAGCTGGGGAGCTGTGGGATCAGCCCAGATTCAGGAAGGCTCGTGAGACTGAGCATCTTGAGACAGGGACAAGGGACTGCCCCTCGAATGGCTGCAAAGCACCTGGCCCAGCACAAGTGCTACTCTAAGCCTGAATAACATGCATCTTTTGGCCTGGCCTGGGCTGCAGGCTTTAGACCTAATGGCAGTGCCGTTTTTCTGAGCCTGTCCCCAGTGTGTTTGGATGGGACACTTGCCAGATTCAAAGCCGCCGCTGAAGTTGTCAGTGCAGCCTAGGGGGGTTGGTTACATTTCTTCCGTTAAAGTTAAGGAAAGAGATGTGCCTGAATCCCCTAGGCTGCTTTGGGAAACTTCGTCCAAACTTATTTGTGAAAGCCAGATGTCCTGATCTGTGTGACTAACACCCGAGACTGAGAGAGAATTCTTTCCACGGTAGCTATCCTCACCGCTGCACTTGATCTCAGCACGTCACTCGCCTTGGACAGTGAAAACGGGGACTAGAAACTCTGTCGTTTGGAAGCTTGTACCTTCCACCAACAGAAGTTGGTCCAATAAAAGATATTCCCTCCCCTTCCTTGTCTCAGTCATATCCTGGGACCAGCATGGCTACCTCAGCACTGCAAGGAACTTTCTGTGTCGTCTGTTTCCTTTTCCGACTCCCCTGTGCTAGCATAGCATGGTGCTCTGATGTTTGGGTTGCAAACTCTCTAGGGGAAGTTTGTCCAAACATTCTTTACAATGAACTGTTTTTAAAAACAAACAAACAAACCATGAAATCCCCTGTTAATAGTTAGCTTTGCCCAGTCATTTTTTTAAACTAAATTCTAAATTTGAGGCCTAAATTATTTGTCACTGTCCCTTTAATCTCAGATTATTTTATTCTCCTCACCCACTTACTTTCAAAGTGTCGGGTCATATCCTCCCCTTGATCCTGGCGCCAAGCTCTCATTAATGGGAGGGGATTCATGCTCCCATAAGGGTAGAAAGCAGCCTGGAACGTGTTTAAAAATTTACTTTATGGATCTGACTCCTTAAGCAAAGCGTTCAGTGGGGGAGGAATCACGGCTAAGGATGGTCCGAAAATATACCGCCATGTAGGAAATTTGATTTCCTGAGTCAACAGCCTCCATGTTTGTTCCCCGCAATCCTTGAACTTGACTTCTGAGTTCCTGCCTTTTCTCCACCGTCCCGCCTCTTTCCATACAAATCTGAAAAACTCTTGTCTAATTGGGTTGGACCCCTGGGTGCTGAAAATCTCTTTAAAGTCTCATTCTTCTCGTAGCCCTGAACAAACAGCACGTCCTGATCCCAGTGTGCGCAGAGCGGCATTAACCTCCCGGTCACCTCTGGAATGTTCAAATCACACCGGGAGCCCAGAGTCATCAGTCGGGAGGTGGGGGGTGGGCTGCTCCCTCTTTAGCGTTCCCCCCCCCCCGTCTCCTCCCCCGTGCACGCCCTCCCTCCCCCCGATTGCCACTCACTCCAGCAAGCAGCGCGGCGTGCTCTTCGGAAAGTAATTGTCCTTGACAAGGGCTGTAATTGTTTTTCATCAGCTTGATTCGGAGCTGCAGAGATAACCCTTTGACCCCATACCCTCAATAGCTGGACAGAGGGATGGACGGACCGGGGGAGGGGAGCAGGGGGCTGTCCCCACCGTGGCAGCGCCCAAGGAGGACTGGCTGCTGGTGTTTCTCTGTGGAAATGTGCACCCTGTTTTTTTCAGAGGTGCTGAGCACCTGCAAGGACCATCCCATCCTGGATCTCCCTTTGGCTGTCGGCAGTGGTGTGATGTGTGTGTGCAGGGACAGGAGGAGGTGTGGGGAGTTAGCAGGGATGGGAGTTTGCTTCCCTTTCTTTGCATTTACCGGGCAATAAAACCCAGGATTTGTTTCCGAGAGAAGACTGAGTTTGCTGGCCTAGTCCCACTCCCCCTCCTACCCATCAGCCTTGTGCCTCTTCCTGTGGGAAAGTGTCCAGCTGATGGCGGCAGGAGTACAGGGGCGAGGAGCTGCATGGAAATCTCGGGGGGGTCATTGAAATGCACATACGCTATCCAGCCCGTCTGTTGTGATTGACAAACGTAGCACAGCATTTGAGGGCAGTTGTCACAGTCCATCCCTGAGGTGGCTGCATTTTCCTGGCCAGTGACTGACCCTGGTAGATTGTATAGTTTGTAGCCCGCCTTGGCATCTCTGGCTGTTGGATTGTGTGGTCATTGTTGTGATGACCAGACAGGGGCAGCCGTGACTCGGACCCTCTGGATGGAGCAGTGATCTCTTGTGCCTGCCTTGCCTGCCCTCACCCGAACATAGGCCATGTGCTGCTTGTTATCTGTGCGTCAGGCGGGCACAGAGTGGGTGCCCCGGAGATGCCCGGTACTCTGGGATTTCAGCTCAGCCTCTCTAATGATTTGCAGCTACGTAATGAGATTAATGAGTCTCCGCGGGGCTGGTATGCAGCCCAGGCCGCCGCGCTCATTAGCAACAGATCAGCTTGGAGCTGTCCTTTCCCACCAATCTAACCTGCTCTGGGAAGCCCCCAGGTACTTGTGTCGCATTTCCCTTAGCAGCGGCTGGAGGTTGGCTGCAGTTTACAGATGCGGGGTGGGGGCCAGGTGGTTTGAGGTTGTGAATAATCTGTATTTGAGGGCAGGTTGGAGAGCAGCCCTGCTAATCCTTGGATGGGAGCATCATTGTGCTCCATGCCAGCAAAGAGCCCATCCCCTCCTCCCTTTAAAGCCCTCCACGTGGGCAGGATCAGAGCACAGCCCCACTGCTGCCATGTGGCACCGTCACAAAGGAGTGTGAGCTCCCCAGGGCGCATGTGGTTCTGCAGTTGCCAGATGGGGTGTGTTTGAGAGTCAATTGCAGGTGCAGGTTTCTGAGCTGAAGGTGTGGTTTTAAATGCAGATAAGTGAAGTTAGTGCTGGTGGTGGGTCCCAGAGGCTGTGGTGCTCTGGGTCACTGGACAGATTCTATTCTGGGGTAGGATAATCAACCATCAGTCAGTTTATCCGTACATCCAAGTCACTTATATGGCTCCCATAGCCATGATATCTGAGCACCTCCATCTTGAGTGCATTTATCCTCACAATACCTCTGGGAGGAAGGGCAGTGCGGTTATCCCCCCATGCTAATGATGGATACTGGGGTACAGATAGGCTAAGTGACTTGCCCAGGATCACACAGGAAATCTGTGGCAGAGCAAGGGCTCAAACCCAGGTCTCCCAAGTCTTTTGCTAGCACCCAAATCAAAGAGCTTCCTTGCTTTGCCTCCACCAGTGTGTCTCATACCCAGCCTGCAGGGACAGCAGGGGGAGTTGGCTCTCTATGGCACAATCATTCCTCTTGGGCTGCCAACAATCTAACCTGTGTGTTGGAGATGCCTGTTGTTTGCTGGGTCCCAGTCCAGACTCATTTAGCTCAGGCCCACTAACAGTCACCGGGTGGGAATGGCTTTCGGCCACTACGGACCTGGCTGGATTTGAGCTTGTGACCTGTAGAGAAAGGGGTGTCCCTCTCGTACAGTGCTGAGTGTCTCAGCTGAGCAGTGATGGGGAATTGGGCTTTCTCTGAATTGTGGCCATGGCAGGCTGATGATGCTGTGGCTCAGCAGGGTAGGGCTGTTCTAACGGGTTGACTAGTTCAGTTTAAAGATGAAACAAACAGCCAGCTCCTGGCTCTCTATAGGGCAAATTAATCTGGGGCCTTTCCCCTGCAAAGGCGCGGGCTGTGTGCATCGCAGGAGTCCCCCAGAGTCTGAATCTCGGGTGCCGTGGTTGGGTGTGGGAAGATGCTTGCCGGTGTGACGGAGCCACGAAGAGTTGGTGTTTGCAGCTTCACTCTCCATTTGTGGCTCTCAAAGTGCATCAAAACATGCATAAACTAACCCTCCCAATCCTGCCTGCAGGGCGTGGCAGCATCACGCCTCCCGTTTACTGCATCCAACTCAGAGACGAGAACCCAGGAGTCCTGTATCCCCGTCTTCCTGCTCAGTAACTGTAAGACCACGTTTGTGTCTCCTACGTTGATTCCACGGGAATCTGGCATTGCTACATAAACCCTCACCGGGATAAACCTTCCAGTAACTGATGGGATTTTGGAAGCAGCTTCCTCTATGGGTAAATTATTCCATAATGGGGTTTCTTGCACCTTCCTCTGAGATGGGATAGGGAGGGGATGCCCCGTTGATCTGGCCTTGCCTGCCAGAGCAATTGTTATGGTAGGGCCTTAGTCTTCCCACCAGTTTCAGGGTTTTAATTAACAAAATTAAATGTGCACCCTAGAGAGAGACTTTTACCCTGTGATTTAATTTTAAAGACACAGAGAATCTATGAACTGGCCCCTACTGCTTTCTGAAGCATCCATCGGTCGTTGCATCTCGGCTGTATCCAGCATGCTTGGCTAACTCTGGCATTTGGTTGGCACGCTGCTGAGAATAGTTTCTTGTGCTCTTTGCTAAGGAGTTGCAGGCAGAGAGCCTCTTGGCGCCAAGCCCAAGAGGTTTACACCTGCCTCTGCATTGTACTGAGAAGCCTCTGCCCCTAGACCATGCTGTGGATTTGATTAAGTATATATTTGGGTTGAGTGCAGCTAGCAGAGACAGATCCAAGGGCAACATTGGGCAGTGCAGCAAAGAGGCACCGAGGAGGACAAACTCTTGTTCATTTCCAGAACATCATCAGTCCATCAGTACAGACCCTGTAGGGCCCTTCAGTGCAAACATCCCAGGGAGCTTTAAAGGCAGCTTGCATGGAAGAGACTCAAAGCTAAAGCACACATTTGAAGTGCCCAAGTAAATAAGCCTTCAGGTTGGGTCTGAGCTGAGCCATGGAGATGTGCAGTCTTTGTGTCCCGCCCGGTTTATGCAATGGCTCTTACACAGACGGGTAATTCAGGGAGACAGGAGCATCCTCTGCGCTGCAGCAGGAGAGGCCGGGGGTCTGGCTGCAGTGGGGAGTGGTGGTTAATCAGCCTGGGTGCAGAGCCCATGTTGTCGCTGGTATCAGTTAATATTCAGCATGCTTTTGCTTCCAGAGGAATGCTCTGGTTTAGATTAACTGGAAATGGTTTCAATCAAAATGCCACGGTGCTCAGCAATAGTGATCCGCTGCTCTGAATGTGTCTGGAAGTGGGCGATGAGCTATGCGGGACAGTCTGCATTCAAGCTCTCTGTTTAAAACAGGTCAAGCCAGAGGGGGCGGATGGTCTGGGGGCTAAAACAGGGAAGTGTGAGGCTGGAGCTCTGAGTTCCGTTCTTGGCTCTGCTACAGAATCCCTGTGTGACCTTGGGCAAGTTGTTTCATCTCTCTGTGCCTGTGAAATGGGATGTGTGTGATGATACAGACCAGTGTGGTGAGGTGCGAAAGGGAGTTTAAGCTTGAATCAGGACTGTAAGGTGCTTTGAGAGGCTTGGATGGAAGGGAGCAGATTCATTTTTTTCCCCAAGATGAGCGTGCATCTCTAGGCTCCTTTACACACCTATTCTATACACAGGCCAACAGACATGCAGCTGCTTAGATAAAGACACTTGCATACTATTATCCCCATGCTACTGATGGGAACTGGGGTGCAGATAGGCTAAGTGACTTGCCCAGGATCACACAGGAAATCTGTGGCAGAGCAAGGGCTCAAACCCAGGTCTCCCAAGTCTTTCGCTAGCACCCAAATCAAAGAGCTTCCTTGCTTTGCCTCCACCAGTGTGTCTCAGACCCAGCCTGCAGGGACAGCAGGGGGAGTTGGCTCTCTATGGCACAATCATTCCTCTGGGACTGCTAACAGGGGGCTCAGTCCAGTATCAGTAAAATGCATACATCTAGAGTTATTTCTTTTTTAAAAATACCCTTTCCCCAGTCTGGCCAGTGCATTGCAGACTGCTGTGCGGCTTCCTGGGGCCTTGTAACTACTAGTGACCTCTTATGGCTGGATCGGCAAAGGGAGAGTCTAGTTACTTGAATGTCTAAATGGCACTTCCCATTTGCCTACTTAAACATGCTATCCCCTGGTTCTGGTGATTAGTACTGCGTATGTCCTGGCCAGATTCCAGCTTGAGTAGTTACATTCTGCTGACCTAAAGTCCCCCAGCAGCTTCATGGTCGGATGCAACACTCTTTACTTCCTGTCCTAAACTGGTGCTGTGTGCTGTCGAACAGTGCTTGTGTACCACCCAACAGGTGGCTGCAGTTCAGTGAGAGAGAAAGCAATGCCTTGTGTGTCCCTAGTTGGTATAGCGGTTCGTAAATTTTCTGAAGCAGTTTGGATCCTTCAGGCTGCCAGATGCTGCTTTTAATTTATTTTTGAATAGAAAAATCTATGCTTTGTAAATATCACTTGTGCTTTTATCACGTACAGAATTTCAGGCCAGAACTTTCCAACGTTGACGTTCAAAATTCAGCACTTAAATCCACACTTAGGCATGGGGGAAAAGGAGTAGTTAGTGGCCAGGACACTGGATGTGGGCTCAAGAGACCTGAATTCAATTCCTGGCTCAGTCACAGACATCCTGTCATTTAATCTGGCATATCTCAGCGCCCCCTCTCATAGACTTATAGACTTTAAGGTCAGAAGGGACCATTATGATCATCTGGTCTGACCCCCTGCATGCTGCAGGCCACAAAACCGTCCCTACCCCTTCCCTTGACTCTGCTGTTGAAGTCCCCAATCCTGTGTTTTAGTGACTTCAATTGGCAGAGACCCTCCTGCTAGTGATCCCTGCCCCATGCTGTGGAGGAAGGCGAAAAACCTCGAGAGGCTCAGCCAATCTACCCTGGAGGAAAATTCCTTCCCGACCCCAAATATGGCGATCAGTAAGACCCCGAGCATGTAGGCAAGAGTCTCCAGCCTGACCCCTGTTAGCCATTATACTATTTATCTACCATTGCTTGGTATTCCTTGGCTAATATGTTGTACCATTAAACCATTCCCTCCATAAACTTATCTAACTTAATCTTAAAACCAGACAGGTCCGTTGCCCCCACCGTTTCCCTCGGAAGGCCGTTCCAATATTTCACCCCTCTAACGGTCAGAAACCTTCGTCTAATTTCAAGCCTGAACTTCCCCACGGCCAGTTTATATCCATTCGTTCTCGTGTCCACATTAGTACTAAGCTGGAATAATTCCTCTCCCTCCCTTGTATTTATCCCTCTGATATATTTAAAGATAGCAATCTGTATGATGATACTTCTGCTAATGACCATACGGCGCTCAGACACAATGGTGATAGGTATGTAGATAGTAAGAAGGCTGTTTTTTGTTTTTGTTTTTTCAAAAGGTGTGGTGGGCCCAGCAGTTCCCTTTGACTTTCATGGCTTAGTAGCTCTGAAAATCAGGCCCCAGTCTCCTCTGTGTTTGCAGAGAGCCTGGCTGAAGATAGCAGAGCTCTGCACAGGCACAGGGTAACCAGCAGGATCCCCGGTTGGATTTAGGCATGTGGATTCAGCCACCAACATGTTAGAATTTTGGCCTCAAGCCCAAAGGACCATTCAGATCATCCAGTCGGATGCCCTGCTTAACCCAGGCTAGAGAACCTCATCCCATGATTTCCACATTGAAAATTTTTCCATTTATGTTTAGTCTGAATTTTTCTAGCTTCAACTCCCAGCGATTTGGCTCTTGTTTGGCTCTGCCTGGCTCACAGAGCCCTCAGGAGAAAGCCAGGCAAATATTGAGCCAGAATTGCTATGTATTCTGTGAATTCCCAGGCTGAACGGGTTTGGCTCCCTTTGCTCTGAAGGAATCTGGCCTCTGGAGTGTGAGCAGGTTTGGGGGGCAAGGGCTGGAACATGTCTGCATGCCAGAAAAGAGGTTAAACTTCTGATTGAGAGCCACGGCTTGCAAACTCTCACACGGCACTTGTAAATGAGTGTCAGCTGATAGTAACCAGATGGCCGGGGAGGATACACTGGGGGCGATCGGGGGAGGAGTCAGCTCTCAGTGCAGGGTGCTGTGGCAGGAGGTTAGTGAAAGGAGCGTGCTGGGTCCTGGTTTGTGTCTCCATCCCGGTAATGCAGATGGCCTTGTGCCCTGAGATGGAGCCAGGGCAAGTACTTAGCACCACACTCCTATCAGAGAGGGGCCAACCAGAATTCCCCAGGAGCGTGCTGTGTGTCACCACGCTTGACAAGGTGACAGCATTAGGCTCTGCCATCCTTGCCCTGCATGACACCAAGAAGCTGTAGGACTCGGCACCCCCGCAACACAGAGCACAAATTCCCCTGTGCCGTCACTGTACATGGCAGGGAAGATACAAGCAGCTAGTGCTGCAGGGTTGAGTTCTCCAGGCCCAGCTTCAGGGGAGATGAAAGTATCTGGTGAACAAAAGGTGGATTTGGTTCTGCTGCAGCTCTGTCTCTGCCTGTGCTCTGCTGAAATGCTGCACCATGGACCCCATCATGTGCCACTTCTGCCATCATAGGTCTCCTATTGGCCCATTCCACATGATAGCGCATGGGCATGGCTCTATGAAAAGGGAACGAGGGAGGGATTTGGGGAGCTGAAACACAGTGGTTGTGGCTGCTTGTTCGCTTCTGCCCATTCTGTATCCAGGTGCTTTGGTCTGCCTGTGGCTGTAGGGCTTTGTGTTGATTAGCACCAGATTTCCCCTCCAGGCCACTTTGCACTTGGGTCCTGTCCTGTGTGGCGTTGGCTCCCTCTCCAGTGTCTGGCACCCCAAACGGGTTTCATCCTGGCTGGATTTACACCAGAGAGGGACAGGAAGCAACTGCACCATGAGCTGAAAGAGGCTTCGTTCTTTTGAAGTTGAGAGTCAAAAAGCCTCCCCAGTCCCATTAGGGGCCTGGGCCAGGCTCTAACCATTATCGCTGTCTGGAGACTGAGAGATGCTTCCCCAGCTCTAGGGACCACCCGGATGCGCCATAGAGAGCACCCACTCCACAGCCTGCAGGTTAGAGACCAGCTGCTGGCTTATAATAGCCATGTTCCTCAAGGAGTCACACCAGCCATCCCTCCGCCTGCTGAAGGCAGAGTAGCCTGTGTGCACATGTGGCTGGGATCTGGTTACGCCTCTTTGCCGGCAGTGGTAGCACTTACTGTGAGCTGAGCGGATGCTGAGGCAGAGCGTTGGCTGTGTGTCCGTAGGGAATGACAGGGAGAGGGCACTGGGCATCCCTGAGTGCTGGAAATGAGCTGTATTGCTCCTGGGGAGCTCTGCCATGACTCAGGCTGCTCCGTGACCCTGCTGCTGGTTCTAATCTACACCGAGCCTTTGCTAGCCAAGGGGAGAGGGGCTTACGGTCTTTCTGCGTTGGAATTAACTTTGGCCTCTGTCTACTGGTATTGGAGATGGTGGCCTGCACCCTGAAGAGCACTGGATGGATACATCTGAGTTCAGACACCTGACGATTGCCTCCAACTGGGCAATCTGCTCTTTGGTGTGCCAAGTAGCAATGCCGTGCTAGCTATTGCAGGGGGGATGGTGTTGAATGGGGTCAACTGCAGCCTCGGTGTGAGCAGGTACAGTGCCCTCCAAATGCCAGGGCGACTCTATTGCAAACCTCCGTGGGTCTCTGTTGGCTCCTGGTTGGGAGCTCGAAGCACAAGTGGACTAGTGTGGGTACCAGCACTTCAGATCCGGCAGGGACTGGACTCCTACCCTGTCTTCAGGAAATGCAGCAGCCATGTGTGCAGCTTTCCCTTCTGCTCTGGGTGAAAACTGTCGAGGCTGAAGATGGGGGAACGTAGCGCGGGTGCTGCTGAGACAGCACAGACCCATTTCCATATCGTTCTGCCCTGCTCTGTGGGATGTGGTGGAGTCTAAAGGAAACCTTAGAAAGGAGCCCAGTGCTATACCTGGCAGGAGTACTGAGAGCCTGTGTTCGGATCACGGCCACCTCCCTTGATTATTTTAGGCCCCATGTGTGGAAATTCAGAAAGGGAGAGAGGCAGGCGGCTGCTGAGGAGCCGAAACACATTAGTTTACTCCAGCCCTGAAAGGCTCTGGTGTAACGTCGCCCGGAGTCAGAGAGAAAAGTAGCTTTCATGGTAAATCAATCCCATACTCTGTAAACACTGGCTGGCAGTTTGCTCCGGCTGAAAGCGGCTATTAACTTTCCTTACATGAAAGAGCCGGGAAGGTCTGAGAAATCCTCTTACAGGAACTAATGTGCTGCACAAATACCGCTGGGCAGGGGAGGGAAAATATGAACCGGCTTCTCTATTTGCCATCTCTCAGATTCCGAAGCTTGGAGCGAGCTAAGAAAGCAGCCAGGGGCAGATTTCCTGCAGCACAGAGTTAGGCGGGCTCTGAAATGTTGGCACAGAAATGTTGAGAGAGAGCAGGCCTCTCCAAGGCCTTGTCTATGCTTAAAAGCTTTGCCGCATGGCTATCCTTAGTGCAGACACAAGGTGTGCCTGTAAAAAGGTCCTGTTGCTGATAGGGCTTATGCCAATTTCCCAGCAAAATAAGCTCTTTTTTGCTGGTATAACTGGGTCTGCACTGGGGCTCTTGCTGGTACAGCTATGTCGGCAAAACATCACACCCTCTAACTGACCTTGCTATGCCAGCAAAAGCTGCCAGTGTAGACTAGGCCTAAGCTGCAGTGTGCACATGCCCTTATGAGCAGGTGTGCTGCAGGATTGTTTGCAGGAGGGAGTCTCATGTTTACAGCCAGGTTCCTGCAGCAGTGGCACCAGGGACGAGAGAAGGTGGCTTGTGGCTCAGAAGTGATTCATAGATTCACGGCTCTCAAGGCCAGACGAGACCATTGTGATCAGCTAGTCTGACTTCCTGCATAACGCAGGCCATAGAACTTCCCCAAAATAATTCCTAGGACAGAGCTTTCAGAAAAACATCCCATCTTGATTTAAAAATTCAGTGATGGAGGAATCCACCCCCCCTCCCCCTTGGTAAATTGTTCCCGTGGTTCTCTAAAGAATCTGTCTGACCTAGTGTGCAAGTCCTCTTTAAGCTCCGTTGGCCGTTACATTTTTTCATGGGTACAGGATCTGAATTCCTAAGGACCCTGAGCGACATCATGCCTTCTGCCCCTTGTGGGCCTGCACCAGTCAGCTAGCTCAGGCCATCCAGTACCTCTGGCCGGGGGGCACAGGAAAGCTTCACCAGTTCCGAGCAGTCTCAGACCTTGTCTCCATTTCTGCATGTTTGACTCAGCTTGCTCTAAGTTCTGATGGGTGGTCTGCAAGCCTGGTGCTCTCTTCGGGTGGCATGGATGTGCATGCCCTGTGTATTTCAATGATGCCTAAAAGAGCAAGAGCAACTCCAGCAGTGTTGATAGCAATTAACGAGGGCCTTCGCCCACAGATCTCGGAGAGGGGCTTGCAATGAACGTTCTCCTCTCCTGTTGTCACTGCAGCAGCATGGGAACTGGAAGACAGTTTCAGGTGAGCACCTTTACACCTGGGACCTGAAAGTGAGGTGGAGGAAAGACAAAGGAGGAGCATAGGGAGTGGGAGGGGCCGGAGACTGAGGTGGGGGCTGGATCTGTGCAGAGTCCAGGGGGTTGGGGATGAAAATGAAGGCTGTGAGTGGCTGGGGAGCCTTCATTAGCAGGACACACTGCTAGCTGCGCTCACGTCTGTAGAATATCAACAGGGGGCTGATTTGTGCAGGGAGGAGGGAAAGTCTTGGGACTGGAGGAAACACTAAGCCAAACAAAAGTAATGGAGAGAGAAGAGCCTTATCGTAAATCTGCAAGAGAGTGGAGGCTCTGGCCGGCTGGGAAAGGAAGTAACTTAATGAAAAATGTATCCTGATGAGAGAACCACGCACTGCACTTGCCTGGGGTTCTGCTTGGCCTCCCCTGAGACTGTGATGCAAACAACCCCGCAACCCAGCCCGACCTGGCACTTCGCGCTCCGCGCCGGGGCCTCCTCAGAGACAGGCCCTGATTCCAGGCTGAGCCTGTCTCTGGCCCCAGCGGAGGGCTCCAGCCCCCTGTTGGCTGACTGCTCTAACATGGAGGCTTTCCAAGGCAGATGTAAACACATGGGCTCTGTCTGGATAACGTCTCTGCACAGCCCGCGGCAACAGTGAGCTCGCCCGCAAAATGAGACGGGACAAAGGATTTTCCTCATTAACCCCCGTATGGCCGAGGGGGAGCACAGATTGCAGCTTCCTGTCAGGAAAGAACATTCTTTCTGAAACCCCAGCAACCCTGTCTGCCCACTAAGGTACCCGGGGCAAACCGTAGGCCATGTACGTTTAACAGCAGTTAAATTTTTATGGCTGTTTGATCACATCAGAAAGCACTTAGAAGGTAAGGTTGCCAATTCTGGTTGGATGTCTTCCTGGAGTTTTCATCGCATGACATTTGCACCGATTTTAACCTAAAGCATGATTTTTAAACTGGTTTAGTTAAACTGGTGCGAAAGACTCTATGTGAACATTCCCATTTCAGTTTAGACCAGGCTTATTTCCATTTAATTTAAGCCTATCAGGAGCAACAGGTTTAAGCTAAACTGAAATATACGCCCCTCTGAAACTGGTGCAGGAGAGCCCACAGAGGGGTTTGCATCCGTCTAACTCACCCTGTTTAATGAAACCAGATCAAGTTTGTGGGATGACAAGGCCTTAATCCATATTAGAAAAGGGCTGGAATCGTATGGGAAATGGAGTGTTGGAGAAGCCAGTTCTCAGAGGTGCTGGCCTGGTGTCACTGAAACCAAGGGGTGTGTCTGTCTCTGTCAGTCTTCATAAGTGACTTAGCAACAGCCCAGCACCTGAAATAAGAAGCTGCTGGAGGCTCTTTTCATGATATGTTACATTACTGGGCCACCTCCTCAGCTGGTGTAAGTTACATAAGAACGGCTAGGCTGGATCAGACCAATGATCCATGTAGCCCAGTGTCCTGTCTTCTGACATGGCTGGTGCCAGATGCTTCAGAGGGAGTGAACAGAACAGAGCACTTTATCAAGTGATCCATCTGCTGTCATCCACTCCCAGCTTCTGGCAGAACGAGGCTTAGAGACACCCATAGCCATTGATGGACCTATCCTCCAGGAACATATCTAATTCTCTTTTAAACCCAGTTATACTTTTGGCCTTCACAACATCCCCTGGCAATGAGTTCCACTGGTTGACTGTGTGTTGGGTGAAGAAGTGCTTCCTTATTTTTGTTTTAAACCTGCTATTAATTTCATTCGGTGACCCCTAATTCGTGTGTTATGTGGAGGGGTAAATAGCATTTCCCTCTTCACTTTCTTCACACCAGTCATGATTTTATAGACCTCTATTGTATCCCCGCTTAGTCCCAGTCTTTTAAATCTCTCCTCATATGGAAGCTGTTCCATACCCCTAATCACTTTTGTTGCCCTACTTTTTCCAATTCTACTATGTCTTTTTGGACTGGGGCAACCAGAACTGCATGCAATATTCAAGGTGTGGGCATACCATGGGTTTATATAGTGGCATTATATTTTTTGTCTTATTATCTATCCCTTTTCTAAAGGTTCCTGACATTGTTCGCTTTTTTGACTGCTGCTGCACATTGAGCAGATCTTTGTCAAGAACTATCTACAGTGACTCCAAAATCTTTCTTGAGTGGTAATGGCTCATTTAGATCCATCATTTTTCACGTATAGTGGAGATTGCATTACTTTGCATTTATCAACATTGAATTTCATCTGCCATTTTGTTGCCCAGTCACTCAGTTTTGTGAGATCCCTTTGTAACTCTTTGCAGTCTCCTCTGGACTTAATTATCTAGAGTAATTTTGTATTGTTTGCAAAGTCTGTCACCTTACTATTTACCCCTTTTTCCAGATCATTTATGAATATGTTGACGAGTATAGGTCTGAGCACAGATCCTTGGGGGACTCCATCGTTCACTTCTCTCCACTGTGAAAACTGGCCATTTATTCCTATCCTTTGTTTCCTGTCTTTTAACCAGTTACCAATCTATGAGAGGACCTTCCCTCTTATCCCACGACTGCTTACTTTGCTTAAGAGCCTTTGGTGAGGGACCTTGTCAAGGGCTTTCTGAAATTCTAAGTACACTATATCCATTGGATCACCCTTGTCCACATGTTTGATTCTAATAGATTGGTGAGGTATGATTTTCCTTTTCCTTTCATATTGACTCATCTCCAATGTATCGTATTCATCTATATCTGATAATTCTGTTATTCACTGTACTTTCAACCACATTGCCTGGTACTAACGTTAGGCTTTCTGGCCTGTAATTGCCAGGATTGCCAGTGGAGCCTTTTTAAAAAATTGACATCATGTTAGCTATCCAACAGTCATCTGGTATTGAGGCTGATTTAAGTGATAGTTACATACCAGTTAGTATTTCTGCAATTTCATATTTGATTTCCTTCAGAACTCTTGGGTGAATACCATCTGCTCCTGGTGACTTACTACTGTTTCATGTACCAGTAGGTTCCATAATCTCCTGTACTGACCCCTCAATCTGGGACAGCTCCTCAGATTTGTCACCTCAAAAGAATGGCTCACAGCTGGGAATCTCCCTCACATCCTCTGCAGTGAAGACCAATGCAAAGAATTCGTTTAGCATCTCTGCAATGGCCTTGTCTTCCTTGAGTGCTCATTTAGCACCTCGATCGGCCAGTGGCCTCACTGATTGTTTGACAGGATTCCTGCTGCTGATGTACTTAAAAGAAATTTTGCTGTTAGTTTTTGTGACTTTTGCTAGTTGCTCTTCAAATTATTCTTTGGCCTGCTAATTATAGTTTTAGACTTGAATTGCCAGAGTTTATACTCCTTTCTATTTTTCTCAGCAGGATTTGACTTCCAATGTTTAAAATATGTCTTTTTGTCTCTAACTACCTCTTTTACTCTGTTGTGGTATTTTTTAGTCCTCTTACTGTTTGTTTGTTTTTAATTTGGGAGTATACATTTAGTCTGAGCCTCTATTAAGGTGTTTTTAGAAAGTTTCCATGGAGCTTGCAGGCATTTCACTCTTTTAATTTCCATTTAATTGGTCTCCTCATTTTTGAGGAGGTTCACCTTTTTAAAGTTAAGTGCTGCTGTGGTGGGTTTCTTTGGTATTTTCCCCCGAACAAGGATGTTAAATTTAATTACATTATGGTTCCTATTATCAGATTGTTTCAGCAATATTGACCTATTGGACCAGATCCTGTATGCCATTTAGGACTAACTAGGGAATTGCCTCTCCCCTTGTGGGTTCCAGTACTAGTGGCTCCAAGAAGTAGTCATTAATGGAGTCTAGAAATTTTATCTCTGCATCCCATCCTCAAGTGACACGTTCACAGTCAGTATGGGGATGTTGAAATCCCCCATTATTGTTGAGTTTTCTGTTTTCGTAGCCTTTCTGATCTCCCTGAGTATTTCACAATCACCGTTACCATCCTGGTCACGTGGTCGATAATGTATTCCTACGGCTATATTCTTATTATTCAAACATGGAATTTCTGTCTTTAGAGATTCTATGGTACTGTTGGATTCATTTAAGATTGTTGCTATATTTGACTCTATTCTTTCTTTCCCATATAGTGCCCATTTCCCCACCAGCGTGACCTATTCTGTCATTCCAGTATATTTTATACCCTGCTATTACCATGTCCCGTGGATTATCATGATTTCACCAAGTGTCTGTGATGCCCGTTACATCAATATCCTCATTTAACACCAGGCACTCAAGTTCCCCCATCTTAGTATTTAGACTTCTAGCATTTGTATACAAGCATTTATAAAATTTGTCAATATTTTGTTGTCTGCCTTTATGTGGTGTAATTGAATGAGACTCTTTTTCATTTGACTGATTCTCTTCAGTTCCTAGCTGTACTTTATCAACATCTATCCTCTCTTCTTTATTAGGATCCCCTTTAAAAATATCCTCCCCTAAGGGACGTCTATGTCCAAATGTTGTGCTCCTCCGTACCTGTTGGCTTTCCCCCAGCCCTTAGTTCAGAAACCCCTCTATGACCTTGTTAATTTTACAAGCCAGGAATCTGGTTCTGCTTTGGTTTAGGTGGAGCTCATCCTACCTGTAGAGGTGCCTCCTTTCCCAAAAGGTTCCCGGGTTCCTAATAAACCGAACTCTCTCCTCTGAGCACCATTGTCCCATTCACGCATAGAGACCGTGCAGGTCTGCCTGTCTAACTGGCCCTGTGTGTGGAACTGGAAATGGAGAATGCTACCATGGAGGCCCTGGACTTGAATCTCTTTTGTTGTCATAACTGCACTGAAGTGAATCAAGCTACCCCATCCAAGTCAAAGTAGCTGTACCAGTTTATCCCAGCTGGGTTTCTCTCCTGCTGGGTGAGCAGTTCTGCAGGAGGCATTCAGCCCTTTCCTTGCCCTCTCCCAGCTCTCTCCGAATGCAGTTTAGAGCCTGGTTCCTGCTTTGTGTCATTAGCAGGATAATGTATTGTATTTTAAACCCCCAAATGCCTGTCTGCATCCTTAGCATGCCCAGCAGGTCAGGAAACTGGGGTTGAGTGGGATAAAGCCAGTGGTATTTGCTTCTATTGTCACTTGTTTATGTTCCTGGTGGAATGTTGGGTTAAAGTCCCAGGGACACAGCTGTCCCAAGGGAACGCTGGATGAACTTGGAAGGGGCGCGGGATGGAGAGTTTATATTATCTCTGGCTGTTTACATTAAGGCTATGGAAGTCTTTGGTCTGTATCCAAGGAACTGTCTCGAAGCAGTACGAGCACACTGCGATTTCTCCTTGGTTGAAAGGGATTCACTGAGGGTTCACCCATCCTGCTAAACTCCAGCTTCAGATGGTTTTCATTGACTCGTAAAAAGTGTGGGTGAGTAGAGCCCCTGAGAGGGTTCTGTCCAGGGGAGTCAGGCAGGGAGGCCTTAAAGCTTATGACTGCTCTCACCTGGAACATCACTTGGATGTTCCTTATTGCATGAGAGGGATGGAGACCCTTGTGCTTGACCCACTAGGTGCTGGGAAAGCCCTGCCCCCCCCGAGCAGGGTATTCCAGGACTGCCCACTATGAGGGCCTTGCGCCTTCCTTTGCAGCTGCTGGTACTGGCCGCTCTCACATGCAGGACATGGAATTGTACACTTGCTGCGATGCCTACAAAAAACATGACAAGTTAGGCTGTTGGTGCACTGAGACCACTGCCTGTTATGCTGACCAGGAGCGTCTCGCTGTTTCCTGTGCTCCCCCGTCTGTATGTGTCTGTCTGTTTTCTCTTCTCTTCTCCTCAGACTGGAAGCTCTGTGGGGCAAAGACTCTTTGTTCCGTGTTTGCTAGTGCAATGGGATCCTGGTCCATGACTGGGCTCCTCAATGGAAGAGCAATGCAATAATAATAGTAGTAGACGGCCCCTGGTCTGGCCCATCAATTTCTGTGACGTATCTGGAATCACAGGGAATGCTGATGGCTAGATACTTGTGCCTCCTCTCCTACTGGCAGCCAGTGCTCTCCTGAGTGCTGTGAGAGAGGATTCCTGGGCCAGCCAGCCTGCTCCTGGGAGGGTTCCAGCCCAGCTCCCCAATCCCAGGGGATGTGGATGGGCTGTAGGAGAGTCCAGATTTCGGGATGTGTTTTGGAATGTGATTTTAGGAGGTGGGATGGGGAGATGATCTAAGGTCAGTGCAGCTGAGCTCCCAGAGCCTGCAGTGACGAACCTACCCACCCTGCAGCCAGGTGAGCAGGAGCTGTTCCTTCAGCACCCCCTGTTCACCTGGATACAGCGGGTGTTGGTGCCCTCTGCTTGGCCAAGGTGGGGGGTCTCTAGTCAGTGTTTTTTAGGGATGGTTGTAAATAATGCGACTTGCAGAGACAGAAAAGCAGCAGTACCCTGTGCAGGGACAATGAACGAGGGGCCTGCCGCATGGATTCACTGCGAGGCACAAGGCTCTCTGATCTGGGTACCATCCTGCTTGCTGTTCGCAGTTGTTCTCTCTTGGCCGCTGCTCTGTCCACGGCAGTCCCTGACTGGCGGTGGTGGAATGATGGCTCCTCTCTCCAGTGCAGTGCAGGGACTCTGCACTCAGAGGCTGGGAATCCAAGCAGTTGGTGGCAGGAGAGGAAGTGAGTTTTGAGTGAAGAGGAGCAAACAGGAGGCAGTGTCGCTGCACACGTGAGCTGCTGTAACGGGACCCTCTTCACCTCCCTGATAACGTGAGGATGGTGGGTTTGGCATGTGGCACGTCTCCCCTCGCTCTGCCATGCATGGGGGTTTGGAGAGCACTGGGAAGCCATTCACACGGCACATTGTTTCCCGAACCCAGCCAGAGACGAGCATTTTTCAGAAGGGGAAAATGCAGTTTATCAAAACAGAGGCTTCCAAGAGAAGAGAGCTGCTTGCAGGGCACGGTCTGTGCCTCTGCCTGTCCCTGCCCCTTGCGATGGGGACCAGGCTCTCGACAGCAGAAGCCAAGGCCAGAGGGGTCCTGCCTAGTCTCGCATGTGTCTGTGGACGGTGGTTCCTTGGTTCGCTCAGGCTCCCTTTGGGTTGAAGGCCGGTTGCGTTTGAAGGGTTATCGGGTTAGAGGTTGTGCCCTCTGATCCCCATCTGCTCCCCCCACCAGCAGCCCTGGCCTGCTTCTCCTTGGGCTCCTGCCTCCCTGTCACCTCCAGGCCCAGCCTGCTCCCCCTCGAGCCTCTGCATCCCTTCCTTCGGAACTCCAGCCTCCCCACCCCCCCCAACCCCCAATCTGCTCCCCCTGGGCCTCTGCATCCCTTCCTCCCGAGCTCCAGCCTCCCTCCCCCTGGGCCTCTGCATCCCTTCCTCCCGAGCTCCAGCCTCCCCGCCCCCTCCGCCCCCCATCTTCCTCCCCTTGGGCCTCTGCATCCCTTCTTTCTGAACTCCAGCCTCTATCCTCCCCCCCCCAATCCACAGCCTGCTCCCCCTTGGGCCTCTGCATCCCTTCCTTCTGAGCTCCAGGCTCCCACCCCAGCCTGCTCCCCCTTGAAGTCCACAGTGAAAGTCCCATTGTAAATCCTCGATTACTGTGCGACCCACAAGGAAGAAAAAATCCCAGTTGTTGGCTCAACTGGAGATATGTTTCCTCTTCCGCTCTGTGCTGAACCAAGCGCTCCCAACATGGCGCAAGGGGGAACTTTGTCTGATCTGAAGACAAAGGTGACCCCTTGTGGGTCATTAATGCTCCTACCGGACTTGATTTAAAGAGGAGAGCTGTTGATTCTGATGTCCTGACCTCGATTCCAGCTCCCTGCAGACTCAGACGGACTTGGTACCATGGCTGAGATCAGTGTATTCACTTCCTGTCCTAAACTACTGTGTAATATTGCTGTGTGCTATTCAAATGCCTTGTGTTCCACCCTAGAGTCTTGAGTAGTGGGTGACATATGAGCCTTATGTACCAGTGTTCAATGAAAGACACCTGTGGAAGTAGTAACGATTGCTGACCTGTAGCTAACTTTCAAACCCAGATCCAATAATAATCTTAAGCAAATTTTAGAAGCAAAGAACCCTTCCCAGCTGGAAACCCTTCAAGCCAAGATCCCGCTCAGAGATGAGCAGTTCCAACGTTCTCAAGGGCTGGAACAGGGGATGTTTCGAAGGGAACCCTGCCTGACCCAGGCCTGTAACCGTGCAAAAGGTGACAGTACTACAGCTATTCTTTAACTGCTGCTAGAGGACAACTCTGATACGCTTTCTCTCCCGGTCCCCAGCCTGTCAGAGGGAAGAGGTGGAAATCTGCAGTAAAGCTCCTGAAGGGCACAGGCTGCTCAGAGCTCAGGAGTGCTACCGGTTCCACTTGGCTGTTTGCACCCACTAAAGCCAGGCTGTAAAAGGGTCAGGACTTTGCTCTGTGCTCATCCAGGCCATGTAAAAGTGATCCGAAAGCTCAGGGAGGCTAAGGAAAGATAGGGGCTTGGAGAGACAACACATACTGGAACTCGTGCACTGGGGCGTTTGCTGACTGCACAGCCGGGCAGCGAACGTTTGCGATGCGTTTCTTTCCCCTTCCTGAAGTGCAGTTGTTCTGTTTGGATTGGACACTCGGCACTACACTTAACGCCAGACGGAGTTGTCAGTAGATGAGTGTTAAATGGACGCAGGACAAAACCAGCGGGGAGCAGCAGCTGTTAAAAGAAGGGGGGAGGGGAGACAGCTTTGAAGAGAGACCTGAAGGAAAACATGAGCTGAACGAACACTCTAGTCTGCGTCAGTCCTTTCCACAGCCGGGACATGGGTCTGGTGAACAGGGGGAAGGGGATGCTTTCCCAGCATGCCCAGTGAACTGTTGGGAGCCCAGGGGTGTGGAAGAGCCTTTTATGAGCTAAAGGGAGAATTCCCCTTTGTAGATCCATGTACATTTCCATAGGGAATGTGCAGGGTTTCAAGGGCCGAAGGCTCTGCCGTGATGGATCACATCATGGGGCCATCTAGCCCAGTCTCCTTCCCCTACTAGTGACAGTTGCCTGATGCTTCAGAGGAAGGTGAAAACCCACGTCCTGTACTTAGCTAGTTCTTGCAATGCTCTGCACGATAGGGTGGGGTGTAGTTCCTTCTGACCTCCCTCTCCTCCGTCCCCCCACCTCTTCTTTGGCCCTGAGTTGACGGTCTTTCAGGCAATGAAGGGTTAATGAGCATTATGGGATCAAAGAGAGTTTGTTTCCTGTTCATTGGTGAGACTGGGTACCACTGACACCTGCTTTGTTATTCGTGAAATGCACAAGGAGAAAATATGAATGGGACCGACTGTGTGAGAGCAGGGAACCCCTGGGCAAAGTGACAAGGAACCATAAGCGGAGATGGTCAAGCCCAAAGCAATTGTTTGGAGCCCTGATACATAGCAGGATATTTCCCTTTAGCAGAATCCCACTGATCATTTCCTTTGTGCTTCCTCCATCTCCAGTAGCCTTCCCAGTGGAAAAGCCCTTTGGAATCAGCAGATTGACCCTGTCCAGATAGGTATGGGACGCGGCTCTAGCTGCATTAACGCTGCTTTCCTTCTGGCATCTGTGATGAGTTTTTGAGCCAGTTCTTATTCAGTGCCTCTTGGTCCCATTCTCTTCCAAAGCTCTCATGGTGAGAAACCTTCCAGGTCCTAGGTTGGTTTTCACCTGCCAAATGCAGGACTCTCAGCATCTTCATTGGTTGGTAGGGCCACAGTCAGGGTAGCACGTGAATATTCCCGCTGACTTCAGTTGGACTAGCTGTGTGGTTAAAATTGAGCGTTTGCTTCGAGGCTTTGTGATGGCACCTGGCTGACCAGGAGCATTGGGTATGCTGGGCTTTTCCTACTCAACCCACGTGTTTGTGTTCATGGAAGGTGCCAGGTTCACAGCCCTGAAGGATGAAGGTCCTCTTCTTGTCCACAAAGCAGAGGCAGCAGGACAAGTCATCCCCCCACTCTTCCCACTGCTCCCTGCAGGAAGCTCTTGTTAGAGTGTGTGAGAGAGAGCTTCGTCTCCATGGCCATCGAATCCTTGGCGTCTTGGCTGAGGTCGCCTTCTGCGTGGTCACTTGGTGCCAGCTGTGATGGTCTTGTCCAATGGGAACTGGACTTGAGCCACTGACTTGCTTTATTTAGGATGCCAAGCAACCATCAGGGGGTAATTTCCAGATGAG
The DNA here is from genome assembly GCF_013100865.1 of Trachemys scripta elegans. Taxonomy (NCBI): domain Eukaryota; kingdom Metazoa; phylum Chordata; order Testudines; family Emydidae; genus Trachemys; species Trachemys scripta. The sequence goes on from NC_048299.1 coordinate 154,978,217, forward strand.
AGTCAACTCAAGCCTAGGCAACAGGATTAGATCCCCAGAAGATGGGGAAGAGACAAACAGGCTGAGTGCACAGCCTTTCATCCAGCAGCCTGATAGAAACGGCATTGTTCAGTCCTTATTTCCAGGGAACAGTGTATCATTTGGTGTTTTAGTTTGCCTCCAGTGCAGCGATCTCCTTTGCAATTTGCTGCAATCTACATAGAGTTGGCATGCTTAGCAGTGGTTAGTCAAGAGTTAATAAAAATCCCAGACCTCATGAAGCTGTTCCTCTTGACTCCAGCTTCCTCTGTAAAGAACTTGGGAAACCAAACATGGGTTGTGTTGTTTTTGTTGGCAGGGCAGAGTGTGTGCAGAGATGAGGTCATCCTCCGATGCGTCATGAAATATTTTCATAATCTGAATTTTGGCCCATAATTCTTGGTCCTCTTCAGACCTGAGGAAGTAAGGTCCCTGGAAAGGAAGGGGGTCTGCAGACTGCATGGAAAAAGCACTGTTTTTACATCTGTGTGGTTAGCGATTGAATTGCTGCCAACGATCCCAAGGGAACTGAGTTTGGTGGCCTTAGAACTACTGCCAGTGGCTAGCAATATACATGACAAAACCACCAAGCAAAGCGTGGCTTGCTGGGTGCCTGTTGCTTGGCGATACCTGGGAATTAGCTGTTCTAGAAACTGCTGTGGGTAGGGGTCTGGAAAACTTGGGTGGAGAGTAATACTATGCATTGATTATCCAGTGCCTTTCATGCCAGGCTGCAGAGCTATTTACAAATTCATTAACCCACCCTATGGAATAAAGGATGTATTGTCAGGATTACTCAGCTCACCACTGACAGGCAGCCACCTCTGAGATGGAACACTGTATCAGCAGAGAAGAGGAAGTAAAGAACAAAGTGTCCGACTGAAACGGCAAAGGGGGAACGTAGGGCTGCCGAATGTTCTTACCGGCATTGGAGGTTGGCTAAGCACCGGGTCTAACATCCCAACTCTTCCTAATAAATAAATACAAATGCCATGGCATCTTGAATTACCCAAAGCAGGCCAAACCTCCATGTTACGTTTGCAAATGAGGTATGGAGACTTTCGCCTGTGACAGGACTGCACTATAGTGTGTACATGTCAATAGTTAGTTAATAGACAAGGTGTCAGGAAATGGCACTCCGGAACATGTAGCACACTTGCTGGATTTTGTGGAACCCATCGCACTTGTATGCTGCAAATGGCTTGGCCTGTGCAGCTCTTTACATCAGCATGTGCAATCCTCTCTGGTTCTGATTCAGCTCAGGTCATCATAGTCATCGGGGCATGATTGGAAGCCCCTGTGTTAACTGAGTTCTTGGGTCTCTGGTCCTGGTAAATGGATGCCCCCATTATAAAAACAAAAATCACCATCAAAATTTGCTCTCCTGGAATCCGAAGCAAGGTAGCCAAGTTCCAGGCGGGAGGTTTTTATGGCCCAACCATAAAGTAAGCCTTGATGCTATTTAGAACAACTAGGCAATTGTCCTCAGGTATGTACAGTGCCCACCCGAGGCTCTGTACTGGGGCGGGAGAGAGAGAGAGAGAGTGTGTGCGCGCGCGCGCACACAAGAGAAAGAGAGAGATTGTTCATGTCACTTGTCCCCAGCATGTTATTTTCTTCTCTACCCTGGTTAAAGCACTTGCTGTTGCGGGGGAGGTTGAAAGAGAGAGACAGAGATTTTTTTCCTTCTCTCCAGGTGGGTCCCAAGCTGGCTTTGGCCAGCTTAAGGGTGGTTCTCACCCTGGCGGTCGTGACTACCATCCCTTGCTGCCCAGCTGGGAGAGTCGTTTTCTCTTGTAAGATGGGGCCACAGTCTGGGAAAAGCTAAGAACCCCTGAATTAGGGAAATGATCCTCCTTCATTGCCGGATTCGCACTACCAGGCACATTGGCCCTCATGTGCTGACTGTCTCGCAGGAGCAGGGACCATCTCACTGATCTGCCAGGAGCTCCGGCTCTGTCGCACGCGGCTGAACTTTGCTCCAGATGGATGTTTCCACTTACACTAGAGCAGTTTCCTGTCGTGTGCTCTAGGCCACAGAGTCAGACACAAGGAAGAGGGCACTTAGCACCATCTAACCAGTGCTCTTGAGGTCTGTCCTGACACACCTCCACTTCACAACTGCGCCCGTCTGCCCCCATAATACCGTGTGGTTGATCTCTAGGCCCTTTGCATCTGCTGCTTCTTAGCAGCAGTTCTGTGTGCGGCCAGCAGCGTTTGCTCTCTGCTAGGTGGCCCCTGCGGCAGGAGCAGTTTGGGGCTGCAGTCCTAACTCCTTGTCTGTGACCAGGTCTCCCCACCAGGGCAATAGGAGGTCCTGGCTGCTTTCACAAGGTGGTTCCTTTGAGTATCTTGTTGCATTAGGTCGCGGCTTAAATCCAAAATTTGCTACTCCCAAAAACCAAAACAAACTCAACCTTTCTGCTTCTGGGTCTGTTTCCCAGCAATGCCCCCCAGAGATCCCCTTTCCCTTCTCTCTCTGCCTCAGCTTCCCTATCTGTAAAATGGGGAAAAGAGACCAAACATTTCAAGAAGGCTCTGAAGCTGGCCTGGCACTTTGAGATCCTGGAGGGAAGATGCTAGAGAAGGGCAGGTGGTGAGGTTTGTTCTCTTGCCCATTTGGATAAACTTAGGAGTGAAATGGATCCTGTTCTGAAGTTTGAAAAAGTTTGATTAACTTTATCTTAAAACAAAACAAAAAAAAAGTCACACTCCTCTCCTGCCACATCCTCTACTTGAATGCAGCCACCTCTAGGGTGACACGTGGCAGCCTGCGTAAGAGCCCACCACAACACCATACGGTAATTGGACAGGCAGTGAAGAGGAAGAGGACAGGAAGGTTGGAACTGCCCGTTAGCGCTCTGTAAACCCTTGGGGTGGACAGACTGTAAGCTGGTGTAATGTCCCAGCAGGAATATAGCAGGGGGCACTTCCCCAGATCGCAGCCGGTCGGTGAGAGGGGCAGGGGCACAGCCCAGGAGATTGCTGTACATGCAGAGGGGGTGGCCTCCTTCTGAGATCCCAGCAGAAAAAACAAGTAGCACCTCCACTTCCCCATTAACTTTGCCCTCCCCGGCTTACAGCAGCTTGGAAAAATGCTGCTTCCAGACCCAAGAGGTTGAAGGGAATTATCAGCCTGGAGAGGAAACAAAAGCCCTTCAGAGATGTCCGCTTCCTGCTCGCTTTGGCTGGAAGGATTGTAGTCAGGGTCCCCCACCTCCGCCCCTTCACATTTTAAGGGTTTTATTTATTTATTTATTTTTTTGAAGTAAGAAAAAAAAACCTCCTGATAAAATCTGGATTTTATTCCTTCTTCCGAGTGCTTCAGCTCCTGAAACGCTTCCCCAGCAGCCCTGGCCGGATGTGCTGAGACGGCGCTCCACAATAAATTCAGCTTGCCGAGCTTTGGTAAAGGAGCCATTTCCTTGTGGCGTTTGGGATCGCCCTTTCTCCTGACTGCAGCCTTCCCTCCCTTACTTCTCTCTTCGGCTCTGTCTACACAGCCGAAGCTGTGCATGGGTTCAGGGCCGCCCAGAGGGGGGGCAAGTGGGGCAATTTGCCCCAGGCCCCACAGGGGCCCCCACGAGAATATAGTATTCTATAGTATTGCAAGTTTTTTTTATGGAAGGGGCCCCCAAAATTGCTTTGCTCCAGGCCCCCTGAATCCTCTGGGCAGCCCTGCACGGGTTAGCCTACCCGAGCTAGCTGGAATCCAGCTACTGCAGGTAACAGGACTAGAAGACAGTGCAGTGTGGGCTTCAGAGGCAGCTAGCGGGCAGAGTACATACTCAAGGTCCGTGCCGGGCTTGTATTGCCAGCTCTGTGCTGTCTTTAAGGCCATATACATGTGTGTTTGATTTCTCCTCTCAGTAAATGCTGGTTATTAATGAGGGAGACAGCTTTGTAGTTACGTGGGTGGCACTGAAGGAGAAATGGACACGGACATTTACTGATTGTAATTTAATCTTTCCATGCCCGTGCTTGAGGGTGTGTGTGTGGGGGGGGGCGGGGAGTGTTGCCCTCTTCACTGCAGTGTGTGTATCCCTCAGTCTTTGACTTTGGTGCAAGCCTGCTGTTGCTCTGCAGCTGTGATTAGATACATGCTACAATCAAGCTAATAAACCGAATGAATTTCCTCCAAGCTTGGCGAAGAACAAAGGCCTTTTGAGACCCTGTTGACAATGGCGGTGTGCTGTTATCACATGCCTCTGGCGCCTGGGATAAGGCAGCTCCAGAAACAACTTTGCCCATAGGCAGGAGCTTTCCATTGTAGCCTTTGCGAATTTCCTGCCTTTCCCCCTCTCCAGAACTAGTGCCTAGGAAATAGCCTTATCCAGTGGGCAGGAGAATATCGCAGAGGTGCTGAGCGGCTCCACACTTCAGACTGGGACCGGATTTGTCTTTTAACGGGACCTTTGCAGCCTGCTCGTTCTGAATATTTGTGGGACAAAAAGCACTTTGCCTACATGGCTGGCTCACCCACAAGTTACGGGCTGGACGTAGGGATGGCTGGGTGAGGCTCTCTGGCCTGCATTAGGCAGGAGGTCAGACTAGATGATCCAGATGGTTCCTTTTGGCTTTAATAATCTCTAAAATGAGCCCCTGATTAATTTGTAGGCCAGTTGTTTGATGCTCCATATAATGTGACATCTAATTCCAGAGACCCTGCAAAAGAGTGTCTCCTTCTCCTCTTGGTGATTGTGCTGACACTGCTCAGTGCAGCTGGGGTGTTGCTAGGTACATTGAGACGAGGTCAGCTCAAGTCAAATCCTGACCCTGTGCTCCAAAGGTGTGACTCTGACTTAGGCAGGCGCTTGTGTTTACTGTGTAACTCACCGGAACGCTGCTTAACCGTAACATCACAGTTCTTGTATATGTCACTGTAAGAGCATGTGGCGCTGAACAGACTGTGCCCAGCACAGGTTCCCTGCCCAGCAGAGCTTGCAGTCAAGAGGCCTGCTCCTTCTAAACCCCTACTGACTCCATCTGGAGCAAGGCCAGCCCTGATCCCCCACTGCTGACTTGGTGGTTCCCCTTGATTGCCTTGTCTCTCCCAGGACCGGGCCTGATTTGGAGAGATCCTCTTGAAACAAGTGGGAGCTGCAGGTACCAGACCCCTCCCAGAACCAGACACTCACTGCATTACGCCTGCAAGATGGAAGCCCCACTGGGAATATCCCTGTCCCCTCCCTCGCTGAGTGTCCTGGAGTCTGAGGCTCCTACGGGGGAACCAGCGGGAGAGAGCAGGTGTGGCAGAGGGGTATGAGCTCCAAAGCACAACGTATTCCCCGATTACCCAGCATAGGCTAAGCGAGGCACAGGGCCCTTGACACTGGCTCCTTTGTTAGCTGCTTCCTTTGCTTTGTCTTGTTCCTTATCTCGCTGCAATTAAATAAAACCCTTTTCTTGGCTCCCCGCAGTTGAAACCACAGAACTCATCCATCGGCTCCTCACGTCTCGGTTCCTCAGGGCGTTTCTCTTGGTTTATTAGTTTTATGGACTTGGGTCGTTCTCTATTTTACTTTAAAAAATGATTGCCAAGGCCCGGGGTTGTTCTGGCTCCAGCAGTGGAGAGAGGTTCGGGGACAATAAGTACGTTCCAACTGCAGAGGACGAGCTCAGCTGTGGGGAATGGCAGAACCAGGACGTGCTCTGGCACCATGCATACCAGTGAGGGGCAGGATCGTATCCAGGGTGACTTGGCCCCACGGATCTCGCTAGACTCGCATTTCTTGGCTCCAGGGGCACGGTAACTAGTGGCCCGGGTGAGAGAGATTTCACCTTCTGGCTGTGGTACAAAGAAGCCAGAGTCCTAGTAACCATAGAGTCACTCAGTTCCAGCCTGACCTCCTGTATGTCACAGGCCATTAAATTCCATCCAGACAGTTACTTCGTAGTGAGTCCAGTAAGTTGTGTTTGGCTGAAGCAGATCTCCAGAAAGGCAGCCAGTCTTGGTTTGAAGAGATGAAGAGATAGAGAATCCACCACTTCCAATGGTTATTCAACCTTACTGTTTAAAAATGTGCACCTAATTTCTCATTTAAATTTGTCTGGCTTCAGTGTCCAGCCATTGAGGCTTGTCACTCCTCTTTCTGCTAGATCAAAGAGCTCTTTGTAGTCAGGATTTTCTCCTCATCAAGGTGCTTGGACATTGTAGTCAAGTCACCTCTCAGTCTTCCTTTTAAGCAGCAAGACAGATTGAGCTTTTAAAGTCTCTCGCTGTCGGGCATTTTCTCCAGCCCTCGAATTGTTTTTGTGGCTCTTGGCTACACTTTCTCCAATTGTTCAGCATCTTTTTTAAAATGTGGGCACCAGACCTGGACACAGTGTCGGTTCTACCAAGGCTGTGTACAGAGGTAAAATCACCTCCCTGCTCACTGCGCCCCTGGTTTTGTACATCCAAGGATCGCATTGGCCCTGTTAGCCACGGCATCGGGCTGGTTGCTCATGCTCAACTGCTTATCCATGGTGACCCCTGGAGCCTTGTTGGGGGGTGTTGAGTAGAGGGATGGCACAATGTCCAGCATGCTAATGAAGAGCATCAATCAATCGAAATAGAAATGGCCGGCAGAACAGAGATGGTGACTTGGGAGAAATGCGGGGACACGGAGATGGTGCACTGCTGCATGGCTCCGGGTGGGCTGGCTCATGGCAGTGTTTAACTCAGTTCTGATCGCGCTTTACAGAACTCTTCTTTGAACTTTCTCTTCCTTTCCTCTGCCAAGGAACCGCTGGTTGTGAAAGACGATTGCAGCTGGAGACTGATGCCAGCGATTCATTGCTGTCAGTGCCCCCAGAGAGTACAGGGGTGTGAGGTGCTGTCCACACTGTCCTTGCCCCAAAGAGCCTGTCATCTGCAGAGAAAAGACAGGCAAAGAGTGGGAAGGGAGTCAGAGGCACCGAGAAGGGAAATGACTTGGCCAAGGTCACCCAGCAGATCAGTGGCAGAGCTGGGAACACAGCCCAGGTCTCCTGAGTCCCCATTCAGTGCCCTGCCCGCTGAACCTCACTGCCTGCGGGAGGGAAAGGGTCTGTCTGCTGACTCCAAAGATGGGCTGGGTGCTCGGTCAGAGTGAGGGCTTCTGAGCGGCAGGAGATGCTTCGAGGCACTGCCTGCACCACAGGGGATTCCTAGGGGGCAGGAGGGGTGCAGAGTCTGGCCCCAGTAATACAGCACGTAGAGGTGTACACAGTGCCCAGCATGCGGAGAAAACGTTTCTCAGTGCATGCTGGGAGGAGGTGACAATGTCTCTGAAGCAGCAGCATTGGGGCACCCCTGCCCAGACCAGGGGATTTTCCCAGCCCGTCCGCGGGGCTAGGTGGGATGCACCAGATGCGTCACTAGCACAGCTCCAGAGCTGTCCTGGCTGAAGAACTTTCCGACCTCTCCGGAGGGCAGCTTGATGTTGCCGAGGGAGTCATGCGGAGGTTTTTTCGGCTGCTCTCTGCTGGGCAGCCAGTGGCCGCAGGCTGGGTGTCCCCCTTCCCTCCCCTCGCTAGGAAGAGCGTGTTTGTGCTGGCCCCGGGTCAGTGGGGCTCGCAGTCCAGCTTACTCGAGTGAACTCTCCAGGCATGAGGTCAGTTGTAATGGAAATAAAGCATCATTTTCTCCCTGGCTGTGTCTCCGGGCCTGAGAGCAGAGATGTGTCTCCACTCGGGGGCCTTGCCAGGTAAAGTCTGGAGGCAGAGGGACATTTGTAAGCTGTGGTGGGCAGGAGTTTAATGGAAGATGCAGTCAAATGGAAATTGGTACAACCCATTAAAGCTAAACTACATGGGCAGGTTTGGGTTCCAGGGACCAACAAAATGCATGTCCTTCCACCTGGAGGGAGGCCCGTGTCTGCATGGGCCATGGGGGTACGCAGCAGTGCATGGCTTGGCCTATGCTTCAGCCTATGTTCCTCTGCAACACGGTAGCTGCTTCAAACTGGAGTCTCCTCTAGGAATTTCTCCCCTCTCCAGCCTGGTGGTAGTAACAAGAGACTCATGAATCTCTATCGTGCCCTCCATCCCAAAACAAGCTACGGAAACAGAAAAGTAAGTCACCAAGCAAAATAAAATAAAATGCGCAAATCTATGCCTAATCAAACTGAATACAGATAATCTCACCCTCAGAGATGCTTCAATAAATTTTTTCTCAGACTGGACACCTTCCAGGCCTGGGCACAATTCTTTCCTCTGGTACAGCTCTTGTTGCAGCTCAGGTGGTAGCTAGGGGATTCTCCATGATGGCTCCTCCCTCTCTCTGTTCTCTTCCCCCCTTTATATATCTTTTGCATAAGGCGGGATCTCTTTGTCCCTCTGGGTTTCCACCACCCCCCCTTACTGGAAAAGCACCAGGTTAAAGATGGATTCCAGTTCAGGTGACATGATCACATGTCACTGCAAGACTTCATTACTCACTTGCCAGCACACACATATACAGGAAGACTCACAGGTAAATACAGCCATCTGCAGACAATGGGAGTCATCAAGATTCCAAACCATCATTAATGGTCCACACTTTACACAATTACAATAGGCCCTCAGAGTTACATTTTATATTTCTAGTTTTAGATACAAGAGTGGTACATTTATACAAATCAGATGATCATACTCAGTAGATTATAAGCTTTGTAATGATACCTTACAAGAGACCTTTTGCATGAAGCATATCCCAGTTACGTTACATTCACTTATTACCGTATTTTCTCTAAAACTATCTCAGTTACATTATATTGAATTATCAAGTTTTTATAAAACCATATAGACTGCACAACGTCACAGAGGTTTCATAGGTAGGATGGAATTACCCGAATTGGTGGCTTGGCCAGTGCTCTGGATTCAATGTGGAAGGTGGCAAAGCTGTGTGGAATGTTTCTGATACTCCCTTTGGGCCTCAAGACTTGGGGTGGTGAGAGAGCTGCCGGGGAGAGGAGAGGGAGCAGCAAGCAGAGGCTGAGCCCTGTGGACTATAACGTGTTAAATACATTGCAGGCGAGTGGCTGCCGCGGTTCCTGCCCCTGGATACAGAGAGACTGCAGAGCTGCAGGATTCTCATGGGACATAAATTAAGCAATTATAGGAAATGTGATCCCTCAGCTAAGGTTACGCAGAGAGGGCTCAGGGCAGGAAATGGGACCCCTGGTGCAGATGGGACAGCCCTCTCCCTGCAACTGTGGCAAACAGATTTGGTACAAATGGGTGGCCAACAGCTTCATGTTACTTGAAGGGCCCAGGCCCATCTCACTCCAAGGGCAGTGGGGGGTGTCTGAGGGGTGCAGCATGGCTCTGAGTGCTGGGCTAAGGAGCTAGCCTGGTAGTGTTCTCCAGGGGGCATATAGAAGGCCCCAGTTTAAGAGCACAGGGACTAAGCTGTTTCCTTCTGTTGACATTCTCTGGCTCAGAAAGACATTCCCTTCTCCGAGACCATGTGTGTGTGGGGAACACGCCAGAGAAGGCTCCCTGGTGGGAAGGAGGCGTCAAAGGGCTGTGACGTTGGGCACGTCACTTATGGCCTGTTTTTCAACTCTAAAACAACAAAGAGTCCTTGTGGCACCTTAGAGACTAACTAATTTATTTGGGCATAAGCTTTCGTGGGCTAGAACCCACTTCATCAGATGCATGGAGTGAAAAATACAGTAGCAGGTATATATACACAGCACATGAAAAAATGGGAGTTGCCATATCAAGTTGGGGGGGTCAATGCTAACGAGACAATTCAATTAAGGTGGAAGTGGCCTATTCTCAACAGTTGACAAGAAGGGGTGAATACCAAAGAGAGAAAAATCAGTTTTGTACTGCTAATGAGGCCAGTGGAATCAAGGTGGCCCATTTCAAACAGTTGACAAGAAGGTGTGAGTATCAGCAGAGGGAAATTTAGTTTTTGTAGTGACCCATCCAGTCCCAGTCTTTATTCAGGCCTAATTTGATGGTGTCCAGTTTGCAAATTAATTCCAGTTCTGCAGTTTCTCGTTGGAGTCTGTTTTTGAAGTTTTTTTGTTGAAGAATTGCCACTTTTAGGTCTGTTATTGAGTGAGCAGGGAGACTGAAGTGTTCTCCGTCTGGTTTTTGAATGTTATGATTCCTGATGTCAGATTTGTGTCCATTTATCCTTTTGCGTAGAGACTGTCCGGTTTGGCCAATGTACATGGCAGAGGGGCATTGCTGGCACATGATGGCATATATCACATTGGTAGATGTGCAGGTGAACGAGCCCCGGATGGTGTGGCTGATGTGGTTAGATCCTATGATGATTCCCTTTTCAACTCTGTTCAGTATGTTGGATTCAGAGTTCTTTTGAAAATCTGAACACAAGAATCACAACGGGATTGGTGGGGTGCTGGGCAGTTTTGAAACTCTAGCCTGGACTTGGAGCTGAGCCCTTCTCTGGCCCTTAATTGCCCCGTGCCTCAGTTTCCCACTTTATAGATGGGAAGTAGTGATACCTGCCCAGTTTTGAGTAAAGCTCTTTCCAGCTAAGTGTTGTTACTGAGTATCCCCTAGCTCAAGCACATGACAGTTTTTAAAAGGATAATTTAAAGGAGGGACTTTGCACAAAAATGCAGGTGGGTTCTCCCAGGGTGGCTTTACCTTTGCTGTCCTCTTTAGCGCTGTGTGGATGGAGCAGGCCGCGCTGCAGCCAAGCACATTGGATGGGCTGGGGTGTGCGTCTCTCCCCTCGAGTTGTCTAAGCAGAGAGTGGGGAGGAGAAGCAGTAGTTTCTGAGCAGGGAAGAGCCCAGGGCTAGAGAGCAAAGAGAAATCTAAAAGCCAAGGGTTCGTAACAGGCTGCAGAACCATAACCGACCCCAGGCCGCTCCAAGGACTCTTTGAAGCAGGGTTTAATGGGAAAGCAACCTCGGGGGCTTAGGGAACTGACCCAAGCATCACCTCCCCTATCCAATGTCTGCCTCTGCCAGGCTGGGTTCTGGGGGATGGCCTATGGCTAACAAATCAGTCCCCATGTGTAAAAGCGAAGGGGGCTGAATTGTCGATGTGGCTCTGCAGATACAGGCAGAGACGTGGATTGCTGCCACCACGCATGGAATGGAATATGCTGAAACTCCATGGTGGCTGCACTGCTGATTCAATCTGACACTGTTAGAGCAGGACCCACCCTGATCCCACCAAACCCTGGGTGTGCTTGGATCTGGATCCAGCCTTGCTCCTCCAGCTTATCTCCCCCCTCATGGGAACGTCCCTGAATGGGCCATGCTAGCCCTGCTCCAGGATTGTGGAGAGTGCCTCCCGCGTCCAGGAGGAAGGGTGCCCACCCTAGACAGTCTTACATCACTTCCATGACAGCACTGTGGCCTGCCCGTTAGGTTTTGCAGTTCTTTCAAATCCACAAGCACCAGGCTCATTAATTCCCAACAAACCGGGCTCTGCAGCACTGTTAGTGTGCATGGGGCCGTGGGTTGCTGCTCCTGCCTCTTGGGGTTTCTCACTCACTCCAGGGGCAGCCTCGGCATTTGCATTGTGCTGCCCGGACTCTGTGGGTTTCACGGAGTAGGACAAGCAGCATGAAATGGAGCCCCATGTGCTCCCAGCAGGGCCGGATTCACTTTTTGTGGGCCTGACGCCAAACATATTTGTGGGCCCCAATTGGGGAAATAGGACATGTGATGGGGGGCGGTCCGCAAAGCGAGGGGCCGGTTGGGGGCAATGAGATGCAGCGCAGCAGGAGTGGCCCCACTCAGCCCAGCACAAGGGCACTGTTTACAAACTCCGAACTGTTAGATGCACACTGGCCCACCCAGCCCTGCGCTACCAGCGTGCCCCTTCCACACTGCCCCCCTGCCCAGTGCCCTGCCCTTATGCCCAGCGCCCCTTCACCCAGAGACCCCCCCCAAAGATCCCTATGCCCAGCACCCCCAACCTAGAGACCCCTTCCGCTGACCTCCCACCACAACTGCACAGCACCCGGCACACCATACCCCCCTGCCCAGCAACCCCCCGCCCACAGATCCCCTACTGTCCAGCACCCCCTTCACAGCTGTACAGTGCCCCATATTCCTGAGGGAATTCTGCATCAAATTCTGTGCATAATATTTTAAAATTCTGAAATTTTTTATAATAAATAAATGTGGAAGCTCCACAACGTACTGGGGAGCAAAGGCCACTGACTGCATGGAGGTGGGAGAATACCCTGCAGCCTCCCCCACCCCCCTGGGATAGGGACTTGGCAGTGAGACTGATCCTGACCCTGACACAGCACAAGGGCCATGCCTGCCACAGAAACATCCTGGGGCCCTGCCCCTTTTGCGCCAGGCACACCAGATGTGGGCAGGGAGGCTCAGCCCGGCAGCAGGATCCAAGTGCAGAAGGACTTAGTGGGGGGTATCCAGATGGGGGTAAGAGGGTTCTGTGGGGGGGGTAAGAGGGTTCCGTGGGGGGGGTAAGAGGGTTCCGTGGGGGGCAGTCTGGGTGCAGGCAGCTCAGTGCGGGATCTGGATGCACAGGGAGGTGCCAGGTGCAGGGGCAATGGGAGTCTGCAGAGGGGACCAAGTGAAAGTGGTTGGAGCTCAGTGGGGGGGGGGAGTCTGGGTGCAGGGGCGCTGGGCATAAGGGCAGGGCACTGGGCAGGGGGGCAGTGTGGAAGGGGCACGCTGGTAGCGCAGGGCTGGGTGGGCCAGTGTGCANTGGGAGTCTGCAGGGGGGACCAAGTGAAAGTGGTTGGAGCTCAGTGGGGGCGGGGAGTCTGGGTGCAGGGGAGGTGGGGTTGTTGTGCTTAAAGTAGTGCACAGGATCTTTTCAGGGGGAATAAGGCAAACGCTACATTCATTGGTAATACATGCATCAATCAACACTGTATCATATGCATATGATCTATATTACACTCATGCACTCACATACACACACACAAACACACTCTGTCTTGTTGTTACCAACTAGTTGCTCCCCTTAACTTCACTGGCCAGATGAGTTAGATAGGGGAGGGGTGGAGCCGGGCTTCTGCCGATCCGGATCGATGCTCCGACGTTGACAAGACGAGACCCAGGGTCCTCTGCAAGACACCTCACATTTATAGCAGCTTCCCTCTCATGCAAATCTGTACCAGATTCAAAATCTGTGTCCGTTGGTCCTTTGTGCTGCTTCCTTCTGGGTGTTGTCCCAAAGCTGTTCAAAGAAGGTGTTTCCAAAAGAAGGTGCTTGCTTCTAACCCCCCTCCGAGGCCGTCAATATGTCTCCTCCTTCTTTAGTGAGCCCACTTGACAAGTTTTATTGTCCTTGGGTCTGGCTTCCATCCCCTCTCCAACTAGCTGTCTGGAGGTGCCTGCCTTCCACGCCTTGCTCATTCACACCTCATTCATTCAACACGGCAATTGATTAAGGAGGGGCGGGGGGGGGGAATCTTATTCTACTCCTAGCAAAAAGACATTTTTCTTCTACTTTAACTATCCTTAGGGACTATAACGTTATACCAAGGCTTAACACAAAGTTTTCTATAAGTTTTTCTACATAGGGATCTGATACAAAGTTCCTATATCAAAGGACTTGATACAAAGTTGTATGAAAATAGCTTAATACAGGGTTATATGAAGAGGCATAATACAAAGTCATATGAAAGTTAGAGGTTATATATGGATAGGCTTAATACAAGGTTATATGAAAGTTATGTGAAGATGCTAAATACAGAGATTTATCCACAGGGTTCATTTGGGTGGGGGTGTAGGTGGTTGGGGCTCAGTGGGGGAGGGTGTCTGCGGGGGGCTCATCGGGGTGGTACAGATGCAGGAGAGGTGGGGCTGGTCAGGGTGAGGGTTGATGGGCCTGCTTAACAGGGGAGCCCCAGCTGCTGCCAAGGGGGGATCTACATGCTGGGCCCCCATTTCCCCTATCCCAGGAATCGGCAACCTTCAGCACGCAGCCCACCAGGGTAAGCCTGGCGATCCGGGCTGGTTTGTTTACTTGCCGCGTCCGCAGGTTCGGCCAATCGCGGCTCCCACTGGCCGTGGTTTGCCGCTCCAGGCCAATGGGGAGCTGCGAGAAGCCCTTGTCCTGCAGCCCCCCATTTGCCTGGAGCTGCGAACTGCAGCCAGTGGGAGCTGCAATTGGCTGAACCTGCGGACGCGGCAAGTGAACAAACTGGCCCGGCCCGCCAGAGGGCTTACCCTGGCGGGCTGCGGGCCAAAGGTTGCTGATCCCTGCCCTATCCCCTTCTCTTCCCCACCCCATGCCCCTTCCCCACCACTCCATCTCCTCCCCATCCCAACCCCTTCCTTCCCCACTGCCTGTCCTCCTGCCTCGCTTCCCCATCCCCTTCTCTTCCCCATCCCATGTCCTTTCTCCACCACTCCATCTCCTCCCCATCCCACCCCCTTCCTTCCCCATTGCCTCTGTCCCCCTGCCCTGCCTGCCCCACCATGGGCACTCACTGTTGTACAAGATGAAGGATGGCTCCCAGCACATAGAAGGGAGCTCAACCAGCACTAGGACCCAGAAGGTGGTGTGTGTCAAGCTGCAAAGTCCCCTGCAAAGTCCCCCTGGCTGTGCAGCTCTACAGTCAGAGTAGGTATGCTCCTTCCAACCACCCCCCAGACCCCACCCCGCCTCTTCGCTGCCTACTCTCCCCAGGTGAGCGTGGTGGGCCCTCCCTCCTGCCCGCAAACAGCTGATCGAAACAGCTGATTGGGGCGGGGGGGGGAAGGGAGCAAGCTGTGAGAAGAGGCAGGGGAGGGGAGCTTGGCTGCCCTACTGCAGCAGGAGCCTCGGTGCCAGGAGCACCAAGCTTCTGCCCCCCACAGGAGAGAGCTGGGGGGCAGAGAAGAGTGGCCCTGGCTGGGGCCCCCCTGGAGTGTGGGCCTGGCACCATGGCAAATCTGCTATTGGCTCCTAGCGACACCACGCGCCATGTCTTGGGATGTGACAAACCGTCAGCTCGTCCTGGGATGCACACCTGTATGGAAAGACTCCCTGGACTGTTTTACACGTGGGGACACCGAACATGCACGCATGGCCTGCTCGGCCAGTGAGGGGCTGGTGGGCAGACCCTTGTCTGCTGCCTCCTCTGCAGAGAGTCTGCAAGTGCTCGTTAGCACAGAGGGAGGCCCTGGCATTTTCCTCTCCTTCCAACCAGCAGGGAGCTGTAACAGTTTCCAACCTCACTCCCTGTTCCCTTTTGAGAGATAATTAGAGAGAGATTGAATTGAAAGCTGCTAATGAGGTTCCTGCCCAGCACTTTGCAGCCCTGGCAACTCCTGGCTCTGATTGGCTGGGGAATCTAAACCCACAGCAAGGACAACAATAGGGTCCCTTTCTGCTGCCCGTCCATGCAGGATCTCAAAGCACTTTCCCCCCACGTGGCTGTGTTCCCAAGAGGTTTATGTGCCCTGCCAGGCTGGTTATCCTGCCTGGCTAGCACGGTGCAGCCGTTGTGAAGGGCGTGCAGGCTCCTGCTCCCTTGGAAAGCAGTGCTGTGAAGTGGAGCCGCGAGGGTCCTGACACCCGTACTGGATAATGGGGCCGGCTGTAGAAAAAGGCACCAGAGGAGTCCAGGTCAAGGTTATTTCAACCCTATCGTCTCTCTCAGACCTGTTCATCCAGCATGGCCCGAGATCCGCCTGGGCCCTGGGGTTCCTTCTGCCCCCTCCCGGGGGGAATGTCCTTGCCAACTCCTCCCCTCCAGCCAGGCCACTTGCTGATCAAGATACGTGCTTGGCTGCTGGGAGTGGCAAGGGGTCTCCGGCAGGCGCCGCTGTACTGCCCTCATTCCGGATATTCCCCTCGTGAATCGAGCTAGGGTGGAGGGGGTGCCAGTCCAGTTCCTCACGGACAGGCGCCCGCCTCAGAAGCGGTGCCACCACACAGGGCACTGATGTCCCAGCCCCATTTTTCAGCAGCCTGGGAAGTCTCTGGAAGTTCTTTTCCCATCATAGAGAAGGTGAATGGATGAAGCCATTGCTGGCATCAGCGCATCATCTTACTACCCTTGGGCAAGTGGAGGAGGAGGCCCCTCCAGGCAGCCCGGCCTTGGGCTGTGGCATTGGCTAGGCGTACCAGGTGTTTGCCAGCTGGTGCCATGGCTGCCTGTCCAAGGGACCTTCCAGCGCTGTTTGCACCAGGTCTGGGCTCCCTTGAGCTGGGTCGACACCACCTGGGGGGAGTGATCTGCCAGGAGCACTGTGCTAGGCTGCTCTGCCCCCCACCAGGATATGGAGCCTCCTGCTGGCCACTGGCTTCCTTTCTATCTATTTTCTCTCTCTCTTTCTCCAGGGACCTCAAGAATAACTTGATCAGCACGATCCAGCCCGGCGCGTTCCTGGGCCTCTTGGAGCTGAAGCGCCTGTAAGTGGCCCGGGCCCCTGGTTCACTCTTCTGGGAGAGTCGAGCCTGCCGCTGGCTCGTGGACAGGGGCCGGTGCACAGACCAGACCCCCTCCACACAGGGTCCCCTCTCTGCGCCCCCAGCCTGGGCTTTGAAACAGCCCGACTCCAGGAGCTACCTGTCCTGCTGCTTCGCCCCACACACCAGGCAGGTGCTGAGCTCCTCCAGCAGTGGGTGCACTCACAGCAGCTGCCCCGCTCTCAGCAGTGCCTGAATCCTGTCAGTTGGTTCGTTTATACAGCGCTGCTCCAAGCAGCACCAGAGGCTCCCCCCAGCAAGGCACAGCCGGCACCGGCTTCCACCGCTCACACAGCTCTTATGTCCCTTCTGCTTGTTTCCAGAGACATCTCCAACAACCGCATCGGCTGCCTCAGCGCCAGTGTCTTCCAGGGACTCGCCAACCTCCTCCGGCTGTAAGTACCCAGGAGGGCCCGTGGGAGGGATGTGGCACTGACGGGGGGCTCCCTGAAGGGCACCTGCCCGCAGGCACAGCGCTGGCCAGGGGCTTTCGGCTGTTGCGGAGCAGGACCCCCACATTTGCTCTGCCGGTCTTGCCCTTATTCCCGTTCCCACCCGGCAGCAGCACCCTCTTCTCTGCTAGCGAGGGATGGAGCAAAGGCTAGCCTTTCCTGACGCTCCATCTCGCTACCACCGGCCCTTAGCTTGGGACAGCCTGGCCCCCACCAGCCAGAGCCTAGCAACAGACACACTCCAACTCCTGAGTCCCCTGAGCATCCCCCGGCCATGTCCAGCCCCTGTTCTACTGGGCACTCACTGAATTACCAGCCCTGCTGTTCCCAGCTTACTGGTTACACCCGAGACTACAGCTCGGCGTCACACTCTGCAGTTAGGTTGTTTACAGAGGGAGCCTGTACAAGTTTATTTAATGAGGAGCAGAGATGCTGATGAGAGAAAACGGGATGTTGAAAACAAAGGGTTACACATATACGCTAAAAGCATCACATGCCTGCGAGAACCTAAACTTAGCTGATAGGATGTTGTTATGCCAGAAGAGGAAACGCTCACTCGACATCCTTCCAGCGTGTAACAGGCAGACTTGGCTGGGAGCTTCTGTTCGTGAAGTAAGCCCACTGCTTACTTCCTAGGCGATGCTACCAGGGTGTCCCCGTGCAACCCCGGAGAGATTAAAACAACCCTCTGATTTTTGTTCTGGAATTGGGCGCCCTCCCGAGGTTCCTCCCTGTAGATGTGCAATCTCCCATTGGTTTCTGAATTGCGATTAGCTGGTGGCTCAGGAGGCAGAAGGGGATCCATTAGGAAGTATACAGTGCATCTGACCCAGCTGATAGATAAGCACCTCCTGCTCGTCAGGAAGGACCATGGGTCACCTCCCAGTGCCCTGCTTTAACTCTCAGCCTTACGAACGTCATTTCCAGGATAGGTCCGTAACTCCGTAGCTGTTAATGTCCCCTTATCCTTTTGCCATGGCTGTGGTGGCCAGTGTGTTACTGGCTCTCTGTAGAGACCTCACATGCCCCCTTCAGTGAATTTTTGTGCACATAACTGACCCAGAGATCCCTAAAAAACTCTGTGCACCCTCTACGCCCTCAGGGTCACAGGGACACTAGCCCACCCAGGGTGCTGTCATCTCTGATCTTCAGCCTCTCTTGGATTTAGACACGTGGGCGGGAGTCTGGATTGTGGGGAAGAAAGGAGGAGAGAGACCCCTGTCCCTCAGCCAGCCACTCCTTGGCCGCTCCCAGCCTCCCCCCGCAGCCTGCCCAGCCGCCTGCTTGCCCAGTGGCTCCATTAGCTCTCCGGGTCCCAAGCACAGAGTGGCTTAGCTCCTGAGGGCAGACGCTTCAGAGCAGCTCCTGCCGGAGAATGCGTGTGACGATGGCTGAATGGTCTGTCTGCCAGGCGAAGGTAGCGCTCAGCGCGGAGCTCATTAAAGGCCCTTGCTGCTCAGCCTGTCGTATGGGCTCCTCTGTCCCCACCTGTCTGGGGAGCTCATTAAGTGCAGCTTGGGGATTGTGTGCATTCTTGATCAAAGTGAGCTTTAAAACCCCAAGACACAGCGGCAAGCGGGGCCAGGCCTCTTGTTTTCGCTTTTCTCCATAAAAGCAGGCCAGGGAGGGGGGCTAAGCCGGAGAACAAAAGCTGAGCGGGACTGAAATGGCTGGAGAGATTCTGGGGGGAATTGGATTAAAGCAAAAAGGAAACTTCTGCCCTGAGTTTTCAGTGTGCATCTCTGTATAATCTGTGATGCTAGCGTGTTGAGAGAGTTTGTAAAGTGAGAGGGAGTAACTGAGCCCCAGGACTCCTGGGTTCTCGTCCCAGCACCTGAGGACTGGGCGTCAAGACTCCTGGCCTTACATTTTCCAAAGTGACTAGTGATTTTTGGGGCCCACATGAGACCTAAAGGGCCCTGGTTTTCAGAGGGCAGATACTCAGCACTTCCGGCATGTCAGGCCCTTTTAAAATGTGTCTCATCGGACCCCCAGAACACTTGTGACGAGGTAGGCCCTTGGGTTCTATTTCTGGGCCTGCCTCAGACGGTGTCCCCGCTCTGTGCCTCAGTTTCCCATCTGTAACATGGGGATAATGGTGGTCGCCCCCTCACAGAGGGAGTAGCAAGGTGAGGCTGAATGATGGTTTGAGGTGGTTGGGCTCCATACAGGGTGAGCTGGGGCGAATTACACAGGAGATGATCTGTGGAGTGTTCTGGCTCTATGGAACTCAGGGTGTTTATTGTGTCTGGTAGCCCTCAATGGGCCAGGTGCCGTATGAACACAGCTCCCTGTCCCTGCACCAAAAGCTCTCTTTAAGGTCCCAGTTCAGCAGCCTTAGCAGTTGAGGCAAAAGCTGTCACATGCTCCCTGGAGCCAGGAGCTTTCCCGCCCCGGAGTGGGGTGTGGGGGAGGCAGAAGTGTGGGGAGAGCAGGTTTTGCAGTCTCTGGAAATACCCATTCCCTGCCCTGGCTCTGCGCCGGGAGATGTTTGCACTGGAACTTGGCTTGGTGCGTTTGCCCAGCAGGTCAGAGCGCGTCAGCCAAACCGCTGTCACCTCCAGCCCGGTTCTTGTCTCCTCTCACAGGAATGTGTCAGGGAATATTTTCTCCAGCCTCCAGCCCGGCGTCTTTGACGAGCTGCCATCTCTGAAAGTCGTGTGAGTATTTCGCTGGGAGGAAAGGGCGCGTCGCAAGGCCCCCCTCACCAGGGAGAGTCGCCCTGGCCAGCAGGGAGCTGAGCGAGAGATGTGCACGGAGCCCTGCAGGGACCAGGCTCACACCCAGTGCCCTGCAGACGAGGTGTGCTCACATGTGTGTGCTCTGGCAGTTACACGTGTGTGCAGACTGGCACGGGGACAGCAGTATGCGTAGCTGCCCATATCCTGCCGCGATGGGTACACCCTCTGTGTGCTGCTCCGGTGATGCTCCGGCCTCCTGCAGTGAGCGTCGGGGGGGACAGGCCTCCCCTTCGAGGTCTCGTGCTGTTACCTGTCCCAGCATGGAGCCCGGTGGCCAGCAGTCCCCAGCCACTGAAGCATGGAGGTCCTGGCAGCGGCTGGGCTCACTCTGCCGAAACCCGTCTCTGTGGGGCCTCTGCCCTCCCTGACTCCAGCCCTTGGGGTTTGCCTCTTCCAGTGACTTTGCCACCGAGTACCTGACATGCGACTGCAACCTGCGCTGGATGCTGCCCTGGTCCAGGAACCGCTCGGCTCAGATCTCCGACAAGACGCTGTGCATCTACCCCAGCCCCCTGCATGCCAAGCCGCTGAGGAGCGTCAGGGAGAGCCAGCTGCAGTGTGGTGAGGCAGCCTGGCCTTGAGTAGCACTCCCAGAGGGCAGGGGGTGGGCAGCGTAGAGTTTCTGAGGGCCAGCCCCTAAGCCGTCCGTCAGGCCTCCGATTGCCAAGGCCCTGGATAACCCCCTCAGCTCACCGCGGGCCTAGTGCCAGCCGGGCTGGTGGTTTCTGTGGCGTGGATTCCAGTCTGGCTAGGGATGGGACCGAGACCGCCTCCAGCCTGTGGATCATGACCCACAGGGGCCTCCGGTCATGACCGACCTAGGTGGGCTGGGCACCGCCGATGGGGGCTCCCTGCCCTGCCGGGGAATGAGGTGGCTCACCCAGGTATCTCGGCCCTTTCCCACAGTGGGCGCTCCGGAGCTGCACACCCACCACCTGATCCCTTCGCTGCGGCAGGTGGTGTTCCAGGGCGACCGCTTGCCCTTCCAGTGCACAGCCACCTACCTGGACAGCAGCACCCGCATCCTGTGGTACCACAACCGGGTGCTGGTGGAGGGGGACGAGCAGACTGGCATCATCCTGGAGGAGAGTCTCATCCATGACTGCACCTTCATCACCAGGTACGGCGCGGGCTCCATCCTGTCCGGGGTGCTGGCCTGGGCGCTGGGCAGTGAGTCATAGGCACTGGGGGCTCTGTGGTGCAGCCAGTGTACCAAGCTGCTCTGGGCAGGGGCCCGGTTCCCAAAGGCTCAGCTCAGCCCTGGCCATGGGTCGCTCTGGACCTTGACAGCTCCTGCTGAAACTGAGCCCACAGGAGCTGGGATTCCGGACTAAGCCTCACCTGGGGTGGGGGCTGGGATCCCAGTGCCTAACTCCCCTAGGTTCCTTTATAAATCCCAGCTGGGATTTTTATTTATGGGCTAAATGGCCACGTTTTCTTGTCAGCTGCCACGTCCTCCCCAGAGGTGGCTGCCTTGTGGTGGCATTTGAAATGATCCCCGAGCCTCGGTTTGTGCCCCCACCCCAAAGGAAAGGGACTGCAGGAAAGCGCTGGGTGAGCCCTGGGGAGGTGTCTCGCCAGTGGGTTAGCAGTGGGTACGGATGCAGACACGCCTCTGCCTGTCACTCGATGGGGCCTAGGGCAGTGCCAGGCGTGTCAGTGAGCGCCGCTGACCCTCAGGCCGGGGGAGGAGAGATGCTATGTGTTCTCCTCTTGTGGCCTCCTGGCTTCTCAGATGTGAGCGTGTGCCTTGTCCCTCCCCGTCCATCCCCCCCCAGCGAGCTCATCCTCTCCAACATCCACGTCTCTGCCAACGGCGAGTGGGAATGTGCCGTCTCCACCTCCCAGGGCAACGTCAGCAAGAAGGTGGAGATCGTGGTGCTGGAGACGTCGGCCTCGTACTGCCCGGCCGAGAGGGTCACCAACAACCGTGGGGACTTCAGGTCAGAACTGGGACTGCCGCGCCCCAACGCCCACCCTCCAGCGGCACCTCCTGGTCGCTGCCCCACACCCACTGCCCAGTTACCCGTGGGGGAAAGGGCCTGGGGTAGGAGTGGCCTCTTCACGTTTCCTGCTGGGATCAGTGTGTGGTGAGTGCCCCCAGCAGGGCACCGTGTTGCTGGCACAAGGGGCACTGGATTTCCCTGTGGGGATGCTGAGGGTACTGGGTTGCTGGGCCAGCTGCAGTGTAGCGGAGTCCCCTTCGCTAGCTGCCCCTACAACCCTGGGGGCATCGGAGGAGTTCCCTCCTCCTTCCTCCATCGGAATGAAGAGTTCGGCTGCCTGGGAGGATCGGAGGGCATGGGGGAAAGAGGGAAGCACACAGTTTGCCCTGTGACCCCAGTCCCCGGGTCCCTCCAGCCCAGCCTCCAACACATGGTGCTTCTGAGAGGGGTGGAAAGCTGCACCGTGGGGTGGGGTGTGGCTGGAGATCCCTCCTGATTGATAGTTGTTGTCTGTTTGCAGAGTCCCCCAGCGCCTCTAACTCCAGACAGAGCGTGGGAGGCGGGGGGCCAGGCGGCAGCGCAGCAGGCGTGGGGGTGTCAGGGCTTTTCCGCTGGCTTCCCCACTCCTCGGGCTGCAGGCGCAGGGCGGGTGCTGAGACTCAGTCCCGCAGGTGACCCAGCGTCTGGCAGTGATTAGGCAGCCATTGATAGGGAGGCTTCTTTGAAAGGCTTCCCGTGCTGGCAGCGCAGACGGGCTCCAGAAGCAGAGGTGTTGGAATTTCTCTGGCAAGAGACAAAAGGCTTTGGGAGCCCACTGTAACCTCGGCGGGGCCTTCATGGAATATAAATTACTGGTACAGTAAATATGGCTTAAATTAGCAGGACCCCCCGCACGCCCCGCCCCCTCCCCTCCACTCCGTTCTGAGCAGGATATGGAATTAGATAGCTGGGGAAATCAGCGTTCTGCCGCGGGAACTCCCCTGCAGGCCTCTGGCACCTGGAGCTGGGCTGTGTGGAGGACACCCAGCACAGAGGGGCTTGGGGGGTTTACTTGCTGGCAGAGGGTTGGGGGAATACGGGGGTGTGTGAAGAGGGTGTAGGGGGATGAAGGCTGCCAGGGAGTGATACAGGGCAACTGGAGACCTGTGGGGATATAGGCGGGCTTGGGGGAGGGGCACAGGGGCTGCTGAGGGGTGTACAGGGTGGCTTGGGGCCTGAGAGCGAAATGGGCTGCGGTGGGGGGTACCGGGATTGGAAGGAGTGGGGATATGGGCTGCCAGAGGGATGGAGAGGAGGCCGGTGCCCATGGGGGTATACAGAGGGTACAAGGGCAGCAGGCTACCAAGGGGTGAGGAGGATTTAGGGGTCCAGTGGCATTACCAGGCTGTGAGAGCTGCTAGACAGGTGGGGTCCATCCTGCTGAGGGTAGAGGGGCACGGGCAGGGCGGTGTCTGGCACTGGGGCACTAAGGGGCATGAAGGGCTCAGGCAAAGCAGCCCGCCCCATCCACTCTCCCAGCTCCAGCCGGGATCAGCGCTACCTGGGGGGTTTATTCCAGAATAAGCGATGGTGTGAATTTAATGCACAACAGCTCTTTGGCGGGGGCGGGGGGGGGCACTCCAAGTCAGGGAAAACATGTCCACGCCAGACAGCTGTTCTAGTCAGTCTCCCCACACAGACGAATCCTTTGACCCTGCAGCTGTATTGGTCCCTTGTAGCCGATTGCCTGATCAGGTTCATTCCAGCCATTGGGTCTCACAATCGGTGCAAAGGACTGTGGGAAGCAGGAAGAATTCTGGGCTTGGATGTCTGCTGAGCGGAACTGGGGGAAGGCATGTGACCTCCATGGGCCTCCCTCTCGTAATCCAGCTGTTGTGGTAGCGGGGGAGCAGGGAGTGGCTCAGAAACCAGATGTTGAAACAGCTGGGCCGAGCCGAGATTTCCAGGAAGGGAAATAAATTACCCCATAAAAATCTCAGCTGCTCTGTGGATTGTCTGAAGTCTTTCTCTTTGTCATGCCCTGCACGCAGCTGGAAAACTTTTTCCTGATCCCCCTTGGGATGTTCCCCCCATGCACAGACGCATGCCTGCTCCCCCATTCTGTGCCAGCAGAGCTTCCTTGCTGGTTGCACTCGCCTGGTTCATGGGCGGTTGACCCAGCAGAGCCCTGAGGAAATGGTGCTCGTTAACGTACCAGATGGGGTGCTCACCGGCTGCTTTTGGTCATCGGCGAGCTGAGCCTGGGTGGGGGGTGTCTGTCCAGTTCCCAGCAGACAGGCTAGATCAGTGTTACAAAAGGAGCAGGTGGGCCAACCCCCCTTGCCTTGTGATGACAGGGTTGCCAGTGCTCCGGGTTCTCTGGCTGGCCCCGTTCCGCTGGGAGCCTGCCCGCTGCTGTGCTGTGTGCTGGGAGAGCCCCAGGCAGGCTCCCGTTGCCCCCCGGCTCCCTCAGCAGGGCAGTGCGCCCAGCTCTGCACAGTCAGTTTGCATTTCTCCCCCACTGTAGTTATTTTCTCGGGCTCGGGCTCCCTTGAGGCTGGCGGTGGGTTCCCAGGGCTGCAGCAGGGGAGCTGGGAGCGGGGCTAATCACAGCCTAGCCCAGCCATGGTGCTGACTCAGTGCGCTGCAGGAGGGCTAGGCATTATTTTCCTCTTATCATTCAGGAAATGGAAATTGGCCTGCCTGTGGCCCTCCCCCCCCCCCAGTGCCGGCCTGCCTGTCCCCCATCTCTGTCTGCTTGTGGGCCCCCCCCAGCTCCTGCCTGCCTGCCCCCCCGCCTATCCCCCCCCGTCTGTCTGGGCTCCAGTGGTCTCTGTAGAAGCCTGTCTCCTAGCTCCAGGTTGGGGAAAGGTGTCTGGACCCCTCCATCAGTCAGTCTCAGGAGGGGATAGCCTGGGCAGCAGGAGGCCATGCTGCCCCTGCCCACATACTTAGCAGGATACCCTGAGCGGGGAGGGGAGCCTCTGTGGCCCAGTAATAACGTCCAGGGACCGGAGCGGGGCTGGTTGCTGGAGCAGGATAGCACGTTCTCGGCTAAGGCTCTCATCCCTTCCCGTGTTAGAGAGGCTGGCCAGCCTAGGGACGTACATGCTAGAGAATGCAGCTGAAAATCCCCCCTGCAGGATCCACCTGCCTGCTTAGATTTAACCCACTTCCACACATGCTAAGTGGTGAGTGCTGCGGGCCTGGGACTGACAGACGGAGCGGGCTGCTGTGGCTGGGAGTCAGGGCTCGGGGGTTCCCTGGTTGGCATTGCCACTGGCCTTTGGGCAAGTCCTTCTCCTGTCAGGGCAGCCTGGACAGCCGGAGCAGAAGGTGCTTGGAGGAGGCAGGCGCTGCAGCTGCTGTTGTTATTTTAAATGTCATTCTTTACGGCACTCCAAAGCACATAGCACACAGGCCAAGGCACTCCTTGGTTACCCTTTATTATTGTAGGGCCTGCAGGCCAGGGCTGGGGATCAAGGCCCCATAGAGCTAGGCACGCCGAGACCAGACACTGCCCCAGCTCCCAACCCAGGATTTGGGCAGCATGCAGCGGGGCAGATTAGCCCACAAAGTGGGGTGGGAGGTGTTAGCGGGACGGCAGTCGGACCAGTCCCCAGTGCAGGGACCTGCCAGCTCTGTGGCGAAGGGTTTCCAGCATGGACTGAAAAGGGGCAATTAGGGGGCTCTGTGGATTTTGGTGGGGATCCTTCCTATCGCAGGGGCGGCAGGAGAGAGAACAGGGAGGATGCTAAGGGGGGCGTTGGGCAATGGAGAACGGTGTATTGGGGGCCTTGCAGGCCGGGCACGTTCTCACTGCGCGCCTCCCCTTTTCGTCTAGGTGGCCCCGCACCTTGGCCGGTATCACTGCCTACCAGTCCTGCCTGCAGTACCCCTTCACTTCGCTGGCCGCGAACGGGGGCCCTGCGGCGGAGAAGCAGGCGTCGCGGCGCTGCGACCGCATGGGGCGCTGGGAGGAGGGTGACTACTCGCACTGCCTGTACACCAACGACATCACCCGCGTGCTCTACACCTTTGTGCTGGTGAGTGGGGCCTGGCTGAGACACAGGGAAGGAAACAGTTTCCTCTTCGCCCATCCAGGCTGCCTCTTGATGGCATGCGTCATCTGTCTGTCTATCCGTCTGTCTGCAGTATGCATCTGGATGCCTGCATCTCTGTCTGTCCATCTGCTTGCTTCTCTGTCCATCTGCAGTGTGCATCTGTCTGCCCGCCAGCCTGTCTGTCCATTTGCAGCCTCCATTCCTCTGCCTGCCTGTCCGTCTGTCTGCAGTATGCGTTTTGCCTGCCTGTCTCTCTAGCCATCTGCAGTGTGCATCTGTCTACTTGCCAGCCTGTCTGTCCAACACACCCACTGCGCTGCCTCCCGGCCCCCTGCTTCCCACAGAGCGGCGTTTGTAGCCTTACTCACACACTCTGTCCGGAGTTAGAGGTGCTGGGGGACTCTGCAGACAGACACCAAGTATCAACCAGGAGGGCAGGACTGGCGCCGCTGGGCTTCCATCTGCAGCGCCTCTAACTCCAGACAGAGCGTTTGCCTGCCAGCCTATCTGTCCATCTGTCTGCCTGTCATGTTTCCAGGCGAGTGTGGCCATGGTATGTCTGTGCCAATTGCAGGCTGCAGTGCCATTCAGTGACCCTTCTGTAGATCAGGGCATTTCTGAGGCAGTCTCTGCCCCAGCTGCCTGGCATGGTTGTGTTGGGCTAGCAGGAGCGGGGTATTGACCCAGCTGGTGACTCCCCCATTGCCCCTGCAGATGCCCATCAATGCCTCCAATGCCCTGACGCTGGCGCACCAGCTGCGCGTGTACACAGCTGAGGCTGCCAACTTCTCCGACATGATGGACGTCATCTATGTGGCCCAGATGATCGAGAAGTTCATTGGCTACGTGGACCAGATCAAACAGGTATGGCTTTCTCCCTTGCCCCAGCTCCCCGTCACGAGCCCTCTCTGCACAGCCCTTCCCAACCCTCTGCCCCAGTTCTCCCTCTTCCCCTCCACATGGTGCTGTCCATGAGCACTCAGCTCCTCATCCCAGTGCCAAGGTGCCTGTGAGCAGAGCCCAGCCTGGGGGTCGAGTGCTTCAGGTATTCCCCTCCTCCAGCCTGTGAGCCCCTGCCCAGAGCAGTCATTGTCCTCCAGCCAGGCAGAGTATCCCCCAGCCCCCTTTTAGGCCTCTCTGCAGGCCCCGGCTGGCCCTCACACCCACCTAGAGACAGGCTGATGTCACCACCCCAAGAGGGAGGCTGCGGCACACAGGTGGAGGGACCATCCTATGCTCCAAATGCCCCTGGGGAATCTTCCTTGAATCCCTGGGGCTGGGTGTGTCAGAGCCCACAACAACCACCCCTGTGCTCCCCTCCAGCTCCCAGACGTCATGGTGGAGATGGCAAGTAACATGATGCTGGTGGATGACCACATCCTGTGGATGGCTCAGATTGAGGACAAGGCCTGCACCAGAATCGTCCGCTCCTTGGAGAAGATCGCGGGCTACGTGCTCAGCAGCAACTCGCAGCATGTGGCAGTGGTAGGGCCCCAGGGCTGTGGAGCTGGGCAGGACTGGGGGGAGCTCAGGGCTGGAATAGCAGGGGTTGGGGGTCAGCACTGAGGGGCGCTGGGGGAGAGTGGCCTGGCCTCTGCCTCCAAGGCCGCTAGGCTCCGTGTGGTGGGTGCCCTGCTAACGCCCTGGCTGCTTTGCGCCCTCGGCAGAACTCGAGGAACATCGCCTTCGAGGCCTACTTGATCAAGCCAGAGAGCTACACGGGGCTGAGCTGCACGGCCTTCCAGAAGCGAGACAGCGGGCGCCCATCGCTGCAGGAGCAGGAGGCCGAGCCCCTGGCTGACCAGCAGCTGAAGTTCAGGTGCACCACGGGCCGTCCCAACATCTCGCTAGCCAACTTCCACATCAAGGTACTGGGGGGGTGTCGATGGGGAGAGGGGGGGCCTGAGAGCTGCGCCGTCTGGGGCCTGCTAACCTGTTACTCCCTGTCCCCTCAGAACAGCATCGCTCTGGCCTCCATCCAGCTGCCCCCCAGCCTGTTCTCCACCTCGGCCCCGTTCTCCCTGCCCCAGGCCTGCAAGGTCCAGTTCCTGGTGTTCCGGAACGGCAAGCTCTTCCGCAGCACCGGCAACTCCTCCCGCCTGGCCGACAACGGCAAGCGCCGCAGCGTGGCCACCCCTGTGATCTACGCCGGGACACGTAAGGGGCCCTAGCCTGGCATTGCTGCAGGGGGACAGGGACATTCAATGGGCTCTGCAGTGTCAGGGGGCTACGAGAGAGGCTGCTGTCGTCTAGTCAGACTGCCCCACACTGGAGCCCACGTCTTCCTCCCCCGGGGGGGCTGTGCACCTCTTAGCAGCTCAGACTTGCCCATCCCATGACCCAGATGTGAAGCCGTAGGGGCCCCTGCTGGCCAAACTTATCTGGAAGGAGAGCAGCTGGCCTCTCCCCTGGTCATGGGGAGTCTGGGGGGGGCACCGCCATGGCAGCATGCAGGGGCCACGGGCCTGCCTTCCACTAAGCATTGGTTGCTGCTGCTTTACTCTCCCCTTGTGCGTCAGATAGGATGTTGCTTAGCCGGGTCCCAGGAGGCAGCTGCAGAGCAGGCTACCCCAGGTCTGGCCCTGCCTGGGGCCCTGGGCAGCAGGGAGTGGAATGAGAAAGTGAGGGATGAGCCCATGGAGTTCATCTGCTCAGCCGTTCTCCTCCCTTTCCCTCTCCAGATGGCTGTGGGGTCAGTAACCTCACCGAGCCCGTCACTGTCTCGCTGCGCCACTTCAGGGAAGGGGCCGACCCCATGCCTGCCCACTGGAACTTCGAAGTGCTGGGGGGCAACGGGGGCTGGAGCGCCGAGGGCTGTCAGCTGGCCCACCAGGAGCCCAACATCACCACCCTGCTCGGCCGGCACCTGAATAACTTCGCAGTGCTCATGGTAGGAAGGGGTGTGCTGGAGTTCCTGGGGGGCAGGAGAGGGAGGGGAGACTCTGGCCTCCTGCCTGAAGTAGACTAGGGGTGTTATCTTGGGGGGCCGGCAACTGCTCTCTCCTCTTCACACAGTGGCTCCAAAGCATCACACCATGTTTGCCCTACAATTATCCTACCCCCTGTCATAAGAACGTAAGAGTGGCCGTAGTGGGTCAGACCAAAGGTCCATCAAGCCCAGTATCCTGTCCTCTGACAGTGACCAATGGCAGGTGCCCAAAGGGAACGAGCAGACACGTTATCATCAAGTGATCCATCCCCTGTCACCAATTCCCAGCTTCTGGCAAACAGAGGCTAGGGACGCCATTCCTGCCCATCCTGGCTAATAGCCATCGATGGCCCTATCTTCCATGAATCTATCTAGCTCCCTTTTGAACCCCGTTATAGTATTGGCCTTCACAAAACCCTCTGGCAAGGAGTTCCAGAGATTGTCAGTGCGTTGTGTGAAAAAATACTTTCTTGTGTTTGTTTTAAACCTGCTACCTATTAATTTCATTTGGTGGCCCCTTGTTCTTGTATTATGAGAAGGAGTAAATAACACTTCCTTATTTACTTTATACTGCTCATGATTTTATAGACCTCTATCATATCCCCCCCTTTAGTTGCCTCTTTTCCAAGCTGAAAAGTCCCAGTCTTATTAATCTCTCCTCATACAGAAGCCGTTTCATAGCCCTAATCATTTTTGTTGCCCTTTTCTGAACCTTTTCCAATTCCAATATATCCTTTTTGAGATCGGGTGACCACATCTGCACGCAGTATTCAAGGTGTGGGCGTACCATGGATTTATATAGAGGCAGTATGATATTTTCTGTCTTATTATCTATACCTTTCTTGATGATTCCCAACATTCTGTTCGCTTTCTTGACTGCTGCTGCGCATTGAGTGGATGTTTTCAGAGAACTATCCACAATGACTCCAAGATCTCTTTCTTGAGTGGTAACAGCTAATTTAGACTCCATCATTGTATACGTATAGTTGGGATTTTGTTTTCCAATGTGCATTACTTTGCATTTATCAACATTGAATTTCATCTGCCATTTTGTTGCCCAGTCACCCAGTTTTGTGAGATCTTTTTGTAGCTCTTCGCAGTCTGCCTGGGACTTAACTATCTTGAGTAGTTTAGTATCATCTGCAAATTTTGCCACCTCAATGTTTACCCCTTTTTCCAGATCGTTTATGAATATGTTGAATAGGACCGATCCCAGAACAGACCCCTGGGGAACACCACTATTTACCTCTTTCTATTCTGAAAACCGACCATTTATTCCTACCCTTTGTTTCCTATCTTTTAATGAGTTACTGATCCATGAGAGAACCTTCCCTCTTATCCCATGACTGCTTATTGTGCTTAAGAGCCTTTGGTGAGGGACCTTGTCAAAGGCTTTCTGAAAATCTAAATACATTATATCCACTGGATCTTCTTTGTCTGCATATTTGTTGACCCCCTCAAAGAATTCTAGTAGATTGGTGAGGCATGTTTTCCCTTTAGAAAAAACATGTTGACTATTTCCCAACAAATTATGTTGATCGATGTGTCTGACAATTTTGTTCTTTACGATAGTTTCAACCAATTTGCCCAGTACTGAAGTGAGGCTTACTGGCCTGTAGTTGCCAGGGTCACCTCTGGAGCCCTTTTTAAAAATTGGCGTCACATTAGCTATTCTCCAGTTTGGTACAGCAGCTGATTTAAATAATAGGTTACAGATGACAGTTAGTAGTCCTACAATTTCACATTTGAGTTTCTTCAGAACTCTTGGGTGAACACCATCAGGTCCTGGAGACTTATTACTGTTTAGTTTATCAATTCGTTCCAAAAACCACCTCTACTGACACCTCAATTTGGGACAGTTCCTCAGATCTGTCACCCAAAAAGAATGGCTCAGGTTTGGTAATCTCCTTCACATCTTCAACAGGGAAGACCGAAGCAAAGAATTCATTTAGTTTCTCTGCAATGGCCCGATCGTCCTTGAGTGCTCTTTTAGCATCTCCATCGTGCAGTGGCCCCACTGATTATTGAGCAGGCTTCCTGCTTCTGATGCATTTAAAAAAAATTTTGCTATTACTTTTGGAGTCTTTGGCTAGCTGTTCCTCAAATTCATTTTTGGTCTTTCTAATTATATTTTTACATGTCAGTTGCCAGAGTTTATGCCCTTTTCTATTTTCCTCATTAGGATTTATCTTCCAGTTTTTAAAGGATGCCTTTTTGCCTCTCACTGCTTCTTTTACTTTGTTGTTTAACCACAGTGGCTCTTTTTTGGTTCTCTTACTAGGTTTTTTAATTTGGGGTATACATTTAAGTTGAGTCTCTATTATGGTGTCTTTAAAAAGTCTCCACGTGGCTTGCAGGGATTTCACTGTTTGTGCTGTAACTTTTAATTTCTGTTTCACTAACCTCCTCATTTTTGTGTAGTTCCCCTTTCTGAAATTAAATGTGACAGTGTTGGGCCGCTGTGGAGTTTTCCCCGCCACAAGGATGTTAAATGTAATTATATTATGGTCACTAGTACCAAGCGGTCCAGTTATATTCACCTCTTGGACCTGATCCTGTGCTGCACTTAAGACTAAATCAAGAATTGCCTCTCCTCTGGTGGGTTCCTGGACCAGCTGCTCCAAGAAGCAGTCATTTAAGGTGTCAAGAAACTTTATCTCAGCATCCCTTCCTGAGGTGACATGTACCCAGTCAATATGGGGACAGTTGAACTCCCCCATTATTATTACTGAGTTTTTTATTTTAATAGCCTTTCTAATCTCCCTGAGCATTTCAGAGTCACTATCACATCCTAGTCAGGTGGTCTGTAATATATCCCTACTGCTATATTCTTATTTTTTGAGCATGGAATTACTATTCCTGGAGATTCTATAGTACAGTTTAGTTCATTTAAGATTTTTACTTCATTTGCTTCTACGCTTTCTTTCACATACAGTACCACTCCTGCACCAGCACGACCTGTTCTGTCCTTCCGATATATTTTGTACCGTGGTATTACTGTGTCCCATTGATTATCCTCATTCCACCAGGTTTTTGTGATGCCTATTATATCGATATGCTCATTTAATTCTAGGCACTCTAGTTCACCCATCTTATTATTTAGACTTCTAGCATTGGTATAGAAGGACTTTAAAAACTTGTCATTTTTTGGCTGTCCCTTATTGCATGACGTAATTGAATGGGACTTTTTTTCATTTGACTGTTTCTCATCAGATCCTCCCTGTATTTTATCATTTTCCATCCTCTCCTCCTTATTAGGACATACAGTTATAGATCCTACCCTAAGGGATGTCCGAACCACATGCTCCTCTGCACCCGTCGGCTTTCCCCCAGCCCTTGTTTAAAAACTGTTCTACGACCTTTTTAATTTTAAGCGCCAACAATTTGGTTTAGGTGGAGCCCATCCTTCTGTATAGGCTTCCCCGGTTCCTAAAAATATAAACCCCTCCTCCCTACACCATCGTCTCATTCACGCATTGAGACTCTGCAGTTCTGCCTAACTGGCCCTGCGTGTGGAACTGGAAGCATTTCAGAGAATGCTACCATGGAGGTCCTGGACTTCAATCTCTTACCTAGCAGCCTAAATTTGGCTTCCAGGATCTCTCTCCTATCCTTCCCCATATCGCTGGTACCTACATGTACCACGACCACCGGCTCCTCCCCAACAGTACACATAAGCCTATCTAGATGTCTTGAGAGATCCGCAACCTTTGCACCAGGCAGGCAAGTCACCAAGCGGTTCTCCCAGTCATCACAAACCCAGCTATCTATGTTTCTAATGATCGAATCCCTCATTACTAATACCTGTCTCTTCCTAATAACTGGAGTTCCCTCCCCTGGAGAGGTATCCTCAGAGCAAGAGGATATCATGACATCATCTGGGAGGAGGGTCCCAACTAAGGGAACGTTTCCCTCTGCTCCAGTTGGATGTTCTCCTTCCCTGAGACTCTCATCCTCCTCAACAGCACAGAGGCTGTCAGACCAGGAGTGGGACCGTTCTACTGTCCCGGAAAGTCTCAGCTATGTACCTCTCTGTCTGCCTTAGCTCCTCCAGCTCAGCCCCCCTGGTCTCCAAAGCCCGTACATGGTCTCTGAGGGCCAGGAGCTCCTTGCACCGAATGCACACATACGCCACCTGCCCATAGGGCAGGTAGTCATACATGCTGCATTGGGTGCAATAAACTGGGTAGCTCCCACTCTGTTGCTGGACTTCTGCCTGCATTCTCTTTTTACTCCTGAAGCTTGTTCCCTTGTTGGTGCTTTGTTTTTATCAAGCGCTGTTTTGACCTTTAAGTGAAAGAATGTTAGGTGTATCTAGCCCCTGTAATCTCCCTCGCCAAACTCCCAATAGCTGCTCCTGTTCGTTAGCTCCCCCCACCCTTTCCAGATGGCCTGCAAGGAAGGGGAGTGTTCCCAGGTGGGAGAGGGGAGCATAACAGTCATTGTCCGCTCACGCACAGGATATGGGCTGAGGCAGCAGCAATCCCCTGTGGCCCTGGCATGGCGGTCTTGCCTTAGCCAGCTTACAAGCAGCCCCCTAACCCCTCTGCTGGGTGGAGCCAGATGTAGATGTGAAAGTAATTTTGTTTTTGTAACTAGGAACTCAGCAATTTCCCCAGTGAAGCACCAGGCCCAGCTGAGGTTCTGCATCCTGTTCTTTACACCTGCACTGCCCTCCTGCTGCTGTGCTTGTTCACCACCATCATCACTTACATCATCAACCACAGGTGAGCTGGGGCTGCAGCAGGGATGTGGTGCTGTACTCTGTTAACCAGCTGCCACTTTCAACTCAGAGGTGGCTGCACTTGAGTGGTTTGGGGCTGAAAGGTAGATAAATACGCTCTGGCCCTTGGCTATAGACAGTGGCAGTTGGGGGAATGAGGGACCTGTCCACCAGCTTGGATTTGTTTCAGACTCACTGAGGCACTAGCCAGCAGCCAGAGCAGGATTAAGGCACTTCCTGTCAAATCGATCTTTAGGAGACTTTGCTCCAAGGTGTTTTTAGTGGAGTGAGAACCCCCTGGGCTCCTGACAGAGGACACCAGAGTCAGTCCAACAAATCCTTCTTTATTGTTCCCCGCTGCACAGTAATGCACGCAGCAGTCATCTTTCCACGGTAGAGTGCTCACACCCCAAATCTAGACGTTGGCATCAGCAATCCTATTTTAAAAATCAAACTAAGGGTATGTATGGCGTAACCCTTACCACCACCCACTGAGAACCAAGTCACCAGAGAGCTGGGAAACCAGACACTCACTCACTGCTCTAGCTAACTATAACGACAGTGCTGATTTTGGTATGGAGAACAGGCTGTGCTTGGTAATTATTAATTTGACCCCCTTCTGACTAAACCTGAGTGGCAGTGGGATCACAGGGCCCCCGTATTGAGTGGGCATCCCTCCTACATGGAGACAGAGATGCATATGCCAAACCTGAGAGGCACTGTCCAATCCCCAGGCCGTGCCTTGTTTTCCTGCAGCTCTGCCATGAAAAATGGTAGCCTTAACTCTAAATGCGGTAACCGACGCTTCACCACCGCGGGGACCGAGCCGGAAGAGCGGTAGTTACTGCAAATGGGTCTGTCTGCTTCACTATGGATTCTAGTCCAGTTGGTCTCTAGGATCAGAACTGGTTCATAGACTGGAGCACATTTTCCTTACGCAAACAAGATTTTAGGGGCCACACCCTTAGGAGTGTTGTAAAATAGGGATTGAATCCATCCGTTCTCCCACTCTTGACTTTGGTAAGTTGGCAGGCGCAGGGACCAGCTGGGCCCTGGTGTAGAGTGCCCAGCACCAGGGGGAGCCCTGTGGTGCTCCTTCCATCCATAGAATACACCTAGGAAGGGGAGCTAAAAGTCTAGCCCCCAGAGGTGCGTAGCGTTCACTGCAGCCTGCCCATTTGTACTCTGCTTTTCGGACAGCCGTACCGTTACCCATCACCCTGCCGTCCTGGCCGGTGGGCCTGTGGGCGAGTTCTCCAGCTCTCTTCTCGGTCTGCTTCTCATCCTCTCGGGAATCAGCAAATTCTCCTCTTGGGGGTGCTTAAAATCCTTCAGGCCTCAAGTTTCCTACAATAAAGCCCAAACGGATCAGCCACTGGAGAGCCACGCCAGTTACCCTCTTTATTTCTTGCTAACCCCTTGCAGGTTAAGGAATCCGGCACGGTTTAGTTCAAGTAACAGCACTGGTATTTAGCAGCCGAATTACTTAAATATTTATTCCTGCCAGACCAAAAACATTGCACAATGCTGATGCCTTACAAAACATACACGTTTTAATAAACTTTGAATGTTTACGTCACTGTAATGAAAAGAAATGTATTTTAAGTTACAGCATTATACCTTGTTTATCAATAATTGGTTTTTGTTTATTTTAAACAATGGTGTGTTTTCTTCAATATTAACACAGTAGCATCACGGCTTGACTTGTAAAAAGCCTCACATGTAAAGTCTGGAGTTTTTCCTCACACCAGACCAAATGCACAGGCATTTTCTGAGCCATCTGTAGGTGCAGAGTTCCAGAGGTGGGAGTCCAGCAATTATCTTTTCTCCTAAAAATTACTGCTCAGAATAGTTGTGTGGCATGCGTAAAGAGGTAAACGACCCTCTGACAGTCTTAGTAAAACAATTCCAAAGAGATTGCGAAAGCTTCTCTTACAGCAACTAATCCAGGGTTACTAGGTACAGTGTTGCTGTTATTGACTCCTCTCTCCGAGGCGGTCCTCGGAGAGGACCTCCAAGGTACCTAGTACTATTATAATTCAGGTAAATGCTCAGTCCTTGGGAAGGCTACAACCCTGCCTCAGTAGTAGCACGTGTAGTACCTGTTTGCTAGAAGGGACTTTCAGAACACACAGCATGGTAGTGGTGAATTTAACCCCTCCAAGACAGCAGCTAATCACCACTGCCGCGCACCTCTCTTTCAGCACCATTCAGATCTCCCGGAAGTGCTGGCACATGCTGCTTAACCTCTGTTTCTACATCGCCATGACATCGGCCGTGTTTGCGGGAGGCATCACTCTGACCAACTACATGATTGTCTGCCAAGCAGTAAGTACAGCTGGTCCGGACCTAGCTGTAGACAGCCCTAGGGAAAGCAGACTTGCGTTCAAAGCGATGAGCCCAGGTTAGACGGGAGGAACATTATTCCCGGAGGCTCCATGACAGACCACTACCCCGCGTGTCACAACTGGCAGCATCCACTTCCGAGGGGCCCACACCGGGAAACGCAGATACACTCCTCAGGAAGCGCTTCAGGTCCGGGCAGAGGCGATTGCTTCTTCCGGTGCCAAGTACATTAGAAACACAGACGCAAGAGAAAAAGGGCAGCAGCAGCTGCAATGCATTTAGCAGAGCAGGCTGAAGTTCCCCCCCACATTGACTGCAGCCAGCCATTGTAAGAGTAATTTATTGGTGTCTGAATCTAATGACTCCTAGCAGGAATACGCACACCTATGCCCGCTGACCTGACCGCTTTGTAACCTCTGGCCCTGTAGGTCGGCATCATTTTGCACTACTCCTCCTTATCCACTCTTCTGTGGATGGCAGTGAAGGCCAGAGTCATCTACAAGGAGGTGACGTGGAAGGCGCCGCAGCAGCAGGAAGGGGACGTGCCGCAGCCAGCCCCTCGGCCCATGCTACGGTACAGATGTTGCTCTTTGGTGCAGCTATTACTAGTTTGAAGTGAATGCCAAGGGACACGCTCAGGAGAAAGCCACAGGGAGTAGCACCCAGCCTGTCTCATTCACTGCCCAGCAGCTAGCATCAGAGCACTTAAGCGAGAAGTTTTCAATTTTGACATGCATTGCAGCTGTCTTTCCTTGAAAAGTGCCCATGTGCTTAGTGTTACCTAATACAGACACTTCTTTTCGAGCCCATTTTCATCGCTTCTCTGGCTGGGCAATTTTCCTCAATTACAGCTTTCTAGCCCCCACCCTACTGTCACTATCACTGTGGTTTTTTTAAAGGGTGCCACCTCTTTGTAAGGAGAGGAAAGTGTAGTTCTTTCCCCAGATCCTCCGTCTCAAAGACGGCAGAGCCGAGTTGTTCAAACTTCCCCCAAAACGTCAGTCACATGTGGAAGAGTTCAGCCCCCAGAACGAGAGATTTAGAAAGTTACAAGGGATCGATGGGGCTGAGAATGATTAGGCAACCCGCAGTGTAATTCCAGCTGGCTTAAAGGGAGTAACACCTGCAAATAGTCACAGTCCTAACTGATACCCTGTCACCCCCGGGGAATGTAAACTGTGGCTTTGTTCATGTTACAGATTCTATCTGATTGCTGGCGGGATCCCCCTCATCATCTGTGGGATCACAGCGGCTGTCAATATCCACAATTACCAAGATAACAACCCCTAGTAAGTGCTACAGGAGCAGGGAATTGTTCCTCCCTTACCACCTTGCTGCCTCCTTCAGGCACTAGTGCTTAGCCTCGGGGGAGGAGAGGGGGCCTGGTCGGGAAAGGCCGATGTTGCGGCAGTGTAGAGCAGAGACATGCAGAGAAGCTAAAACCCACCATGTAAGAACGCAATCCACTCTCTTATTTCAAGGACAGGGCAGGTCAGAATCCATCACTTGTGCTCTTGCATATCCTATAGCTGCAGCTGAAGGTTACCCTCAGGCTGCCAGAGAACGGTTTCCTGACAGCATGCTCCATTAATGAGCACCTGTAAGGGGCAAGCACCTCAGCACCCATAGGAAATGGGTGCTGGAAAGTGAGTTATTTCTGAACCAGAAATGAATGCTCTTTCTGTGCCATGATCCAACCCAATTAAATGCAATCTGCCAAGAAACCAGGCAAATGTGTATTGTTTGCAAAGGTGAGAGCTAAACAGGGAATTATGTTCTATGACAGTGAAGGGGAAACGCCTTTGTAAGCTTTTGAATCTACTCCTACAACACCCCATTGACCCCCACTCTTTCTTTAGTGACTACTGACGCTGTTCCTGAACAATGCACAAGCCTTTGTGTTTGGGGGTTACACGCTGTGTGCTGAGCTTGTCTGTCTGTCTGATTGGTTGTTTGAAGGACCGTGTGCTGTGGCTGGCAGGTGAAAGCTGTGAGCTTCAACAGAGGGCCTGAAAGCTAGAAGTCTCTGTCGATTGGCCGAGCCTTAGGCAGTGGGTGGGGCTGTCAAGCAGGCCAGGGCTATATTCAGCAGTGCGCAAGCGCCCCGGGAGCTTGGCAAACAGGGGCTGCTAACAGGGAGTTTCTCAGGGGAGGGCGGAGGAGCGAGGGCCCCTGGCTGTTGGTCAAGACCTCTTGATTCAAATAAAACCCTGTCAGCAACTAAGAGACCATGCAGGCAGAAGCCCAGCAGGTATGACTGCCTGCCCTGTGAGCAGGTGGCAGCTGTTTGCATTCAGTGCAAGGAGCT
The DNA here is from genome assembly GCF_013100865.1 of Trachemys scripta elegans. Taxonomy (NCBI): domain Eukaryota; kingdom Metazoa; phylum Chordata; order Testudines; family Emydidae; genus Trachemys; species Trachemys scripta. Next base: position 155,016,048 of record NC_048299.1, read on the forward strand.
CCTGGCCCTCTGAGACCGCGTTCGGGCTTTGGAGGCCTGGGTGGTGGGATTGGAGAAGCTGAGGGAGGCAGCGAAGTACGTTGATGGGGCCTACAAGGACACTAGAAGTGTCCCGCCTCCGGTCGGACAGCCCTTCCCCGTTGAGGAGGATGAAAGGCCCAGGGAAGCGGAACAGTCAACCAGAGCAGAGGGGATCCATAGTTGGGATCCTCCTTCCAGAAGTTGTTAGGGTATCCTCTCGCACTAAGGTTGCCTCTCCAGGGCAGGGAACTCCAGTCTCTTAAAAAAAAGGCAGGTGTTAGTAATAGGCAATTCAATCGTTAGAAACAGAGATAGCTGGGTTTGCAATGCCCGGGAGAACCATGCAGTGACTTGCCTGCCTGGTGCGAAGGTTGCAGATCTCTCGAGGCATCTGGATAGACTTGTGTAGTGCTGGGGAGGAGCCGATGGTTGTGGTACATGTAGGTACCGATGACATAGGGAAGGGTAGGAGAAACATCCTGGAGGCCAAATTTAGGCTGCTAGGAAAGAGACTGAAATCCAGGACCTCTATGGTGGCGTTCTCAGAAATGCTCCTAGTTCCACGTGTGGGGCCAGGTAGGCGGGCAGAGCTTCAGAGCCTCAATGCGTGAATGAGGCAATGGTATAGAGAGGAGAGGTTTAGATTCATTAGGAATTGGGCAAACTGTTTGGTTTAGGTGGAGCCCATCCTTCCTTCCTCCCCCTATCCCAAGTGGAACCAGACTGCTGGCACTTAACATTAAAAAGGTTGCAGAGCACTTTTTAAACCAGGAGATGAGGGAAAGCCGACTGCTGCACAGGAGTATGTGGATCGGACAGAGACTTCTTTTAGAGGAGAGTCTATTGATAGAGACTCTCTAGGTTTTAGTCGGGAGCAGAGGATGGAAGAGGATCATGTAAGGGCCAGCTCAGACACTTCGGAAAAGGGCAGACAAATAAAGAGTGACAAGTTTTTAAAGTGCTTGTATGCAAATGCTAGAATCTACTCCCTCTGGGGTATCTGCTATTGGCTACTGTCTTATGTTCTTAATGCTTACAGAAGGAATCTAGACTCACGAAACCCATATGAATCCCAGCTCTAGATGTGTTTCCTTACCTGTGAAATGTGAATAGTGCCCCAGTCCCAGATCTACTCACAGGCTGGCCCTGAGATGTTGATGACCAGATGAAGCATTGGCAGGGCCAAGGCAGACACTTAAGCTCTTCTCTCCCCTACAGCTGCTGGCTGGTGTGGAGGCCGAGCCTTGGGGCTTTCTACGTTCCTGTGGCTTTCATTTTGCTCATCACTTGGATTTACTTCCTGTGCACTGGGGTCAACCTCTGGTGCCAGTCAAAGAACCAAAAAGACCCTCCAGTGCCCCTCGAGACCCCCCCAAGGTTGGGTGGCAGCAGCAACCTCTTGACAGACTCAGGCTCCATCTCGGTCACCCTTAACTCCGGGACACCTAGCGCCGACGTGGATGGCGTCTACTCGTTGAAGATGCAGTTCTGGGCACTGCTGATCACCCATTTCTTGTACATTGCACTGTGGACATTTGGGGCCGTGGCCGTGTCCCAGCGCTGGTACCTGAACGTCATCTTTAGCTGCCTCTACGGGGTAACGGCTGTGGCACTGGGGCTCTTCATCTTCATCCACCACTGTGCCCGGCGTCGAGACGTGCAGAACTCCTGGTTTGCCTGCTGCCCATCCTACAGGAATGCGCTGCCCATGCAAGCCTATGTCCACCCGGGCCTGACGGCAGAGGAGGGCTCGCAGATCTTCATCGGGTGCAACCCCGAGGTGGCTCATTCCATCAAGTCCTCTTCCTCACCCAGCAGCACCAACTCCACTGTGGGCCACTGCAAGCTCACCAACCTGCAGGTGGCTCAGAACCAGGCAGAGAGCTGCCCCCTACCACAGCCAGCCTGCTACGAAGAGACGGAGCCGGCCAACAACAAGAACGCCGGCGCGGCCAGGTATGCTAACAACATACATGGGCGCAGGAACCACAAGAGCAGAACTAAGCAGTACCGGGAGGGGAAGCACCACCGCTTGAAGGTGCTGCGGGGGCCTTCTTCGGATCACCCCTCCAGCGAGAGTGGAAGCCTCCACAACAGCCATTCCGAGAGCTACCACAGCAGCAGAAACAGCCCCCTGAACAACAGCCGCCTAGGACCGAGGGTAGCAGCTGTGCAGGAGGGGGATGCTGCTCTGACCCAATCCGAAGGGAGCGACGGTGGTAGCAGCGGCCATCGGGTTCCTGACTTCAGCAGAGCTCAGAGGAGAAGCGCTAGCAGGGACAACCTCAAACAGGCCCACACCATCGAGAAAGAGACTAAGCGGAGATCCTACCCGCTCAATGTGGCCAACCAGAACGGGGGGCTGAAAGGCAGTAAGTACGATATAAACCTCACCGGTGCAGACAGCATGGCCGGCATGAAGACCGGCCTCTGGAAGAGCGAAACAACCGTCTAGAGCGCTGAAGGGGCCGGGCAGCTAGAGTATCCCAGCATGTTTCTCCTCGGGCAAAGGAGCAGCTCGCTCAGCCAGCGGCAGGGCGTGGGGAATGGCGCTGCTAACTGAAGGCAGCTTCCATCCGAGTCTAAGTGTGTTATAAACATGGAAGTGCACTACAGGGGCCTGGGTGGTACTGTCCAGGATGTTTGAATTCCTCTATCAATCAGCAGGTAACGGTGGGGCTTGTTCCACCTGGGTGCTGGAATGGAGAGAGTCAGAGCACAGCACCCAGCTGAGCACATCGACAAGCCTCATCTAATTCTCAATGGACACAGGAGCACTAAGATCTTAGGTGAAAGACAATCATTGCAATTCAGGCTGCTGAGGGGCAATCTTATTTTAATCACTTCTGCATGTCACGGGAGACTGATTCTAAAGGCTATTTTATAAATCTACAGAAGAAAAATGTTTATTTTTCAAATCTATATTATTGTATGTATATATGTATAGACTGACTGGTAGCTGATGGAAGTGCCTCCATGTTACACAATCGGTGTTCTAGGAGCAGCGAGTCTCCCCTTAGGAGTTTTGGCAAGAACTTACTTTTGCCATCCAGTGTCGGTTAGTAGACCGGAACTAGCGCCTTCGTGCAAAGACACTGCAGTAGAGATGTGGCTGTTTCATCCGTATGAAAAACACATTTTCAGACAGAGAGACTTTAATGACAAGTATTTGAGCTGACTGTTCTTAAATGTATATTTAGCCCTATGGGTTACTGAGCTACCAAAGTAAAAGTCATAGTTAAAAATGAACAAGAGGTAAGATAAGAAAAAGCTCCAAGCAAAGTAAATTGTCTGCATCTGACAGACACTAAAATCGCTGCAGGAAAACTGCTCTCGAGCTGGGTTAAACACCCTCCGAAGCCCATGCTCTGCAAAAGGATTGTTCGCTGCAGCAAAGAGGCTTCAGGGGCATTATTCTGTATGTATGTTACGCTCACTGTGAAAGTCTCGTGCCTTGTGTGTTGGGAGTACTGGCTACTCGCGAGGGAACCAAAGAGTTGGACAGTGGTCAGAGGTACAGATATCGATACTGGCCCATAAATCCCATTTAGCATGTTCAAAAATGTTTCATTTTGCTCTTGAAGCAAAAACCATTTACATGAATGTGAATAGATCATTCAGAGTCGACCAATCCACGAGGAAAGAACATTTTACAGACTAGGGCTGGTTCTATTAAGTGAAAAGAATCTTGCTAAACTAGTAGGACAATTGTTCAGGCCACACAGGGTCAGAGAAAAACAGATTTAGGTAAGTGTATATATAAAACTCATCCTTCCTAATATGTTTTTAAAGGGGCTGGTACTTGGCTAAGCACTTGATTTTTTTTTTATTGGACAAACAAGTGCCCTTTTTCTAGTGTAAAATATAAAGCAGCTTCTTGCTATAAATACAGACAGGGCCCAGAGCCTGGTGTTGAAAAGGAGCCTTTGGTTAAAATGTCTATAGAAAAATGTCTCCTAAAAAAGGAAGTTGCCATTCAAAACAGTGCCCAGCAATAAGTTCCATGTTCCAGTTGTGTTAGCATGAGCTGAGAGTTGCTGCCAATTCCACCACCTATCACTAAAGAAACATAGTGAGAACTCATCAGGCATTGAACTGGGGTACTCAAGCCACCAGTAATTTCATAACCTAACCAGTGGATGAAGAAAGAAACAGCCCTTAGAATTCTCCTCTCCCCTCTGTCCGGCACTCATTCCCTACACAGAATTTGCGTTTGCCTTTCAAAAGGAGTTTTGACCGGAGGTCAACCGAGAAGAGACCTGTGGTGCAGTTCAGAGAAGATAATTTTACCCTTGTTCCTATAGTCAGCAGGGAGACCCGGTGCCTTAATTGTTCTCCTGCTATTTTGACTGCTTTTGTCCTACTTGAAATCAAAGAAGGATTAGAAGAGTGGGGCACATTGCCTTGGACACAGGACTACAAGCCAGGAACCTCCTGCACTCTAAGCCCAGCTCTGATACAGACTCCTCTTTGTGGCTGGAGCCAAGTCACAACCTCTGTGCCCCTGTAAAAATGGGTATCAACACTTCGCTACCTCCCAAGGGGTTAGTTATGGACTGAAGTGCTAGAAGGCATGCATGGAGCCAGCATTCAGCCACAAGCCAGTGCTCATGTCCACACCATTTCTAAGAGATTTGGGGTGGAAAGATGCAGGAGTTAACCAATTATACAGCACTTAAAAGATTTTTTCTCTATTTCTTCCTCTCCAGTCTGAACCCTCCCCCCAATCGCTGAAAAACCTATGGGCTTACACTGCAGTGCTACTACCCCCCAGCCTTGTTAGACTTCCCCCTGTTTAAACGTGCTTTGTATTTAATACAATTTGAATCAGATGCTGATACCCCAACCTACACACTCTTGCTGATGCTGAACGTGTTATATGCTTGCTGCACTGTGACAGTATTATATAAAAGCTTTGTATTACACTTATTTTGTCTGTTTACATTACAAGCAAATGACATATGAACAGAGCTTCTTGCAATATACATGGGGGAGGGAGCGGGAAAAAAGTGCCAAAGAAAATGTGTTTAAAGGGTTGGGGGGTTTTGCATTTTTTTTATATAAACCGAATGTTTCTAGCAGATATGTTTTGTTTTAATATATTAAAGATTTGCAAATCTACTGAGAAGTGATATTGCTTGTTTTAGGCCCTTGGTCCCCAATACAATGACAGACCCTTCAGCACAGCAAGGTCATTTCTTTTATTGAATTTGGCTGTACTTAGATATCAACAAATGGTGCCATAATCGTACAAAGAAAGGATTCAGAATTCCAGCAGCTTCACATAATAAATTTAACAGCCAAGGTCAGAACTGTTTTCCTTACTAGGCAGAGGGCAACGCTAGCTTCCCAACAGTATTCTTAGGGATGTCTCTGATCCAAGCCAACCCAACCCACTATCTGTCCCCATGGTAGTGGCCCCAAGACTGATCTTGTAGCGTGATGCTCACACATGGTCTAAAACACAGGGCGTTCATATTGCTCACCGAGGGAAACAGGCACTACATTTTGAAAAAAGCCTTAACAGCAAATGAAAGTGGCAGTTCTACTAGATCACAAACAATGCAGCTGAGCTCTAGTGAAACAACATAACAGGGTCACACTTCATGGGAAGGAACTCAAATGAACCAAGTGCCAAACAGCAAGGCTGGAACACTGAGCTTTCACCAAATGTTACTCCATTTTAGACAGGAAAAAAGTACTCTCTTTCTCCTCCAGATTTCCAAAGGTAAATGCATAACCCTGATATTGTTCTATAATAATTCATGGAAGGCTTGTGTGCCCTGAGCAGCCCTGAGAAATGAACTGGCTGACCTATTCAAGGGCCCTCCTCATCCAAATAATCCTACAATTTAGGGCAAGAAATGCAAAGCAATTAGTCCTAACCAAAACCACACAGATCATGTTTCTATTGACAGGCACAATAGAATTACTTACCCATGCTACTGCCGCCACCTTCGATCAGTACACAGACAAGTTAGACTCGCTTGTAAGGGCTGCACCAGGACGATGCTGGAGAACATCTGGATTTCAACAAAATGACTAACTGTAAATTGGTAAGAGAACGTCCTGAAGGCATTTCTGGCAGCCATGTTGATTATTTCTAACAAACTAAACAGTTTCCCTAGGAAAGTCTCAGTTAGGAAGTCATTCTGGTATTTTAATTTTCTGCCCCAGCAGAACTAGGAGACATATTGTCATTTACTTAAAATTCCTCCCCGCAGCATGGAACACTTAAGAGGCCCCATTATCCTATTTCTCCAGTGGGAAGCGTGTCCACTAGCAGTGCCGCAGACAGCTGTGCTGGAGAATTCATACCTTTGCTTCCGGTGGCTAATTCTTAGTGCCTTTGCCCATGTTGCTCTTGGGAGCTCAATTCAGTGCCAGGCCTGGGCCTTGCTGAACTCCTGCATCTCCTCCTGGCTCCGCAGGTATTGCTCTATTTCGCTGTCCGAAATGGCCTCGTCTCCAGTGATAGCCTGGTCCGAAGGGCTTAGGGCTGCTGTTCGAAGTCTCTTCCTGGGGTTTATAAGGCACGGTGGCAGCAAAGGCCTCCGTACGCTGCTGCATTTCTGTTTGCCCCCAGGGTGGCAGCCCTCAGCTTGGGCCGAGCACCCTGCAGCTTGTGGTGAACTCACAGAGCCATCGCCCACTGCTGTGGCACTTTGATCCTCAGTATCTCCTGAGCTAAAGGAGCTTCTCAGCAGGAAGTGTCGGTGCTGGAGCAGGTCCCCGATGTGTTTGACCACAGTCTTTTTGTCCACGTTGAGCACGCGCAGCCAGGCCAGCTGGGAGGCCATTCTCAAGAGGATGTCGTTGAGCTCCTTCAGCCTCAGGTGGGCCGGTGGAGGTAGGTCTGTACCTGCCAGCTTACAGAAGCGAGGGAAGGTGCATGTGAGGCGCCCCACGGGCTGCAGCGACTGCCATGCAAGGTAGGCCGCAGCAGTGACAATGGGAATGGGATGCCGGCCTGTCACCAGCCACGTCTCACTGGCCAGCTCCACAATCTGGATTGTTCGGGCAACCATCTTTTCCTTGTCCTCAGCAAATTTGGCAGGGACGCTGGCTGAACTCTGGAACAGCTTGAAACTGAGAAAACAAAGAGAGCCCATTAGCTATATTGCTGCATTGGGTATCAGAGGTAGAAGGAAGCCATTAGATCATTAAGTCCATCGTGCTGCAAGGGCAGGGGAGGTGTCAGGTATTACTGGGGCCCTACCAAATGCATAGTCCACTGTGATCAATTTCATGGCCAAAGGGTTTTAAAATTGGTCAATTTCAGGTTTTCAGATGTTTACATCTGAAATTTCATGGTGGTGTAACTGGGGATCCTGACCCAAAAGGAGGTCATAGGGGGGTTGCAAAGCTGTTGAGGGGAGAGGGCTGCAGGATTGCCACCCTCATTTCTGCACTGCATTCAACGTAGCCATGCAGCTTCCTGCAGCCAGGGGGGGGGGGGAAGGTACCCAGAGGTGGTCTGATCCCTCCCCAGCCCAGACAAACAGCTAGGAGCCCCCAGCTGGGGCACCCCAGCCCTGCCTCTCCCACTCCCCTCCAATAGCTAGATTTCCTGGGGAAGGGCTGATTTCACAGTCTGTGACGTGTTTTTCAGGGCTGTGAATCTGGTAGGGCCCTAGGTATTACATGGCCATAGCACTGTCGGAGGCTTCCAATGTGCAACACACACATCAAAGTGCAATCCTCTCTGCAAACGGCCTCGGGTGGCTCCCATACTCATCCTCAGTCTCTCCACCCAATTTGCTTGGTTTACACAGGTTATTATTGAAATGTACAGTGCCAACAGCTGGCTAGGCCTCCCAGGAGAAATGCAAGACCTCGGACAGGCTTTCCACGCATTCGCTTTCTGCTGTAGGTGAGCAAGGACTACACCACCGGGCCTCAGAAACAGGGAGAGAGGGCAAGAAGAAAGAAGTGAAATTCTAGCCAGTCCTATGAGTCTCGAGACAACGGGAGAGAAGCAACAAGTCTCATGGTTGTTTAGACCCCTCAGATTACAAGGCCAGAAGGGCTCTTTTCTAGTCTGACCTCTTGCTTAACAGGCCACAGGACTACCCTGAATTAGTTCAGTTTGTATTAGAGCAGATGCTTTAAAAATCATCCAACATGGATTTAAAATTTGGCAGTGATGGAGAATTGTTCCACTGGTTAATTACCCTCACTGTTAAAAATGTGCATCTAATTTCTAGTCTGAATTTGTCACTCACCTACAACATTTAGGGAGGCACTGAGATACCACGGTGATGGGCAGAGGGCAAAAATCAACGAATTTACAGTGTAGAAGGTATACAGTATGTGTGAGTGAAAGACACACAGAGGGAGAGGAGACACCACAAAAAGCAGAGGGATTAAAGATTGACAGCGCCCTTTTTTAGAGATAGAAGAGGAAAGACTTAAATATCTTGTTTGTTAATACTTCTGGCTTTTCTAACCGCCAGCACTGCGAATTTCCCCTGCACTCTGACACTCCAGATTGGGCTTTCTAGCTAGTACATCTCCAATATTAAAAAATTCTCTAACTGGAATGCAGTTTGATAATTTTATTATGCCCAGTAGAACCCAGCCTGCTCACTAACAGCAGTACAAACAGAACAGAGCAACCATAATTAAACCAGATGAACCTGTAACCAGCTACACGGGGAGCAGATCTGTTAAAAATAGAGGCAATATTTATACTTAATCACTTTTCTTACAATAATGGCACTATAAGCCTTGTAGCCCATTCACCGAACACACCTAGGACTTAGGTGAGCACCAGCCCTTTCTACAGATGGAAAAATGGAGACAGACAGGTAAAGTCTCTCCACACCAAGCTGATACACTGAGTCAACAGTGGAATTGGGAATAAACCCAAGTCCAAGCACCTGGCATGTCCCCTGCTCTTGTCACAAGACAACACTGCCTCACAAGTGGCATTTTTATAGCACTTCATCAGCAAACAATACACAAGGATTGCTTCACTTGTCACTGAAATGCAGTCTGGTAGAATAGGGCAGCTGTTTAAGAACACTTAACACACAGTATATCCAGGTGGAATTCTACAGTATAGGTTAGAGAAGCAAAATATAGTCTGCTTAAATGTAACCTCACTAGCAGTGGCACAAAAGGGGTTACAGATTTAGTGCCCAAAGAGGTTTATTATTATTTATTTATATTACCGTAGCCCCCAGGAGCACCAGTCATTGACCAGGACCCCCATCCTGACAGGCACTGTACAAAACAGAACAAACTGGCCTCCCCTGGCACTCTGGGATCAGAAAAGCTACCTAAGAGTTGGCTTCCCATGCCCTGGCTGCAATTAACAAGTGTCCTAGAGCCTCCCATCTCTCTCACATCACCAAAGGAGTGGTTAGTCTGGGGCAATACAGGAGGAAGCTTTAGTTTGTATCCCAGTCAATACAAGAACACATGGATGCATTTACATGAGCACAACACTTAGAGGGGCTACGCTCCAGTTGTGAAACACCATGACCACAAGTTTAAATCTCAGTAGGATCAAAACAGCTCTTCATTGTTCTGAATCAGATAAACTGAATGTGGGCCTTTCAGACAGGGCTCTAAAACAGAAGTCCCTTCTGCCATGTATGGACTTTAAAGATCCCAAGGGACAAAGCTTTGCCTTAATGTTCTTGGCCAAAGCTACCCCCATTCCATGGTAGTACAGCTTGCTGTGTCCATGGTTGTAGTCTTTCACCCCACAGGCGGCTGTGTTTTAGTTATGCCTATAGCATTTGGAAGCCATTTGGATCCTCTATTGTGAATGGTGTCAGCTGGTTACATTACCTGTTAAGGTGTGTTTTCACCAGATCCGTCAGGCTCAGTGCTGGCACATCCAGTTCAAGCTCTTTCAGGACGCACAGGTAGACGCTGGCAAACAACTCCTTGTCTGCGTAGAGCAGGGAGCAGATAGTACCCATGGTCAGGGGCCAGTTGTGCTGCCGGCAGGTCACAAAGACACAGCAGCCTACTAGAATCTCCTTCTTCTCCAAGCTGACTAAGTGGAAGGAGGGGTGTTCAATTGCTCGCTGGAAATAGGACAGAGCTGTGTCTTCAAACACAGCTGGGAGATAGAGGACTTTGCAGAGATCCTGGACACGCTTGATCCCTGTGGGAAAACCCCATGATGCTTTTAACATTAGCACAAAACGTTTCTTTAACCGCACCACAGCGTGATACTGCAGTGCAGCAAACACTCAGCCAAAGCCAGGGGGAGCAACATGGCAGTGTGGCAACTTAAGCCTTGTCATCTGCCCACGGCAACTTTTGCCCATTTCTCTTCATGCAGCTGGGAAGGTTTTCCCGAAGGTTCCCCTGGGCTCAGAACTAGTCACTTGTGAAAAGTTAGCAGCTCCCTGTGGCTTTTAGAAAAACGAGGGGTATGAGGAACAGATTGTACAATCTGAATGGTAGTCTCTTCTCGGCCAGAGCATCATGCAGAGTCTTAGTGTTGCAAGAAAGGAATAATTAAAAAAAGCTCTCACCTCGTAGCTTACAGCGGCTCAGCTGCTCATTCTGGCCGGTACTCCGTGAATATGTCACTTCTGGAAAACAACAAGCATCAGGCAAAGCAGCCACTTTCAGGGGTGGAGTGGAAAGTGAGATCTATGATTGGTGCTACTGAAGACACCAGATTTCAGTTTCCCAGGCTGGTCATTCTCCTTATAGCCACAGAACAGGTACCAGCAGCACAGACAACAGTGCAGGCTCTCTCAAGCATGCCTCATGCCATTTGCCTCAATCCTGAACTAAAAAGAGCCACCCCCCTCACTCTCTAGGGTGAATGGTGTTCAGTTCTCATGGGCCATTCGCTTCTTTGATTCTCTACAGATTGCCAGCAAAGGATGTAGTCTGTTAGAGCTATTATAATTACAGTGAATACATTTATGAAAGTGGTGTACCAAGAACTTCTGCGCTTTAGGTCTGGTACACCAGATCTTCAAGTTTGAGACCCTCTGCCGTAACTGATGTGGGTCATTGATTCCTCAGCCTTGGGGAGAGGGAGAAAGGAGAGCTACTCATAGGTACATATCAGATCCAATCAATCTATATGGCATAAACATTACCCTCCTCACAATCAAATCCGTTTTAAGTAGTCAACCATGAAATCTGCAAATAAAGTTTTATGGGGAGAGAAAAAAAAAAGTGAACAAGATTATACTGGAAGCCACTTGGGGATACTTTACCATAATTACTTAAAAGGATGTTTGCCAGGACATATTTGTTTTTAAATGTAGTTTTGTAAAAAAGTGAGCTGGTACAAAACCTTTCAGCCAAATATAAATGCTTCCAGGACATATTTAAAGATCCCTGTTTTTAGAAGAATAATCTGCAGCCTGTGCAATACAAACATCACAGTATTCACTTCAGCATGAGAGCCAGAAAATGAAACTAATTAGTGTATTTTCATCTGCAAACCAAACAAACCAGCTTACTAAAAGTTAAAGATCATTCTTTAAGAATTAATCCAAGGTTCTATTTGCACCATAGGCAAGAAAGTTTGTTTTCATGCTTGTTTGTTTTTTAAAATGTCAGTGTCTCATAAGTAGGGCTCTACCAAATTCACAGTACATTTTGGTTAATTTCACACTCATGGGATTTTAAAAATCGTAAATTTCATGATTCCAGCTATTTAAAACTGAAATTTCACAGTGTTGTAGTTGTAGGGGTCCTGACCCAAAAAGAAGTTGCGGGGGGTGTTGCAGGGTTATTGTAGAGGGGGTTGTGGTACTGCTCCTTCAGTGCTGGGTAGCAGCAGGGCAGAAATAAAGATGGCATGGTATGGTATTGCCACCCTTACTTCTGCGCTGCTGCTGGCGGGGCATTGCCTTCAGAGCTGGGCACCCAGCCAACAATCATAAGAACATAAGAATGGCCATACTGGGTCAGACCAAGGGTCCGTCCAGCCCAGCATCCTGTCTGCCGACAGCAGCCAATGCCAGGTGCCCCAGAGGAAGTGAACCTAACAGACAACGATCAAATGATCTTTCTCCTGCCGTCCATCTCCACTCTCTGACAAACAGAGTCTAGGGACACCATTCCTTACCCATCCTGGCTAATAGCCATTAATGGACTTAACCTCCATGAATTTATCCAGTTCTCTTTTAAAGGCTGTTATAGTCCTAGCCTTCACAACCTCCCCAGGCAAGGAGTTCCACAGGATGACTGTGTGCTTTGTGAAGAAGAACTTCCTTTTATTTGTTTTAAACCTGCTGCCTATTAATTTCATTTGGTGGCCCCTAGTTCTTATATTATGGGAACAAGTAAATAACTTTTCCTTATTCACTTTCTCCCCACCTCTCATGATTTTATATATTTCTATCATATCCCCCTTAGTCTCCTCTTTTCCAAACTGAAAAGTCCTAGCCTCTTTAATCTCTCCTCATATAGGACCCATTCCAAACCCCTAATCATTTGAGTTGCCCTTCTCTGAACCTTTTCTAATGCCAGTATATCTTTTTTGAGATGAGACCACATCTGTACGCAGTATTCGAGATGTGGGCATACCATGAATTTATATAAAGGGCAATAAGATATACTCCGTCTTATTCTCAATCCCCTTTTTAATGATTCCTAACATCCTGTTTGCTTTCTTGACCGCAGCTGCACACTGCGTGGATGTCTTCAGAGAACTATCCACAATGACTCCAAGATCTCTTTCCTGATTAGTTGTAGCTAAATTAGACCCCATCATATTGCACGTGTAGTTCGGGTTATTTTGTCCAATGTGCATTACTTTACATTTATCCACATTACATTTCATTTGCCATTTTGTTGCCCAATCACTTAGTTTTGTGAGATCTTTTTGAAGTTCGTCACAGTCTGCTTTGGTCTTAACTATCTTGAGCGGTTTAGTATCGTCTGCAAACTTTGCCACTTCACTGTTTACACCTTTCTCCAGATCATTTATGAATAAATTGAATAGGACTGGTCCTAAGACTGACCCTTGGGGAACACCACTAGTTACCCCTCTCCATTCCAGTCGCTGCTCTCCAGCCACCCACTTCTGAAGGCAGTGCAGAAGTGTGACAATACTGCAAACCCCTAAAATAAAACTTTGCGATCCCCCTGCAGCCTCCTTTTGGGTCAGGACCCCCAATTTGAGAAATGCTTGTCTTTCCTGTGAAATCTGCATAGTATAGGGCAGGGGTTGGCAACCTGCAGCATGTGAGCCGATTTTTACTGGCACGCTGCTGCCAGCCAAGGTCCCAGCTGCTGGCACCGCTCACCCCGCTGCCTGCCTGGATGAACAGAATCCTAGGCCGGCAGCGGGCTGAGTGGGGCCGACGGCCGGGACGCTGGACCGTCAGCTGGCTGAGCGGCTCAGCGTGCTGCCGGTCTGGGGTTCCATCCACCGGCCCCTGCCAGCCGGGATCCCTGCCGCCAGCCCTGCTCAGCCCGCTGCTAGTCTGGGGTTCAGTTGGGGGGGCCCCTGTAAATGTAAAATTTATTACTGGCACATGAAACCTTAAATTACTGAAGATTTGGCACGCCACTTCTCAAAGGTTGCCGACCCCGATATAGGGTAAAAGCACACAAAAGACCAGATTTCACAGGCCGTAATGGGATTTTCATGGCTGTGAATTTGGTAGGGCCCCTACTTATAAGACTCAAGTGCAGGTTTCACTGCTGCTATATCATGATTATTTTCACTCAAAAAGTCGTGAATTCCAAGATTCTCATGTTTTTTTAAAAAATCACTATTTTATATTTTGGCATTTTTACATGAAGAGGTAGTTGAATGTTTCTGCAGACAGCCAAAGCAATCTCTGTATGTTGGAGAAATAAGTTAAAACCAGGACTACAGGAGTAAGATAAGTCTGCAAGAACTCTCATAGTTAGGACTAGTTGTTTGTAATACAGGTGGAAGAAGGGAGTCAATTTTATGCTCTCTCTGATTTGGGGGAAGAAACGTGGGTTATGAGACATCTGTCCAGGCCTGCTCTTCTCGGTGCCTTTGTAAAGTTTAAAACAGCAATTTATCTCCTACTCTTTTTTCTGCACAGTTTTTAGGGCAAAAAAGACTTTTGATTAAAATATTCTCCAAAATTCTGAGCAATGGGTGGTTTTGTTTGTTTGTTTGAAATCTCTGCCTCCCTGTCCTCATGATTACATGATGACTTTTCATGCCATGTACACAAAGCCCTGTGGATTTTGACATATTTATGCAAACTAAAATCAGTGTTTGTTTGACCTTGTAAATGTTCTTCATCTTGGAAAGTGGTTGTCAAGAGCCCCTCGGTGAGGATAAACCCACAGTCAGCACACACCAGTTGGTTCTGAGCATAATGTGCATCCTCCACAATTTCAGAGGAGCCACAATCAGGGCATTTTCTCTGGCCCGACATCTTGAAAACCTGCAAGTCGAATTGAGACAGATTTAAAGATTTTATTAAGATGTTTAAAAAAAAAAAGTGAACGGTACAGAGTTTAAGCATAGAAGTTTCTTGTTATCAGGGAATAACATACAGCTTATCGAGATAGCAGGATTTGGTTTAAGATCAGGTGGCATAAGGAATACATAAACTGCAATATCCCCGACTGGGGTAAAAGGTTGATGGATCAAAGTACAGGCATTGAGATAGGAGGGTGTGAAGTTAATAAAGTGGCTATGTTCGGATGTGGAGTATAATGAGTGGATATGATGATAAGGATGGATTGACCCTCATTTGGTGAGCTTTAATGTTCAGGGAGTTTATGGTTCCAGTTCATATGATCCAACGGATAAAGACTCTTGGTCCCTTTCTCATGGTCGAAGAACGATGTAACTCTGGCTCACGCCTCCTGATACTGTCGGTGGCCAGTGATGTGCTCGATATAGATGTCCCTGGACCATCGGATGGTGTCAGAGACCATGAAGCGCCACATGAGCCGTGGGTAGCGTCGACCGATACCGCAGGTCCGCAGCACACCCTTGTTGCAGGGGTCCCAGGCGCCCAGGGCTCTGACGATCAGGGTGTCCAGCTGCACCTCGTAGCCCTTCGCTCTCAGGGTGTCGGCCAGGGGAGCGTACTTTTCCAGCTTACGAGCTCGGGCTTCGCGAAATGCCGGGGTCCTGTTCTCAAAGGAGACCGTGACGTCGATGAGGATGATATTTTTCTAAACTCTTCCTTCATAGAAGCTCAGCCGTTTGAGCCAAGGCTGTAATGTGGCTTCAAGTTTTCCATATACACCATTTAAAAAACCAGCAGGCTTAAGCTGCATCAGCAGAACTAGGAAGCGAGGAGCAGCCAAACTCCCAACTCCGGCTGGCCTCACTCGCCTGAGTGATGGAAACGCCTGCCCAAGTCAGGGCTTTTGCGAGTAGTAGCTGATTTTGCAGGGAATTGGGAGAGGGCAGATCCCTGTTTCAATTGCTCTCCTCCCCCTTCCAAGATCATCCCCTACAGCCTCCCAGGAGATCCCCCCGCCCGCCAGCTCTGGGCTCACAACGTCCCTCCGCTCCGCCCCGCCCCTGGGCTCAGCCTCTACCCAGCCCCTTACCACGGTCTCCCCGGCCCGGATCTCCCCTACAGGCCCCCAAACCCTCACCTCTCCCGCGGGCTCGGGCAGCAGCCGCCGCCACCGCCTTCCCGCTCGCAAACGGAACTAGACGCCCCCCGCACGGACGGGAGTGTCTTTAGATCGCTGCACCCTGCCCACGCTAGCCGCGGAGAAAACACGATCGCCTCCGTCACATCCGGTCCGGCCGAACGGCTGCGTCCGAGTAGAGGCAGCACCCCCGTAACCGCGTTCCGCCCTTTTCCTGGGCTTCGCACGCAGTTGGGTGGGGAGGGTTGAGCTGAAGGGGAGGCACCTGTGCCATGGGGTTGGCGTAGTGCTGGCACTGGCAGCGCTCGGGACAAAGGGGCGAGCACGGAGCCGGCGGACACCATTGCAACCAGGGCGCCTGTATATCTTCCACCCTCCACCCGTGGCAGATCGCTGCACCCCCACGCTGGAGCTCACATGTCAATAGCCCCCACCCGCCTTCTGCCCCCAAACATTGTAACGTAGTTAGTGCACCTCGCTCCTGAAATGACCGACACGAGCTTTTCCTTGAGGACCCACCAACTCCTGTATCTTCTGGCTCCTAGAACACAACCTCCTACAAATCAGTCAATGGCCATCATGTAACTAACCCATTAATCCTTTAGCCACGCCACGCCACGCCACCCCACCCTTTAAACTAGAGGAGAGGAATCTAAATGGGCTCATCAGTATTACCATATGGGACAGAAAAAGTAGATGGGACTAGGACTGTCTGCTCACTGGGGTATGGACCAGCAGATGGCACCCTCGCTTTGCATTTACAGCTAAAACACGCTCGGTAGCAATTGAACGCCTAGCCCTAGATCCATATTATTTTTAGCAGAAGAATAGTAAACATGGAACATAGAGGTAAAGAGAACCCAACAGCCATGACCAGACCCATGCTCTAAACCAGGGGTACTCAAACTAGGGTCAGGACCACTCGGGGCCATAAGGTTATTACATGGGGGTCACAAGCTATCAGCCTCCACCCCACACCCTGCTTTGCCTCCAGCATTTATAATGATCTGCACTCAGAGGCTTGCTCTCTGAAAGGGGATACCAATACAAACGTTTGAGAACCACTGATTTGAACTGTAGCCCACAACTCCTGACCTTATGAACCAATTTTAAGCTAGCTTTAGGAACACTTAGTAAAGTGTTCTTTCTATAAAAAATGCATATGCATCCGAAGAAGTGGGCTGTAGTCCACAAAAGCTTATGCTCTAATAAATTTGTTAGTCTCTAAGGTGCCACAAGTACTCCTGTTCTTTTTGCGGATACAGACTAACACGGCTGCTACTCTGAAACCTGTTCTTTCTATAGTGGATCACACACCGCATCTCCTAGTGAGGGATGAAAACCAACCATTATAAAGTTAAAAGTGTAATTAAAATGCCAACACACAGTCTGAGCAAAATGAGGGAGTAAGTAAAGGGGGATTTCCCTCTTTATGCATATGAAAAGCACCCAAGTACAAAAGGTGAATCAGGATCCAGGCAGGGGCTGAATGCAGTTGTGCATGCTCTAGTGGTACAAGCATAAGAACACAATGTACATATACAGTTCACGTGTCATCTAACACACGGTGCTTAGTCATCCAAGGACATGGATTAGAATGTGTGCCAAAGGCGGCACATGAGCTGAATTTCAGTGGCACTCACACTGCCCGGGTCCTGACTACCGGTCCACGGGGCTCTGCATTTTAATTTTAAATGAAGCTTCTCAAATATTTTAAAAACCTTGTTTATTTTACATACAATAGTTTAGTTATATATTATAGACTTATAGAAAGACCTTCTAAAAACGTTAAAATGTATTACTGGCACGCGAAACCTTAAATTAGAGTGAATAAATGAAGACTCGGCCCACCACTTCTGAAAAGTTGCTGACTCCTGGATTAGAAGTTATTGAATTCCTGCATTCTAGTTCTGGCTAAATTGATTGTGTAGCCCTGGGCATGTCACTTCAACTCTGCCTCCATTTCTCCAGCCTCCCAGCAAAATATGGATAACACTCATTTGCCCCACTGGATGGAAGAGAGGATTAATGGTTAATGGCTAAGCATTCGTTATCATTGCAGCAGGTCCTTGTTACAATTAGGAAGATATGAATTATTCCATAGCCGCTGAAACTCTTCCAGAGATTGAGAGTCAAATGTTAGTCTAAGGCAGTTGGTAGCACTTGCCTCTTTTTATTCAGAAGGCCCTGAAGATCCTATACTGGGACTCAATACATTTATTCAGGGCTGACTGAAGGGCACTATGAAATCGAGCAGCCATTCTGGCCCCTACAAGAAAGATTGCAGAAAAACAAACTTAGTCCCAATCAACCTGGAGGAGAAGTGATAACAGGCCGATATAGCACTGCAGATTTGGCAATTTCAAAGAGCCCCAAAGTGAATAGGAAATCAATTAGACAGGCTTGATGTTTAATAATACAAAGAGGAGAAAGAGGTGATGCTTGGAAAAGGCCATTCTCAGTGATATGCCAAAATTATTGCAGTCTTGATATCAGCACACAGCTCAAATGTGTGCAAGTCATTTGGCATCTGAATCTTATGACACTAGACTGAGGCTACGTCCACACTGTCAATTGAATGACAAAACTTTTGTCTTTCGGAGGTGTCCTTCTCCCCCACCCCCGAAAGACAAAAGAAAGTTTTGCCGCGACAAGCGCCAGTGTGAACAGTGTTGTTGGCAGGAGCACTCTCCTGCTGACAACACAAACGCCACTCGTTGGGGGTGGAAGATTTTTCGGCAGGAGAGCCGACAAACAGCAGCAGCACGGCTGTAGTGACAGCCATGTCACTAAAAGTTGCGTAGTGTAGATATAGCCTGAACAACATGTCAATGAAGAAAGCCTTCCTAAAGACATTGCTAAACAAATAATGGCAGAAAATTTAACAAGCAAGGAAATCAACCAGCCACCACTCTGCTCCAGGAAAGCCAAACAATGTCAGAGGACTCTAATACGAACCAATTATGAGCAGTTACAGCTAAGGGTAACCAGCCCTCATGTTTCAGAGAATAAGCCAGCCTGGTGCTTGCATGGAAGTGGAGCTTGGGAGAGGTGGAAAGCTGCTTACCAGGCCACAGCAGTTTCCCAGTTAGCCAGGCTCATTGGCAGTAGAGGTTTTTGTGAGGCTTCAAGCATTGACCAGAAGATACCAAACTAGAGGAGCCAATGGTCTGACAGAGCATGACAATTCACATGAAACTAAAAACAGAAGCCCTGTTTCCCAGAATGAAGTCAATCAGCTATGATTTACCTTCTCCAGCAAAGGTTTCCACGTGGAAACACCTGCAGCGAGAGAGTAGGCATCTGATTAGCTTTCTTCCAAGTCTCTACAATACCTCCTTAGAGCTATGCACAAGGATGAAATGCTTGAAAGTACCAGGTAATTTCTATTCAATGCTGGCTTGTAAGTTTCCCCAGAGCATTATTGCTGATGGCCCTGGCAGAGGACAGAACCATTCAGACTGAATGCAGAAGGACCTTAATAGCTAGTTTGATCCATCCCTTGAAGGAAACAATGCCTTAGAGTGGAGGCAGAGAGAAGCATCAAGGAGGCTATTATAGTGGCATGCAAGTTCTCCTGACAAGGCAAATACATTTTAGGCTAAAGTGGTCTGACAGAGACAAAGGAAAATGGATTATTCTCCCACCTTGTCTTTGCTCCCCAGATATACTGAACAAAGAGTGAAGAGGATTTAAAAGTTAATGCAGTTAAAGTGCTCCTGAAGGACTGACATACTTACTAACCTGGTTCTAATGGACTGTTTTTGGCAATAACTTTCATACATTCTCTATCATGTAAATAAGCTCAGTCTTCACATGCTGCTGAACTTGATCAGACTTCCCACCCCACAGGGTATTTACCATGGATCAATGCAGCTAGAGACAGCTCCCATCCCTCTAGCAAATCCCAAAGTAGGCGAGGGATAGGCAGCAGCAATGTGAGTGTGACAAAGGGCATGTTTTCACTAGCAACGTGTGTGTAGTCGTGGCAAAAAAAAAAATCAAAAAGCAAACAAAAAAACACCTCCATGAGAGGAATAGCTCCCAGCACTGGTGCACTGTCTACACTGGAATTTTATAGCACTCGGGGGTGCTTTTTCACACCCCTGAGCAAGAAAGTTGCCGCACCGAAAAGTGCCAGTGTAGACAAGCCCGAAGAGTGTCTTTTCTACTCACTTTCTGCCAATCAGAATGTTGAATGTACTGGATCACTGAGCCACAACCCACTGCATTTTTTTTTTTAAGTCCTCCCACCAGGGAGGAGCAGATATACAAATAATAAACAGAAGGAAGATCATTATCAAGTTTCATTGTAGTGGGTGTCTAGCTAGCTCAGAGGATAGTGGTAATTGCTACACTTTACTTGTCTGTATCTAGGCCAGGTCGCTCTGGCCTAAAGCTGTTACTCTCGGCTTCTGTAAAATTAGCAATCTGTGCAATTCCCAGTGAAGAGGTGTCCACATCAAAAAATCATAACTAGACCCTTAGTTGGCAGACTCAATCGATCACTGAAAATGCCTTGAAGACGTAACTCCCTTCTCAGCTCTAGAGAAGAGAATTGGGGCACAGTGCCAGGAGAACAGAGCACAGGAAGTTTGCCCTGCCGCTGGCTATGCTGCACTTGTTCAGCAGTGGATTTCAGTCTTGAGGAACGTCAGCCCAGCTCCTTTCACCAGTTAAAAAAAAAAAAAAAAAAAAAATTCAAGAGTCACAATTCTGAGAACTTACCATGGTACTACTGCATGACCTGGAAAAGACAGACCACCCTCATGTCCCCCTGGTACACAAGTGGACATCAAGCATCCTCTGCTGACAACTATCAAATGCTGGTATTTTGCGGAGCAGAGAATCATTACCTGAACTTGAGGAAAATATGAGCTGGCAGCCAAAGCTAGAGGGCCATAGGCCCATGAATCAGAATTGCCTTGAGATGCCACATTAAATCTTAAACACCTCTTTCTTTTTGTAGCACACAAACATTTGTCTAACTGTAAGCCAGTTTCACCTGCTTGTTTTATACTTTGACATTAAGTTATCTACATTCCCAGCTTCTCTCATTTCAGCCATTGAGCTTTAACTGCAGGAGACTCTGGCCCACTGTAATCAATCACATACGGCATAAAATGATTTCGCCATGCAAACTTTAGGAACGGCTGAGAAAGCGAATGCAATTTTCTCTACAGTGATGGAAGAGACTTATTCCACTCTGCAGGGCCACTGCAGAACAGTCCCCCAGATTATACACATTAGCGATTTGTCCATTACACGGAGTTCTCTCTATTCTGTCTTGTGCATTTTCTAGCACTTCCAGAGTCTAGTGAAAAACAACAAGAGTGTTCAAACACTGAATTAAAAATTTTATTTTAGTGTTCCATAAGAGTGAAAGTCATTTTTAAAAACCAAAAAAAAAAAGTACCCAAACAAAGCAGAAAATATAAACATAAAAATACATTTGGATCCTTCAATATTAAACATTCATTAAGCAACTGTACAGGGGCTTGACAAACAAGCTTTAATCTCACAAGTACTCAAATTAAGTACCTTTCTTAACAAAAATTCCAGTCCTTCTATGTCAAAACACTTCAAAAACAGCATTGCCAATAAAAAAATTTGAGGTACAATAAGACTGTGCAACATTTTCACAGCTAATGAAGTAGAAGTGTGACCTGTAAAGTATCACTCTCTCCTGGCAGTGCCCAAATCTCACCAATAAATGAAATTTACCACGTGCAACCAAGAGATCAAGCCTCATTGTGTAAGAGCAGCCAGCTAACCTTTTGTCCAGACAGACAGACTCCAAGTGTAACTGGTATAAAAGATGACCAAAAAAAGAAAACCCCTATCAAAATTCTATAGTCCCATCTTGGAAGTAGAATGTCATAACCTTAAGTGGAATGTTATCAGCAAATATTAAAACCACAGGGTTTACGTTTTCCCAAGATAAGAATACATTTGGTTAATGATAAACATCTTCGTAAAGTATTTATCCCTCAAGCAGCAGGTGCAGCATTACAAACAATGGCTTCAGCTGCTGGTGGTGGAGCAGCATCTTAACTCCAGAGCAGAAGGGCAGCCATTTAAAATGAGGCTAGTAAAAATCACTTCAAATCATTGGATTCATTTAGATTAGTCTGAGTATAAAAGCAAGTCCAACCATTAGGATTATAACAGCAGTTTCAAATTCAGACTGTTTAGCTACTGCTCAAAGGCACTAAAGAATAGAGCTCTCCACAGTTCTCATACAACCAGAAAGCTGTTGGTAAGCTATGGAATCAAGTCCTGAAGGCAAAAAAAATTTTAGGGAGGTGCAAGCAACAATTCCTCTCCACAGAAACATCAAGGGGGTAGAGGCAACCGAAATTAATGTTTCATCTTCCTCGCTATTTCAAGGCAAAAGCAGCAGTCAGTCATT
Organism: Trachemys scripta elegans; assembly: GCF_013100865.1. Taxonomy (NCBI): domain Eukaryota; kingdom Metazoa; phylum Chordata; order Testudines; family Emydidae; genus Trachemys; species Trachemys scripta. Next base: position 155,038,027 of record NC_048299.1, read on the forward strand.
TTCAGTGAAGATAGCTAGTTCCATGCAAATTAAATATATATAAACAAAATCTAGAGATTCTGCTAAAAAATTCAGCATAAGCTACTCCACTCATGGGATCTGGGACACTGAAAATTACCCTTTAACTGAAGTCATCTGCTCAATCACTCATTGCTACTATGTACCTGTGGTCCTAGAAAGGAACATTACACCTTAAACCTTTCATTCATAGTATTATGAATTATTTCATGCATGGCTTCCCTTGAAGGAAAGTTGTATGATAGGGCAGTTAAGTTTTGCCTACACTTTTTAATCACAATCAATCACAAAATAACAAATGCACATAACAGCATATATATTTATATACAATTCCAGTAAACATTGATTTCTTCTACGTAAATAGATTAAATTATGTTTCACTACAAAAATACAGTATCTGAGAAGTTTAGTGGTCTCCAGTGTTTTGTGAAAATATTAAATATAAGGCAATAGACTATTAAAAGGCTAATAGGAAATTCAACTAGTCTCACCTCTCATTAAAGTGCTCTAATGAAAAGAATACTGTGACAAACTGTCCCCTCCTAAACTATAGGTGAAATTATCGCTCAGAACTTTAGGGAAGACTTAATGGACCTTTCACCTGGATAAAGGGTAGAGTTTGTTTTATTTTTATTTTTTTGCTTCACAATACATGCTAGATGTTAAAACAGATTATCCAAAGTACTTTAATATTGTATCACAGATCCTCACTGTACCTTCAGGAAGTCAATTTGACAGCGGTGAGCACAGAACTGTTAAAATTGAGAGCCTGCCACACATCAGCCCCAACATTAAATGTAGATGTAGATTAATGTTGAATCCAATCACAACTTTCCATCTCAGTGCTGAATTTTATTGACAATTCCTATCAACACTATCCTAAAAGAATGATTTGAAGTGAGCCTGCTAAAATGATTGTTTGCGAGTGTCTTGCTGTTTGCTATCCGATATAAATGGGAAATGCCTGTCCCATGGCAAACTCCATAGTTACAGCAGACTAAGGCAAAAGATTCAGACAGAGGTATCTGATTTATCTTGCAAAATAGCAGCACGTCTTCTGATTACATTTAAAATAAAACCTGTTCTAACATTCTCAACCACAAATCTTATTACTGGAAACCAGCTCAATTTTTAAAAGCCACAATTTGAATGCTCCTTTACTAAGAAACCCAGGTCTCGGACATCTCTCTCTCTCTCTCTCTCTCTCTCTCTCTCTCTCTCTCTCTCACTCACTCTCTCTCACACACACACACACACACACACACACACACTTTAGATGATCCATATGGATCAACTTGGACAGTTGTTCCATACTGTAGGTCCTAGTTTCCCAAATACAGCATGTTTAAAAATTTATGATCTTTAGTGGCACAACAGAGAAATCTTCGACTTGCTGAGCATAGCAATATAAACAAACTAAGCATGTGTACCACGAAGGAAACAGGTGCATACATGTTTATATAGGATACAGAGTAAACTGTAAGGGAGTTGTGTGCCCCCTAGTTTGAACAAGAACCTTCAAATCAGGAATATGATGGCTATGAAACAAAACAGCTCCTAATTCAGATCACTATACAGGTCTGTCTCATCTTACGTGGGGTTCCGTTCTGTGGTTAGCGCATAAAGCGAAAACCGCGTATAGCCAAAATCCAATTTCACCCGCACTACAGGTATAGTATTAAAATTGTTATTTTTCTCTTTTTTGTTTTTGCCGACCACGTAAAGTTGAAATCGCGCATGTTAAATGCGCATAAGATGCGACAGACCTGTATCGTCTAAAATTTGTAACTGTTCTTTAATCATGTAGTCGAATGGCAGTTATATCTTTGTTTGATTTTTGCTATATTAAAGCAGCTATAAGAGCCTGCTCAGAGCACTGCTTTGAAATTTTTCAACACTAGGTTTATACAGGCTTTGAGCTTCCCTTCCCAAAATGAGATGTAGACACTTCATTAGTAGTCACATTTTCTGTAGATTTAAAGGCCTTCCAATTTTACAGTATGTTTAAAGGGCATTAAATTTTTTTACAATAAGGCAACTTATGGTTCCCAAACCTCTTTCTGGAGTGCTTTTCAACTTCTGTAATATAATTATTTGAACAAAGCAATCAAATCCTTGAATTAGTGTATGCGATGGCTTATTGCACTACAACTTAAGTCTTAGAATTAAGAACAACTGTTGTTCTTAGTCTGAGAAACCCGGTTCAGTTTTTAAAACACCAACCCTTAAGCTAAACTCCCAAAACTAATAAAATAAAGAAGCCAACAACTATCAGTGCCTCACTGAGAAAAGTGGCTTCAAAAACATTCACAGCCACATGAATCTCAGGCCTCTGATTACATTCTTTAACAATGCCTGCCAGGTGGTGGTAAAATATTTACAGTGTACCAGAAAGAAAGGTGGAAGACTTCTGACTATTGTATTTTTGGCTTATGTATTCAAGACCTGGTATAATTATTAACTAGTCTCCAGATAAGTGGAATCAACTTTTTGCAAGAGACACGGAAAAGTGATTTTTTTTTTTTTTGTAGGCAGCAGGTACCAGAACATCAGCAACTTCACATTATCTATCTGTGAAGTTTGAGTAATAAGATGGGAGTCCAGTCCTTTATTCAGGTTTACTGGCAGAGGTTTTACATCCTTCCAGCCTTATTTTTTGGAGATGGAGCCCGAAGAATGTTGGGAGTTTCTTCCATGACTCTGACAAGCAAGTTATCAATGTAGTTTTCTAGCTCCCGCACCTGGAGATCTCTCTTTGTAATGGTATCCTTCTGTCTCAGCACCAGCTGGATCAGCTCATCATGTGTTAATTGAGCATAAGCATAGGCAGGTTCCGAAGGATCATATTTCTTTTGGAGAGAGAAGACAGACAGGGTCAATGCAGAAATAAGTGTTTTACAGTAATATGAGAAGACTGCCTAATGATCTTTGTATTCAGGGAAGGTTGAAGAATTCCAGGGATATTGGTTACCAAAACAGGATTGCTCTTCAAAGAAATTACTGTACTTTACACCTTGTTAAAGTTTCACACAACTGGCATTTCAGGATTTATCAGTCATTACTACTTCAGTGAACAGGAAAAGCAAGTTCCCCAGGGCCAAAACCTGCCAGGCTTGCAACATCAGCAATGACAGGGAAAAGCTACAGGACCAAACCAGTATGGTAAAGTGACACAAATGCAACTGCTATCTCAAGAGAGACATCTGTTAGGGCACTTAGCAATGACAGCGAAGTTATAATCATTAGCAGATATTCATGCACTTCCAAAATGTGAACAGGTGGAGCTTTATAACAATAGATTATGTGGAAAGGAAAGTAACAGGAAAAATATTTAAGTACTGCACTTTTATGGCACAAGAATATTTGATACTGTAGGACTTAGGAAGTCCAGGGCATCTTTTCTAAGGGGAAGGAAGACTCAAAATGAGACAAAATTTGGTAGCGTTTTCCATAGCCTCAATATCGGTCAGCAATTTACAGTAGTATGTGAATGCCAGGTTTGCATGGGATTAAAGGGTAAAATTTGAGTCCGAAACAAAAGGACAGATGAGTTATGATCCTAGGACATCAATGGCCCAAAGACTTGCATAAAAAATTCCCCATGTAATATTAGCACTGAAAGATCTACAGAACCACAAGTTAAAATATACTGAATAAAGTGAGAGGCAAGCTCAGGTTAAACAGCAGTGAATGTACTCGACTTTGAGACAAACTTTAAAGACAGTTATTTAGCAATACATTGCTGGACAGTTATTCTTAAAATTAAAATGCTGTTTGCAGTTTTAAATAGAAATGATTTTTAGTAACCTCTGCCAAATAATTTGTTATACTTCCTTTTTAGTGCAGCAAAAATACAAGTAGTATTAGCATAAATATTACTTTAGTACAGAATACTCATTGTACAACAGACTTATTCATAGTTGTATCTCAGTGGCACTACAGGGAATAGTTTTGTATTTGCACAGCTAAGATGTGGTCTGGAAACACCAGATGTTTAAGAAAACAGGCTTCTGTAGACTTTGAAGAGCAGCACACCTGAGTTTAAGTGAAAAAATTCAACTTTTCAATCACATTTTTCTTTTGTGGCCATTTACTTAGGAGTTTCAGAGCCCGAGCAGTAATGTTTACATGACTATTTTCAGCACTGACGCATAAGCCCACATCAGCTGACCCAGGCTGTGAGATTCACTGCCATTTGGGGTAGTGTGCACAGGCACGTAGACATTCCTTAAGATGAGGAATCCTATATTACAAGCCAGTTTGTGCCTTGATTTCTGAATCAGAATTTTCTCAGAACATGGTTTGCTCATTTTTCAGACCTCTTATCTAATGGTGCCTCAGGGATCAGAACTTATGCAAACACTTAGACAATACCTTTCAGAGATTTGAGGAGAAGAGAAAGAAGGTGAAAGTTTTTAGCCATGCACATTTAGAAATATAACCTACTTTTGTGAGGCAACATTCTCCTGCTTTAACAAGTAGACATTTGGCCTTTCAGACTGTGGAGGAAGTTCTTAATCGTGGAAGCTGCCAATGCAGCAAGTTACAAGGTGATGGGTCCCACTAGTCCCTGCTGAAAAGATCAGCAGTGCAGCAGATAGTGACTACCTGCCCCCAACCACCTTGAGTAAGCATGGTGTAAGCAGACTCCAGGTTACAGTGGCCACACCCCACATATTGTAGGCAATCCTTGCTGTCTCCAAAGTAGTATATTTACTGGTCAACCTCTACCCGAGGCACTCCTACTAGTCATCTTCCTGGCTCACAACCAAACCTCCCCATCAACGTACCCATCTAGTGGAGAACCAAAGAGCACTTCTGGGTTTACTCCAGTAGTACAGCCACAGTTTCTTGGGACACCCCCATCAGGAGCCTTTTTTTGCTTTAAAGTCATTTGCATTGAATAAGAACAAAAAGTGAATTCAATTTCTTCCTCTCAATGCTGGGAAATAGAGAAAATAAGGAAATCCTTTAACAGACATTGTTTGAGCGTCAGAGTCAAAAAATGTAAGTTACCCTGAGTAAGCAAGTTCACACTGAGTGCCCTGGAAGCTACGAAGTTTACACTAACCATTATGAAGCTATAACCCAAGTTTCAATTTCTTTCATACCTTTCTATTGCTCTCAGTCCAGTTTTCATCCATTTTTGTGGTTGTGGTCAAATTTTTAGTATGCGACTTATTTGCTGTGGTGTTCATTGGCTTCACAGGATGAGGTCTGAAACAAAAGTCACAACTTGTCTAGGCAGTTCCTTAACATCTTGAGATCTTATCACAAGCAAAGCATCCAACAGGTTCCTCAATCCAGTAAGACTGAACACAAGGGGATTTAATGAATTTCCTTATACACCTCAAGATATGAGAAATTCACTTCCAGGACAGAGTTCTGCCTCCAATTACAGTTTTCCATTGGGTGGGCACACACTCACTCACTCACCCTGTTCTGCTGGCTTATTTTTATTGCATTCAAAAAACAAAAACAAAAAAAAACAGTATCATGGTAACTGGAAACATCACATAACAGAAGTGGTTACATGAGGTGCTTACACCATATTCGTGAGTGCTTAGTTTTTGTTTGGTTGTGGGTTTGTTTAAAGTACACACATATTACTATAAGAGTTAGATTCTACATAATTTCCTCACATTATCTTCATTATAAATCTACATACCAAATATCCTCTTGGGCAGCAGATTTATTCCATCTTCTCTAAACGGACTAATTCTTGCATAAGGCACCCTAGATGCCTAGGCATAATCTTGTATTCTCTAGACCCATTTGTAATGGCAATTTTAAAAAGTGGAAGTAAGTTACCCAACTGTGTTTCAAGCAATCAATTTCCGAACAATAATTCCCTGGAGCTCTACAGATAAAGCGGTTCTGAGGCTAGCAGAGTTTCACAGAAAAAGACAGCTCCAATTTGCACCTCAGACTATAATGGGGTGCCGGTTAATTGGAACGTGAACAGCTCTGGAAGTCCAAAAGCATGTTGGTCATCTGAGAATCAGGCCTATTAGTCACAGGAAGTAAGTTTGCCTGTAGTATGTTTTAATGCTTAGAAATCTTTACTCTACCAGTTAAGTGACCACCACAGTTCTCAGTATTGCCTTTGATTGTATTTCCTCATTTCTGAAAAGCTAGAGATCATAATGCAGTTTACCAAATCCAGCTGTTGACACCAGAATATTTGTGGTATTAAAATAGCATTATTCAAAAAGGATAAATCCATATTTGACTAATGAGCACCAAGTTTCCTAATGTAAACAACTTGCCATAAATAATAGAAGTATTGTGAATGTTAGAACTGCCCAAAGCACTGCCACTGCTCATTCTAAGTTTTGGGGGGCACAGTTTCTAAGTTTGGTGCAATCACTGATTTTTTTGCTAATAAAAGTTTGTGGCAGTGGTCTTACACTGGTATGGTATAGTATAGGTCTCTGACTGGATCCAAAAGTCAGACCAAGTTAAGATTGTATGAAGTCACATCAAAATGAAAAAACGATCACGATATTTCTGTAGCAAGAAAAAAGTATGTCTTGTACAACACTGAGAAATTTTATATGTATTTCCCCATAGTCTCACCTGTGCTTAACAGACACACTTCCACCACTCTGTTGTGTTTGATTGGGAAGTGTCTCAGAGGGTGAAACCCATGCCCGAAGCACCTTCTTCTTGCCAGCATTTTCGACTTTATGATTGAAGCTCTCTGCTGGTGGCTTTTTCACTGATTCTGCTCTACTACTGTCGCAAGAGCCAGTTTGGGGGGAACTAGAGGAAAGGGAGAGTTGGGAAGAACTGGACAGGGAGGTAAAAGAAACAGACTTTTCAGAGGACTCAAAAAAATCACTCTTCCTACTTTCCTTAATACTGCTAGATTCCTTCAGTTCCTGTTCCTCAACAACACATCCATGCTCACTGGGATAAGACAGGATATCTAAACCTGACTCACTAGTCTTGCTGCTTGCACTATGAATGTCTACTATTGAATTTAGTTTGGATGATTTGCTAGATTTAAAAGTATCTTCAGGACCACCTTCTCCCTTCTGAAGTAATATACTTGCTCTATCAGTAGAGCTCATACCTGAACTGAGTTTTTCTACCTCAGTGACTGACAATGAATCTATACATTGATTTTCTGTATTTGGAAAACTTTTATAAATTGCAGTCATTTCATTGTTCTTTTGAGAGCTGTCTAGAAGCTCATCATCTGATCCTACTTCTGGAATAACTGGAAGGCCAACATGTGTTAGACTCTGATCTCCAGTAACTGGAATGGCAGACTTAAGGTCTGTTCCAGAGTCAAATAATGAATCATCATGACCATAAGTTTTGTGTTTTAAGGGTCCATTATTGCTATCATCTCTGTCAAGATGATGTGTAGTTGACCGAGTGGCTGTTTTTAATAAGCTGTCACCTGCTGGGTTTTCATGTGGGTTCATGGGATTCTCTCTATGAAACACAAATCCAGACCCAGACATTGTGCTGTCAGATGGAGTAAGCAGCTCTTCATCTTTCAGTCTACCAGTCAGAGAAACAGGTGCACACTTATCTAGTTTTACAGCATTTCTTGGGGTAGGCTTTGGCTTTGCATTTCTTGGGGCAGGCTTTGGCTTTGCAATTCTTGGGGCAGGCTTTGGCTTTGCAAATAGAGGATTGAGCTCACTAACATCCTCTGACATGTTAGGGTCCTTAGGAAGCAACGTGTGAACTCTTGGAGTTGGTTTTGGCGGCTCTACTTGAACTGAAGAGTCACTTTTGATGGCATGAGTTACCTTGGACTGTAATGCGAGCCCAAATTCTTCCATGTTGAGTGAATGCTTACTTTTCTTTCCACTATATAGTTCTTGCTCCTCGTTTAATTTGCTTTCAGCAGAAGATGGCTGTATTACAGCATTCCCAGGTGAAAGGCTATAATTAGACTTGGAGAGAGAAGTCAGTTCTTTGCCATCTTTCATCCAGGTTTCAGCACTCGTACTGCTGGCTTCAATGTCATCCTGAACAGTGCTCTCACTGTTCTGAACAGAACTACTTTCATCACAGAGTTTAGATGAACGGTAGCACTCCATACCCAGCACAGAGGCAAACCCTTCTCTCTTTTCTGTTATGGTTGGATCAGTAGTGAACATTTCTTCACATGGATCAGGATGCCATCTCTCACGCTGCTCTCTGTCTAAAGCCTCAGCATGATTTCTGCTGGAATCAGTATATTCCAACTCATCAAGATGAAAGGTCACTGATTTCTTAACGCCACTGTTATTTTTTTTATCCGGTGATACCATCTGTACCTCTTTGGCATCACACTGTTTCTTTGGGGTCTGCCCAACCCTTTCGTACACAGGTAGAGGAGATGACTCAGACAGTGACCCCAGAGAATTTGATACAGTATTTGTATCATTAGTCAAACTTTCATTTTGAGACTCCTCTGAAGAAACAAAAGCAGGGTGCTCTGAATCAGCAAAGTTTATTGCAAAGGAACAATAGCTTTTGCTAGAAACAGCAGAAGGAAGGGAGAAAGAGGGAGGACTAGTAAAGCTTTTGAAGTCTTGCACTTTTGATTCCTGTCCCAGTTTAGATACAAAAGGATTATTGTCAATAGAAAGGTGAGTAGAAAGGAGAGGAGAAGAAACATGCCCCAGAGCTGCAGGAGGATGGGGGAAATACAAGAGAGGACTAGTGAAGCTTTCCGAGTCTTGTGCTTTGGATTCCTGTTCCCAGTCAGAAATGAAAGCGTTATCATTAGAACGTTGTCCAGAAATGAGAGATGGAGGAAGAGGGCTACTAGAGTCTCGTGCTTTAATTTTTTGTCCCAATTTAGAAGTGAAAGGGTTATTGTCATTACTAGAATGATGTGCAGAAAGGAAAGCAGAAAGGGAATCAGGTTCAGAAGTAGGAAGCGTGGCTTCGGTTTCATCCTCTGAAGACACTCCCAGTCTGTAAAAGGGACAAAAACTTGCGTGTCAGTTGCAGATGCAACATGTGAGAGACAGAGAAAGACAAGTTCTAAAGGTCGATTTCACAAAATTTGCAACATACTAATGATGCATAAGAAACTGCAAAGACTTAAGAGTTTAATGGACCAATAAAACAAGCTTGAAATAATTTATGTTTAAATATTTTATATGCAATACCAATACTTGTGATGCAAAAAACGTGTGTTGTAAAGTTTGCTACATGCAAATCAAAGATTACTAGGGCAATGTCTACTTTTAAAGCAACTGTACATCATTTATTTTGCATCCAAGACATAAGTACTAATAGCATAATAGCTTAAGATGTTTACATTTACACACAAGGTGTTTAAACATAAATGTAATTGAAGATCTAGTGTTAAAGACAGACAACTCAGGATACTTGTTAGTAAGGCCACGCTTCTTTCATATATGTAAGTCACAGAGCAGAATTTCTGAAAAAACTCTCACAGAGAACCCCAGAAATATACTTCTTGGAACACATCTGCTTTTGGCATCATTCACAGTTTCATGATTTGCCATTCTCCAGGCCACAGCAAGAAGTACAGTGGAGAGCAATAGGTTTTATTAAAGAGGATATTTCAGCCCTTCTACACACTTTCAAACGTAGACACTAAGGCGGGAGAATATTGTTAGTTTTTGTTATGGGTTAATAGAACAAGGAATAAATGACTTCATACTATCTGAAAAGATATAGGCACTAAAAACCATTATGTTAGTGCATCCTCACTTATATGAAGTTAAATTGGTTAAGAATGGAAGTAAAAGTTAATACTTATACCAAGAATCTTAATAAGTGTGTAACTGGTTAAACTTTCATCTAGTGGTGAAACACAAATGAGTCCCCCACAAGAGATGTTATAAAGGGCAACAGCTACAGAAATGTTACCTTGTGGCAGGAAGTGGGCCAGCCTAGCCATATGTCTGCAGTGCTTTATATCAGAATCTGAAACTGAAATAAAACAAGACTAACCTGGGTTTGACAGCTTTGGTTTGGATTGTCCTTGCAGAGGCTGCAGACTTGTCTGGTTTCTGTTCTTCTTCCATGAGCGATTCATCAAATGGGTTATGCGATTTCTTGTTTCTGGGAATATCTGCTGTGTTGCTGTTTTTTGGAGTACTTTCTTGGTTATAGTCCTTAGGGATTTCAACAGGTTTTACCTCTTTTTCATTCTTTTTTTCTTCAAGAAGTTTGGCTTCTCTCTCCTTCAAAGTCATGTCAGACATGTTTTCTACATCATTGTTTTTCACTACTTCCTTTCTTCCTGTGACTAGAGACAACAAAGCAGACTTCTTGTTCTCTTGTTTTTTGTCCTCTTTAGTTTCTTCTTTTTCAGTTTCTAAACTCAGCGAAGCACTATTTCCCAGTAAATCTCCACCGCTAAGTAGTTTGTATGATGGTAGGGTCATAGACTTAAAGGACTCCAATGAGTGGGACCCAGATAAACCTCTACTAGGAGACATTCTTCCTGTCTTTTCATGTTCCTTAGTGTATTTTGAAGACAGGTTTTCTTCTGATTCAGAGGGCTGGTTTTTCCTGAATGTTTGAGGGGAAGAGGAAGGAGTGTTGTCCTTTGACATGGTTTCCTTTTTTGTTTCACTTTCCTTCCGATAAACATGATTGCCATTGATACACACGTTGGATCGGGGTGTGGGATCATTTTTGGATTTAAGGCCACTGAATAAGGAGAGTCCTTCTTTCTTGGTGTTGCTGGAGGTTATTTCGTTTAGTTGCTTATTGTCTGCACTTGCTGTTCTCTTATGAGCCATGAGTACAGGAACATGAAGTGAGTTATCTTCAGCTTTGTTTCCAAAGGCCTCTGCAAAAAAAAAAAAAAGAGACATTAAAGCTATGAAAAACATTTTCCGGTGACAGTCAATATTACAGTCTAAAGTGTTGAAAGACTCAGTGATTACTCATGACAATGGAAAAATTATGTTTAGAGATACAGAAAATTTGTTATCTAAAACAGGAGTATCACCCTGTAGAGCAGTGGTGCCCAAACTTTTGCAGGTTGGGCCCACCCTACCCCTGTCTGTGCCATGCCCCCCCAGAGCTAGGGGACGCGGACAAGGGTAATGGAACCGAGGCTGGGACTGCAGCGGGGGGGTGGGGAGGGGCAGGGAAGAGGGCACAGGGCTGAGAGTGGGGCCAGGGCCAGATGTGGGGCCAGGAACATAGCCGCGGGCGGGACCGGAGCACAGTTGGGGACAGGGAGGGGCTAGTGCTGCTCTCTTCCTGCCGCCCCCTCAGGAGGGCTGGTCAGGGCCCTGTCGCACCCCCTCAAAACCAGGCCCCACAGTTTGGAAACTTCTGCTATACAGGGTTTGTGGGTTTTGGGGGGGTGATGTGCACAGGAGGCAAGGTGGCAGATCACAAGGAAGAAGTATCCTATTTCATCCAAAATGGCTCCAGCAATACAAAGAATAGTATCAAATTCTTCTTAAATGTTTTCAATGGATCTGGGAACATACAGCTATAATAGTCCTGTTTTGTAGTGTTGGCCAGAAAACAAGAACTCCATTTCACAAAAAATTAAGGGTTTGATATTTGGTTTCATTCTGCATTCGGAACAAACACCAAGACATTTTTTTTTTTTTGGTGTGCAAAGAGACATGCACCCATACCAGCAGACTAGCCAAAAGCCTGGTAGCTATAGCACTCACCTAGGATATCAGACACCCAGGTTCAAGACCCCACTCCTAATCAGGCAGAGCATTTCATCAGAAAATTCCCGATTAGCTTTACTGTTTTAAATAAAACGTATACAATAAAAGAAAATTGCATCTGATCACCCACCTACAAATGTACTGCCAACAGTGCATTAATGCTGATTTTAGCCAACATCTTCAAATATTTTGTCACTTTCTTTCTCATAAGAAAAATGGGTGGAACCTTTGCTAATATTCTGTCAATATATTAACCTACCGTATCAAAATCAACCTCTCTTTTGAGCAAAGATTTAAGATAGTAATAAAATTTAATATTGTGAGAGGAAATACTCACTTTCTGAATTTGGAGGAAAGGACTCATCATCATCATCTTCCCCCCACTTTGCCTGAAAGTCACCAGGTTTAAGCCTAACTTTCTCCGTCGCTGGCTGAAAACCAGGTAAAACTGACATGGACTGGGAGAGGGAGGTTTTCTGCAAACCAGGTTTAGAAAACAGGGTTTTGATCTTGGATTTTTTCTTTTCTTTCTCAGGGCTTTCCTCTTCGCTATCCGCTGGCGAGTGAGTTATGCTGGGAATGATGGCGGATGCCGTGTCAGGCAGTCCATTGGCCCGCTTTCCTTTGAGTTTGCCTTTCAGCTTGCCAAATGGAGACCGGGACTTGTCTTTCATGGATAAATCAAACATGCTGGCTGTCATGTTGCTCCTCATGAACTGAATATCCACCTCAATCTCTCCTCTCTCTTTTTCCTTCTTGCCAGGTTTGGAGTGAAGTGTATACCACCTGCAAAAGAAAGACAAAATGTCATGCAAGCTTCGAAAACAAACTCTGGTTAATGCAAGCCACAGAAAAATATGGCAGAGGGAAAAAGGAGAAAACAGACTCCCTAGCTGGGAAACTACTTCATGTTTAGACAAGGATCAGAGAGCTTACTGTGGGCATCCCTACTAAAATAACTTTTTTCATGTACCATGCTTTAACTGGCACCAGAGACTTGGTGGGATAAGGCCCATGACGGGAATACAGGTATAGCAGGACGGGTACAGCTTCTTCAGGAAGGACTGGCAGGGTAAAAAGGGAGGAGGTGCTACATTATACATCAAGAATACACACACTTGTTCCAAGATCCAGAAGATCCAGAAACAATAGTTCATGGATTAGGGACCCAATTTTATGGGGTTCCAGGGGCTTCTGTATAGATTATTTAGGTTAATCTTTCTATCTACCCAATGGGACTCAGGGCTCAGTCTAGAAGATACACCTCTACTCCGATAGAACATGGGCTCGTATATAGCGCGGTAACCCTTGGGCTCAGGCTGCTGTGGGGAGCCCTGGGCCCTTTAAATCACCGTCGGAGCCCTACTGCTGCCCCAGGGGCTGCAGCAGCAGGGCTCAGCCGCAGTGATGAGCTGCCAAAATCTTAACAACCAGTTCCCTCCTCAACCCACCCCCGCCACCGGAGACTCCTGCCCCATCTACCCCCCCCGCGTTCCTTGACACATCCCCCCGGACCCCTGCCCCATCCACCCCCTTTCCCTGTCCCCTGACTGCCCCCTGCCACCCCATCCAACCCCTCCTCTCATTCCTCATGGCCCCCCGGGACCCCTGCCCAATCCAACCACCCCTTCTCTCTGTCCCCTGACTGCCCCTGGAATCCCTGTCCCTGACTGCCTCCCACCGCCCCATCCAACCCCTGCTCCTTCCTGACTGCCCCCCCGGGACCCTTGCCCCCATTCAATCCCCTCGTTCCCTGCCCTCTGACCGCCCCGACCCCTATCCACCCCCTGACCACCACCCCGAACTCCCCTGCCCTCTATCCAAGTCCCCCGCCCTCTTACCACGCTGCCTGGAGGTGGCTGGTGGCACTACAACCGCGTCGCTTAGCTGGAGCCAGGCCAGGCTGCCGCCACCATGCACCTCGTGAAGCACTGGTGGTGAACGGCTGTGCCGCTCGGCTGGAGCACCAGGTCAGGCTGAGCTTGCGGTCCACCGCCCAGAGCATGCGCTGGCGGCGGGACGAGCTGAAGTTGTGGGGGAGAGGGAACAGCTGGGGACTAGCCTCCCCAGCTGGGAGCTCAGGGGCCGGGCAGGAAGGTCTCGTGGGCCACCATAGTGGGTGCACACCCCACCCTGCCCCTAAGAGCCAGAGGGACCTGCCGGGGGTCGAGGTGGGGAGTCCCAGTGGTGCTTACTTGGGGCGGCTCCCGGGAAGCATCCGTCAGGTCCCTCTGGCTCCTAGGGGCAGTGTAGCATAGCTAGGTAGGGAGCAGGGGGTTACCTGCCGCGGCGTGGGCAGCCCTCCTCACAGCCCCGGCCCAGCTCATCTCCGCTCCGTCTCCGCTTCCCTGGGCCTGAGCACGAAGCCACCACTTGCTTCTCAGCCCTCCCAGGCTTCCCGCACGAACAGCTGATTCGCGGGAAGCGGGGGGGAGGGGGAGGGAGGGAGAAGGGAGCAGAGAGTTCAGGGGAGGAGGCGGAGCGGAGGTGAGCTGGGGCCAGGGGCAGGGAGCTGCCGGAGCTCACAGAGTTGGTGTCTAGGGCGCCACTTTAAATTTAAAAGCCCTTTTAGAACTGGTTGGACAACCAGTTCTAAAAGGGCTTCTAAATTTAACAACCGGTTCCTGCGAACCGGTTGGAACCAGCTCCAGCTCACCACTGCTTGCCCAGCAATTTAAAGGGCCCGGGGCTCTGGCCCTGGGCCCTTTAAATCACCATCGGAGCCCTGCTGCTGCGGTAGGGATTTTTGGCTCCCGAGGACCGCGTTATATCAGGGTAGAGGTGTACCATCAGAGATGCTTAGTTTTGCAGTTCTTAAACTGTGGATTTGTGTCTCCAGAGATTAATATATTCATAGATTCTAGGACTGGAAGGGACCTCAAGGGGTCCAGTCCCCTGCCCGCATGGCAGGACCAAATACTGTCTAGACCATCCCTGATAGACATTTATCTAACCTACTCTTAAATATCTCCAGAGATTGAGATTCCACAACCTCCCTAGTCAATTTATTCCAGTGTTTACCACCCTGACAGTTAGGAACTTTTTCCTAATGTCCAACCTAGACCTCCCTTGCTGCAGTTTAAACCCATTGCTTCTGGTTCTATCCTTAGAGGCTAAGGGAACAAGTTTTCTCCCTCCTCCTTATGACACCCTTTTAAATACCTGAAAACTGCTATTATGTCCCCTCTCAGTCTTCTCTTTTCCAAACAAGATAACATGCTTGTTAACAGCAAAAATGTTTTTAAATAAATAAATAAAATACAGACGTGAGAAATAGTTAAATAAAACAATTTAAATGTCTGTCTGGTGATGTTCTCTTCCTAATACAGCATGGCAAGAAAATCCTCCAAATATTAATGATTAACCTGTTGAATTGGAGATATTTATGAAGTCATTGGGAGGTGAACTATCTGTTTCAATTACCTTTGGTAAATGAAATAACCAAACAATCATTCATTTTCTGATATAGCTGTAAAACTAATCTGAAAAGTTTTCAAAATAAATCACTGTTTAAAAATGCATAGTGTGTACCTTCCAAAAATGAAGCCTACATCTATCTCTGAGTTGTGAAGAATATATATTAAAGTTACAACAACCAACAAGAATGCGCTTTTATGTAGAAATCCATGATTAAATTGAGTCTTCCTGACTAGTGATTTCAATCAATTTGATTTAAATAAAATCCACCCTGGGCAGACCAGATAAAAGTTTCTGGGTAAAGACAAAAAGGGGGGAAAATAGGGATGACCTCGTGGGTAGGACTCTACTGCAGACCACCAGATCAGGAAGAGGAGGCGGAAGAGGCATTTCTAGAACAAACAAATATCCAAAACACAAGACCTGGTAGTAATGGGAGTCTTTAGTTACCCAGACATCTATTGGAAAAGTAATATAACAACACAAAATGTCCAATAAGTTATTGGAATATATTGGAGACAATTTGTTGTTTCAGAAAGTGAAGGAAGTAAACAGGGGGCAGCCCTTCTAGACTTGATTGTGACCAACAGGTTGTAATCTGCAGGTAGAAGGCAATTTGGGTGAAAGTGACCAAGAAATGATAGATTTCATGATTCTAAGGAAAGGAAATCATGAGCAGCAGAATAAGGACCATGGACTTCAAAAGAGAAGACTTTAACTCAGAACTGGTAGGTAAGGTCCCATGGAGAAAACAAAACAAAACAAAACTAAGGGCATGGCTACACTTACCTCCGGCACTATCGATCTGCTGAGCGCTCTCCCTACCACAGTGCTGCAGCAAGTAAGGGGGGGGGGGCTCAGAGGAACCGCTCTCCACCCCAGCTCACCTCCGCTCCGCCGCTGCCTCCTCCCACGAGCACGCTGCTCAGCTCCGCTTCTCCTTCCTCCCAGGCTTGCCGCACCAAACAGCTGATTGGCACGGCAAGCCGGGGAAACGGAGCTGCAGCGCACTCATGGGAGGTGGCGGCGGAATGGAGGTGAGCTGGGGCACAGGTGCCCCGGGGAAGGCCACAGCAAGTAAGGGGGGGGGCTCAGAGGAACCGCTCCCCGCTCCAGCTCATCTCCACCTCCTCCCCTGAGGCAGAACGGAGGTGAGCTGGGGCGGGAAGCGGTTCCTCTCCCTACTCACCTATAACACGGTGAGATTTTTTGGCTCCCGAGGACCGCTTTATATCAGGGTAGAGGCGTATGTTGACTTCAGCTACATTATTCACGTAGCTGAAGTTGCGTAACTTATATCAATCCCCCCTCCCACCCACCCTCCCCCAGCGTAGACCAGGCCTAAGGGATAAAGGAGTTCCAGAGGGCCATAGTTTCTTAAGGAGACAATATTAAAGCACTAATGAGAGTCATCAACTAAAAATTAATTAAATGAGGAAGGGTAAAGTAACATTTCACTTTGGTTTCCCAAACTTTATACTTTGTTTCTGCTTCCTGAAACTTCCAGGGGTTAAAAGTAGAAGCAGGTATGCCAGAAAAGGCATCAGTGCAACAGAACAAACTACACACCAACACCTGAAATAGTTCAGTCAAGGCATTCTCCAAACACCCCATACCTTTCTTTCCAATTCTCTGTTCATTTACTATTTCAATACTTTTCAAATGTAGAAGCTCCTGAACAGCAGAGGGAAAATGCCTATAATTTTCTCTTTGGAGTCAAGCACCTTATCATTGTTGGATGTTTCTATTTACTTTAGTCTGTTAATACAATACTGATTCAGAATCAAGGTACCAAAAGCAAGATTCTTTATAGACAGGACTTCTGCACTTATATTTTGAACGCTTCATCTGTTTCTGAAATTACGGTTTTAAACACTGCAGGCTATTTATGTTAGACTATTAAACTTGTTCAATTACCAGGCATGGTGTACTACTTTATGACATTTCAATCTTGTTGGCACAAAGAGTAGGTATTTACTGGCATCATGCACCATGAATAGTTTTTTGCCAATCACTAGGAGCTATAGATCTGCTGACCCCGCAGAACTGACATGAAAGGCTGTTTTGAAAGGAGCTGGGATTTTCCCTCACAGCTTAACTACTAAATTAAAGCAAACTAACAGAAGTATTCCATCACAAGTGGAATGAAAAGCATGAAACATGAAAATGCCTTGCTGCCTGTTTTTGCACTGCCACACATTGGAGGTGAAGAGAAATAATGGGTCTAGGCAGTTTGTTTCAAAACTATTTTGGACAGTTGACCCTAAAATGAGTTTCCACTTTCAGACAAACATAAAAAGCACTCTTGAAGAAACGCATTAAAGAGAAAGGGGTGAGAAAACTTGAGTTCAAGTTTTATTAAAGCAATTTTCTTCCAAGTGTCAGCCTACAATGACAAACAGCCAAATTACAAAATCCCTAAAATGAAACCTACACTGGAAATGCTGACCATTCTCATTGGAGTATCAAAGAATACAAGTTGAATAAGTTCCACTCATCAAGCCTTAGACAAAAGTATAAAAATGAATATATTTTGCATTTAAATGTAAAAAGCCACTGACCATTTTTGTGACTCAAAAGTGTGTTTAATTCAAGGAATGTTCTTATGTATTTTCTGGCTCCAAATGTACATCAGTGAGCTTATCCTGTTTATTTTGCATAGCCCGTTTAATAAAATGGTCCCAGTTGAATGTTTTCAAAAAAGCTTTAAATATTCAAGGAATGCAACTTCTATTAACTTAAGTACAGCCATCATTTCTAAGAAAAGTTGCTGTGCAAGTAATAGCTATTTACTTTCAGCAACACAATCTTTGCAATATTGTGCAACAAACTGTAGGCACCTTCCCCACAGACTGATTAGCGAACCATGTGCATGTCAGCAGTCAGGGTCACGATTGTATATATTCTACATACTGTAACTAAGGCTACATCTACAATAGCACTTTTGTTGGTCAGGGGTATTTAAAAAAAAACAAAAGCACCGTTGTGGACAGGGTTATGTCGGTGAGAAAACGCTCTCCTGCCGACATAGCTACCA
This sequence comes from Trachemys scripta elegans, assembly GCF_013100865.1. Lineage (NCBI taxonomy): Eukaryota > Metazoa > Chordata > Testudines > Emydidae > Trachemys > Trachemys scripta. The sequence continues at coordinate 155,056,135 of NC_048299.1, forward strand.
CCGCTCATTAGGGGTGATTTAATTATGCCAACCGGAGAGCTCTCTCTCTCCTGCCATCATACAGTGCCTGCACAGGAGGTCTTACAGCAGCACAGTCGTGCCGCTGTAAGGTTCATAGTGTAGACATAACCTAAGTGGGAGGTTAGAAGAAAAACTTAAAATGAAAATGGTGGGTTATTTTATTATATCCTCTTCAACAAAATTTAAAATAAATCCAGTAGCCAACAGCTCAATGACAAGGAAGTTTCAACGTAAGAAACAAGATATGAAAACAGTTATTGACAAAACTACGTTTTCCAAGAGGCATTACCAGGTTTTTCCTTAATTTTCTTCAGATCTTTGGATAAAAGTAAACCTGGAAGAATACTACACCACTATCTAATGGAATAAGTTTCCTGCATACTGAACCTTGATGGCTGAAGAGCTTTTAAAGTCCAAAATAAGAAATATTTAAAACTTGACACGTTTCCTATGATAGGCTATAAACATCTGCCATATGCCATCTTTTCCAATGCATTTTAAAAAACAGCTACATTTTTCATTAGATATTGGTGTTTGAGAAGTCCTTCACACACCAGAGTGCTACACAGCTTTGTCAAGAACCACTGAGTGTTTACTTATGGGCCAAGTTGGTGCTAATGCTCTTGTATGCCCGATATCAGCCCAGAACTAGTTTTAAAAAATTAGTCCCTGGAAGAAAAATAAGTCCACACCAAACCCAGCATTCATGGTTGTCAGTCCGTTAGGAGGAGCCTTTACATGGGCATAATCAATTTATAAGAAGCCAGTGCTGCCAAACCTATCACTTTTGTGAAAGTAAAGGCCAAACCGGCCCTCATGAGATTCACCTAGGTAGATCAGCTAGGTAGTTAAAACAGCTCATTAAATGATTGTCAGAATGTATGTTAGTCACACACTGTTATTCCATTAAAAATAGTCTCACAGTAGAAACCACAATCTTACTAATTTCAGAGCAGCCAAGAGCATTTACATTAAAACAGCAAATACGAGAAAGCAAGGTTGATCTAGCTCAGGAGTAGGCAACCTATGGCACACGTGCCGAAGGCGGCACAAGCTGATTTTCCTGGCCACCAGTCCAGGGAGCTCTGTATTTTAATTTAAATTAATTTTAAATGAAGCTTCTTAAACATTTTTAAAACCTTATTTACTTTACATACAACAATAGTTTAGTTGTATATTATAGACTTATAGGAAGAAACGGTCTAAAAACGTTAAAATGTATTACTGGCACGCAAAACCTTAAATCAGAGTGAATAAATGAAGACTCTGGCACACCACTTCTGAAAGGTTGCTGACCCCTGATCTAGCTGTATACAAAGCTAGGAGGAAAAATCTTTAACTTCATACCATTTCCACTGCACAGTTAACGGAAAGTAACACTTTACTGAAGGAGCTACTATTCCAGGAGATTATGCCCTTTAAGGGTATTTATTTATTAAGAACAAGAGTGTTTATTACTTGCATTGGACAGTACTTTCATTCTTCACCTAAACAAGAGGCCTTTACAAACATGTTAAATATTCTTGGGTGACTTCACTGTTCTCAGTGTGAACTGTTACAGTTTCTTTTTGAAGATTTATATACAAAAACCAAGTGTATATCAAAACTGAAGTAAATATTGAAAACTTCCCTCTAACCCATATCCTACTCAAAGCCATTATTGCCTCCACAATAGAAAAAGGTTAAAAAATGGACATTGACTAACCTGTAAAACCCAATCCTAGTCTCCTCCAGATATGACTAGCAAAAGACTGACCCCAACACTGAATCATTAAGACGGTTTCATTTTTTCAAAGGAAAAGGATTTTCTTTTTTGTAAGTAACACAAGCAGTCAGACTTTGTTAGAGGTAACTAACACAGCTTCTGTGAACATGCTATTTTGACTCAAGCATATGTACAACAGCAGCAGAGAACTTAAGCTTGTCTGTACTGAAATACCTTCACAGGAGCTTTAGAAAAGACTAGTTGAATCTTGATAGCAGAGTTTTAATTTAAAAAAAAAAAAGAAAAAGAAAAAAAAAAAAAGGCTTAAAGATTATCTACTTAGATGACCTTGTCAATGATTTCCTCCTCAAAGGAAGGTAGATACAATCCTTTAAAAAATCCATTTGAATTCCTATACATTGATGGTCGTTAGTCCAGGCATCATACTTCAAGACAATCAAAACAAGTAGTTTTCCGAGGGGGCTAGGCTATAACAAGTTAGCCCCTTATGAAAACTACATTTAATTAAACTGATCATGAATGACTTATTCAATGAATTTGTACTTTGGTTTTTAATGCTGATTGATAGTTACAGTTATTATAAGTTTAGTATTGTTAGGGTTTTCAAAGCCTCGGTATACATTTTTATGAATCCAAATAAAACAATATATATTTAAAATTACTATACTTTGCATGAGGAGAAAACTATCCCTTCATACTGAAATCAACAAGAACAGTTGTAGCTGGTATAGTTAAAAAATAAGCCAAAGCCTGCTAAAATAGATGCCCAGTGATTGTATTTTTGTCATAAAGTTGTACTTTCCCGCTCTAGAAGTTTCAATGCAAGTTCAAAATTTTCATCGGAAAGTTTTATTTTCACAGGTATGAAATATATATAGAAGAGAATGATGACCCTAATCTTGAAGTCAGCTTATTACTAATGACATTTCCATCCCGGTAGAAGGGTACAGTGCAGCAAGTGAAGATCTCAAACACATTTGACTAGAATTTTCTGATGTGGTGCAAATATTATTCATATGTAAATAAGTTTTCATTTTAGAACAACTATGGTAATAAACATGCCTTTTAGCTCTCCTTTAATATGCTTGACCCTACTAAAAAACACTTCCAATAAGTCAGTGTATAGTTCTTAATACAGCCTGCAAAATCAGAAGACAATCATCTCTTTGGAGCAATGATGCCTTAAGAGTAGTATAATATTAAAAACATCCAGAGTGTATAAAACCAAAGACACTAAAATCAGAACATAACTCCACCTGTCCAATAAATATAATTTAATAAGCACACAACTAAAATGCACTAACATTAAAAAATTTAAATCTTCACTCCTGTAGTGAACTCGTGTTCATCCTCCCATTTCCCCTCCTGCAGATATTTTTGTAAAAGGGTATGATCCAACCCAGAGGGTCCAAACTGTGTTGGGCACTCAAACAAAAAGGGACACAGAGACACTGTGTCCGCTTGCAAGGAAAAGAAACGAACTGCAAACACAAAAATGTATACATTGTTTTATAGTAAGATGTTTAATGGCATAATTTGACCTACAGAATCTTCTCTGCCGCTGATAATGCACAAGAAAGACCCCATCTGATTCTGCAAGACTAGGAGTCAGAAAAATATTCTCCTGTTTGAAAACTGAGATTATCTGATGAAAAGTACTTGAACCTGAATAGCAAATCCCAGAATGACATTTTAAAAATCATTTTCCTTCATCAAACAATCCTATATCTTTGTCATTTCCTGAACTGACCAACTGTGCTCCCAAATACAAGCTTTAAATTAAAAAAAGTTTTTCTAGCCCTCATGAAATAAACATTACACACAAAAGAACAAGCAGCAGAGCAATACTGTCCCAAAGTCTCCAGTAAAATAGCTAAGATATGTAAATTGGTCCTATTCATCACAATGCTATGTTAATTTAGAAGCCTCATGATGACATCCAATTTAACTCTCAACATTGTTTGTTTCAGAAACACCTGCTCAAGTGTTTATCCTGCAATCTGAAACTGCTTTCCACTCCCTCCTAGTTATCAACAGCCTCATTTGTCCTTCACCCACTTGCCAACCCACTTGCTTCCCCTCACCTTGACAACTTCTGTAATGCATGGCCAATACAAGTTTCTCATACTGAAAACTGAAAATGTGAGGACAATGCAGACTACATTACATTTATCAAAATAAATATCCTTGATGCTATACTGGGTATATTCTTTATCATTTTATTAAAACTTTAAATTAAGCTGGAACAGAATCTAAGGACCTAGCTGCAAAATTCAGATTAAGTTTGTCATGGAATAATAGAAGATTTGTCTACACAGAAACACACATTAAAACTTCAGCTGATTTATAGCTTCCCTACTTCTCAATTAACTCCTTGTTATCAAAGGGCACTCCCTGGATGCCAACCCAGATTGATTCCATCCCACACAAATCTCTCTCGCTTTATTGTGGTAAAGTGCTGACATATTGCACCAAGAAACTGATGCTAGGGGAGGGCAAATCGAACACCCAAGCCTCAGCTCATGAGGTAACAGTTCTGATCTACTCCGGGCTTTCCAAGAATAGGAAACAGAGAATTTCAGAGGCGCACCCCACTCCTTCCTCCAACTGAAGCTGTCGGCGAGCAAAGAGAAACTGCCTGAGTCCCAGAGAGATAAATGGGGAGAAAGGAAGGAGAACCACCCCGTCATTGCCCTAAGAGCAACCTGCCGCTCGGGGAAGGCCTGTGCTGGGAACCAGACACGGGGCTCAAACCCAGGGGCGATCCCACCGTGGGGGGCTATAGCGAGCCTGGGAGAGCTCGGCTCGGCTCGGCTCGCCTCGGAACCCCCCCCCCCCGCCCCGAGCTCGGGTCAGAACCGGAGCTTCCAGCCCATTCTGCTCCGAATAGGCAGCGTGAGGGACAAGCCCTTCGCCCCTCGGACCCCCGCCTCGCTACCGCCAGCGGCACTCACCGGGTGCTGCGGCGGCCGCCCTCCTCCTGCAGCTCGGCCAGGCGGATCTCGGCCCGCCCCAGGAACTTGTCGAGGCCGAGCAGGGCGCGGTGGAGCACGGTGAGCTGCAGGGCCGGCTCGCCGCCGTGGCCGGGCCGGCGGGGGGGCAGCTCGAAGGTGGCCTCCTCCCGCCAGACGGGCGAGCCCAGGCAGCGCTCCGACACCGAGGTGGCGAACTTCTCCTTGCCCAGCGCCATCAGCGCGTAGGCGTCGCTGCCGCCGCCGGCCCCCTTGGCCTTGGGCCGCAGCCCCCGGGCCCGCAGCACCGTTACCTGCACATGGGTGGGGGCCCAGCGCGGCGGAGAGTCCGACAGCGACATCTCGACCGACCGATTGCCGAGCTGGGACTGGCCCGGCCGGGGAGTGCGCGCGGCAAAGCTCGCGAGAGCCGGGGCTGCCTCGCGCCGCTGGAGGGGCAGGTGTGTGGGGGCGGGGCACAGGCTCCGTGTGGGGAAAATGGGCGTGTCCAGATGGAAGGGGCGGAGCCAGCCGAGATGGGGCGAGCGGCCTGGCTGCCTGAGTCCCAGTTCCAATCAGCGCCCGCCAGCCGCCTCCAGCAGTCACTGTCTGCGCCCCTGGGTGTGTGCAGCGCGATGGTGCCAGGGGTTGCCCTGCCGAGTGGGGCCTCTGGGTACCACTGCCACAGTCAGCAACGCTAACCATAGTAACCACTGTCCCCTTAGACCAGTGCCAAGTGTCCCCGTCAAACAGCGGCCCCACAACTGCCCCCTTCAAACAGCCGCCACCAACTGCCCCTTTCAAACAGCCGCCCCACAACTGTGCTGGCCGTGCAAACAGCCACCCTCCAACTGACCCCTTCAAACAGCCGCCACCAAGTGTCCACTTCAAACAGCCGCCGCGCAACTGCCCCCTTCAAACAGTCACCACCAACTGTCCCAGCCATGCAAACAGCCGCCCTCCAACTACTCCCTTCAAACAGCCACACTCCAACTGTCCCCTTCAAACAGCTGCCCCCCAACTGCTCCAGCCATGCGAACAGCCACCCTCCAACTGCCCTGGATATGCGAACAGCCACCCCCCAACTGTCCCCTTCAAACAGCCGCCCCACAACTGCCCTGGCCATATGAATAGCCACCCCCGAACTGTCCCCTTCAATCCATTCCTATGGGAACAGCATCATGTCATAGAACAAGTGGCCAGGATATACAGGGGAGAGAGGTGGTGACATTTATTTGGCAGTACTTCTGAATAATCATGTGTACAGTATTGTAACTTTGAACTTTGTGATTATATCAGTCACAAACAGGTTTTCACCCTCAACATATCCGAATATGCTTTCTGATTGCTTAGTTTTATCCAAGAAAAAGCTGCAAATATAGGTGTGAAGTATGAGATTTACAGTTTCTACGAGCTTCTTTCCTTCGGCATGTGCTTTTGTCTCTGACCTTCCCCTTTTCAGTAATTGACAGTTTTACACCAGGATGCCTTGTTCTTCCTAGAGAAGAGAAGAATGAGAAGGTGGAGAATGTGGTTTTGTTACATTCTGTAGTTTCGGTGTTTGGCTCATACCAATGTAATGCTTTCGGGGTGTGGTGCTTTTTATGTGAGGAATGCATCAGACAAGTTACTCATTCACACAAGTTAGTAAACAATGATCTCACCTGTTTCCTTAACATCAGTTCCCCAATAAGAACCCTCTGTAGTCACTCCTTGCACATGCTCACAGACCGAGTGCACTGAGACTTACACTGAGAAGATTAATAGAGTATTAAAAACAGGAACTTTACCTCTACTAAGGCTCGTGATGTTCCTAAGGCCAATGCAGGAGTAAATGTTTAGAACATTTCCCTAATATAGACAAAGCTTCAGCTACTCACTTTTCACTCTCTTGACTCTTGTGATATCACCATTTCACTGGGTCTCCATCGGGGCCTTCGGGATAGATATGACCTGCATTCCTTTGTAAAAAAACAGCTTTTTGAGGGGAAAAGGCAATTTAGGAATTCTCAATACATCACAAAAATAAACAGCTCAATCTAGCTGCAGCTCACCCTTAATGACTCATGTTAACACTTCCTGGAGATTCACCTTCCCTCATCCTGGAACTTCTATCCTCAATGCTTATGTTTACATTGCCATCCAAATCATTAGGCCTTCCAATAATTTTCCCTTGGGGATCTGTGTGACCAGTTAAAGAGGAATGCTAGGAGCCACTCCTAATGCAAATAGGCTCATGACCCACGAGTCAAGTGTCTGTGTTCTCCATGTGACACCAGACATAAATAGAATGCAGAACTGAAATCATAAACACACATATGGGGAAAAAAATAAATTTATCGTCATAGCAGAGACCAAGTATGGAAGTTGTCAGCTTAATGCTGAATGCTGTAGCACACTATAATCAAAGGAATATGGGGTTATGAGAGCAACTGTTTTACAACCTTAGCTATAGCAAATGCGATTAGACCCTGGCTACTTAGATAGTTTATATTAGATGGCCAATGTGTAATGATACACAATATACAATTGACAATAGACAATTGACAATGTGGAGGCAGCATCCATATGCTGTAAAACTCCACGGCCCACCTGCGCCATAACAACTGTTTTTCTGCATATAAAACCCGGGGCTGGTGTTAGGGGGTAGCAAGCCAGGCAATTACCTGGGGCCCATGCTACAGGGGGCTCCACAAAGCAAAGTTGCTCAGGCTTTGGCTTCAGCCCCGGATTGCGGGACTCGGAGCCCAGGGTTTTAGCCCTGTGCAGCAGGGCTTCAGCTCACAGCCCCCCAGGAGCCCCAGATCCCTGGTTGAGAACTACTGACCTAGAGAGCTTGGAAATATACCTCAGTGGTTTGGTGGAAGCTGTGAGAACATCCCAGGCCTCAGACTTACATCTCTCTAAGGGCTGGTCTACACTAGGAACTTACATCAGTATAGATATATCTTTTCTGAGTGTGAAAAATCCACATCCCTGAGAGACACAGCTATACCAACCTACCTCCCCAGTGTAGACAGCGCTCGGTCTACAGAAGAATTCTTCTGTCAACGTAGCTACCACGTCTTGGGGATATAAATTACCTATGCCGACAGGAGAACCCCTCCCATCAGCATAGGTAGTGTCTACACTGAAGCGCTACCAGGGCACAGCTGCAGCTGCACTGCTGTAGCATTTAAGGGTAGACGCTACAATTGTTCTGAGCACAAACTCTGGTGTCTGCTAATTCAATACAGTTTACACTGCCCTCTCTCTCTGTCTGTCTTTGTCTTTTTCCAACTGTAAACCTGGGCTTTACCTCTCAGGGAGCTGGGAGGCTTGATTATGTTTATGAGGTGCTTTGAAGATGTAAAGCATTCCATAAGGACTAGATACGTACTAGTGTTATTCAGTCTCCTTGCCCCAGGAAAAATACTCATTCTCCTTTTAAACTAATCCCACAAGAAAAATAGCACACCTGCTTTCCAACACCTCTGTGATAATTTTTGTGAAATCTGTAGGTGATTTACAGTAGCCCGTCCTGGCTAGTCACCCCCATCCCCTATGGTCACCAGTGCCACTGTCTCATCCTCTCTCGTTGCACGCCTGTGCACTGGATTAGCTATGTTTCACCTTTTATAGCCATGGCTCTGTGACACTTACAGTTTGGGCTATACTCAGTTTTTCCCAACTCTAGGCATGGATCAAGTATGGGAGACCTCAGCATGAGGCAAAACAAGTCTAGCATTGATACTTGCAAAATTAAAATATGTGCAGCTGGGTTAGTGAAAGCCTTCACTGTAACACACTGCACACTGTCACATCTCTTTAGAGGTAGCCTGGTTTATAGGCCGGATTTTAAACTGAAAGGGTTTTATTATTTATGAGCCCATTTTACAGTAGCTAGGCCAGGTGTGGATAAATGTCCCTGTTAGACAATTAATTAGGGGAAGAGGCTGCAGCCTGCACCGCTGAACAAGCAAAAGGGGCATTTAGTACCCATTGCTTGTGTAATTGCATATTTCGTTTTCCTTCTGCAGTTCCTCTAAATGAGCAGTGTCTTGTAATTGTGTGCTAAACAACAGCACCCCCTTCTGCCATGCAGTTCATATTAACTCCGTTGTTTAAAAATGTTGGAACTATTAGAATTTGATTTTTTATTTTTATTTTTTGCTTTAGGAACTGGCATGAGGTAAATGAAAAAATAACAAGCCTTTTCTTGTTTCCTTCCCTTTTGCCCTCTCTTTCTGGGTTGTATCAGCCAACTCTGTACCCGTGTACTTCAATAAATTCCAGATGTTCAGTAATCAGCTAATTGGAGGAAACAGATGTACAAATCATTGGCAGCAGAGGACTTTTCCTTTTGACAGGGCTGCTCCTTGCTCAGTGGCTGTAATCTGGTTAATTTTGTAGTAATGTGATATAGTAATGGGATCCCAAAGGATGAAAGTGAAAATGCACTGAATTTCAGCAGACTAAATATTGGAAGACTGTGGGAAATACTGAATGACAAATGCAGGCAAAGAAAGACTGATGAAATGTACAGTGAGGGAGAATGAGTAGCCAACTACAGGACATGTAATGTAGTAATGCATATAGCAGGAGCTGTAAAAATAAGGCCTGTGATGTTGTACCAAGAAGCACAAAGCTAAAGAAGAGCCATGTGCAGGCAACTAGGTATAAAACAGCTGGACCAAGCAGGGCAGAGCAGGACATGAAAGACTGCAAGGTAGGAAAGTGTTAAAAACAAGAAAAGCTGATGAAGGAACAGGAGATTTCCCCTTAGGCTGCAGTAAGATATAAGGCTTTCCTCAGCACACCGGATCCCATCCAACCCCCACAAGAGTCAATAGGAATTTTCCATGTATTGTAATGGGTGCTGGAACAGGGCAAGTGACAGCCCAGGAGGAGTTAGTGGCCCAAGAGGCAAGCAGACACCATTGAAGCCTGAGAGCAGGAGGAGGTATGAAGATAAGCAGCATCAGGCCAGAGTCTCTGATCAGGAAATCTGAAAGTCTGAAGAACTCTCTAGAAAATGAGGAGCTCTGTCCCAGAATATGCGATGGTTTAAAGAACCATGTGCTGAGAGATGAAGCAGGTTAATTCAACCCCAATATTAGTGAGGAAGGAAAGATAATTCTGTGGTTGAGGAACTGGATTGGGATTCAGAAGATCAGTTCCTAGCTCTGCCACAGACTCCCTGTGTGACCCTGGACATGTGAATTACTCTCTCTGGGCCTCAGTTCCTCATCTGTAATATGGGGATAATAATCCTTCCTTTCTCTCCCACGTTATCTTGACTCTTTATCCTGTAAGCTCTTTGGGACAGGGAATATCTCTTACTATGTGTCTGTTCAGTGCCCAGCACTATTGGTTGGGGCCTATAGGTGTTACCGTAATATAAATTATAACAATAATAAGAAAGGGCAGGTCTTAACGAGGGGCCAGGAAACTACAACGCTTGTGTTGCTCCCCATCCCACCTTTGATTATATGATGAATCAATCAGACTTTAACTTCCAGGGGCATCTTCAGTGTCTGCTGTACCACACCGTGCACACCAGGGTCTCCATGGAAAAGACAATACAACCCTAGGGTATAGTATCTTGTCTGGGTCAGATCCACATGGTGGGCAGGGATGATGTGAATGCCTCCTGGCCTTGAGCTCCCATACCTGCCTCCACCGCCTCCTTACATACCCTGGAACCATGGAGTATCTGGAGGGAGCTGAGGGGATCAGGCAGCTCCTCTTTCTGTGTGAGAGGGGAGAAATCCATGTGCATACGGTCGTTGGTCTATCTCTCTAGGTAGATGCATAGCCCTGGTCGCATCTGAGGTTTTAGGGGCGGTCCCCTCCGTGCACAGATCGGGTGGGTACAATCCCCCTTCCCCTCCTTCTCTTTGGTTATAGATATTTCTTCCCAGATACATTAGCATACAGTTTACAAGCTGAATCTCACTTTGTCATTATGTGCCCATATTTCCAAACTCTCTGGGACCCTTTGGATTATTTCTGTGTCTTTACCAGCATTTGCAACTTCTTTCAATGTGACAGTCTCTGTGAATTTTCCTACTGTGCAGGCAGTTTACGTTCTCCTTCAGCTCATGAATGATCAGATTTCATGTTCAAAGTAACAAACAGAATGGCAGAGAAACCCACAGGGTCTCCCTGGGATTTAGAAAAGGAGTAGAGTACAGCATCACAAAGGGCTGATGTCCCAGATGGGAGAGTAGGATGTAGCCATGTGAGTGCCTAAAGAACTGGCTTTCAAGAGAGTTTTTGAGTGAAATTCACCCAGTGCCAAGGGCCAGTTCAAGGTCTATGCACTATTTTCACTGGTTTAAGTGGTGTATAGGCCTCATGATGGGCCTTCTGGACAGGAGTAAAATTGCACCTGAGGAAGTATTGAGGGAAATTTGGAAGAGCTGCAGGGATCAGGAAGCCGGATATTGTTTGCTTTATACAGTGTATAGTTAGCTGGAACATGAAATGCACGAGGCAATGGAATTTGCTGATGATACAAAAGTAAGGAAGGCAGCAGTCAGTACAAATGAGGAGGGCAACACACATCCAAATGGGCTAACCACTAGAGACAGTGTCTTACGTGCACAGAGAAATGTTCATGCACACGGAGCCGCAGCACTGTCTGGAGAGATTTGATGCAGGATAAAACTTTAAACCCTTCAGTAAACAAAGCTTAAGAGTGGGAGGAAAAAAGGCAAGTGGATTTCTGGGCAATGGTTCTAGCAGAGCACAACAATAGCCTAGTGATGGATCCACATGTAAAATATTAGTACAGTATGTGAGCATTCCCTCCAGGTTGGGAGGCGAGTTAGGTGCTCCTGAGGTAGACAGTAATGAGGTAATAAGCTTCAACACAGGAGTGGATAAGACCTCCACTTTATGGTACTTCATGTGGAAAACCCAGGGTGCTTTAAGAGCTGCTGAAATAGAGAGACTGCAATATGGAGGTTTCAGAGTAGCAGCCGTGTTAGTCTGTATCCACAAAAAGAAGAACAGGAGTACTTGTGGCACCTTAGAGACTAACAAATTTATTAGAGCATAAGCTTTCGTGGACTACAGCCCACTTCTTCGGATGCAATATGGAGAACGGCTTCGGAAGGCAACATGTGACTCACAGCAATGAGCCTTTTTTATCCCCTTGCTCCCCAGCACTGGGTGCCTAGGTTTTTCTGAGAGAGAGAGAGAGAGAGTTGCAGTTGCCCTGATTTTCTCTAGCATGCTTTCAGCACTGAGCAGCCCAGCCACTCTCCCGCCTAGATTGCTACTGCTGTCACTGGGGTGTGAAAAACATTCAGAACCCCACCAACAGGCACCCCAGTGTGACAGGCAGTGCAATGAGGGGGCAGAGAGAGAACTCTCCAAAACCAAACCGGAGCTCAGGGAGGGCTGGTACCTTCGGAAGGAGATCCACTCTGTGTGCCTATTGAGTCTGAATGAGTCATGAAAACAACAAGGAGTCCAGTGGCACCTTAAAGACTAACAGATTTATTTGGGCATAAGCTTTCGTGGGTAAAAAATCCACTTCTTCAGCTGAATGGAGATGACTCCTTGCTGTTTTTGTGGATACCAACTAACACGGCTACCCCTCTGATAATGAGTCATGCGTTAAACTCCTCTCCCAGGCAATCAGAGCAGTGTTTACAAGAGGTCATTGAGATAAGGACGTGTGGGGGGGGGTTGCTATAAATTCATGTAGGGACCAGAAAAGAAAAACTGAACACGCACAAGAGAAAATCTGTGATGGTCAGTGAGGGCAGAGGGATGGGGAGCAGAAATGCCCCTTGTTGAGGGAAACAGGCAGAGCATGGGGTTGCTGTGGCACTAGGGGGAGGGAGCTCTATTCCCTCCTGCAGCTATCTCAGTCTCTTTGGAGCTCAGGAACTGAGAAAGCCCACAGCCGCTCCATATCTATCATTGGAATTTATTAAGCAACAAAATGAGTTTCAAGGGGGAGTGATTGCTTTGATGTTCTGTCAGATCTTCCTCCTCCTGCATCCTGTTCTCTGCAAGGATTTGCAGAAGAAAGAAAGTGGGACAGATCCTGCCAGGTGGAAAGCCCCTTGTGAGAGGTTCTGAGCACCTCGCTTGATGTGAGCGGGAGCTGAAGATGCTCAGCACCACTCAGAGGCCAGCAGCACCTCACAGGATGGGGCCATGGGAGAGCTGAGTGGGACCCTCTCCTGCTAAGCTCTGGAGATGGGCTCCAGCATTTCCTGCTTCCTGATAAAGGAGGCACATTCCTCTTTTCCGAGGCTGCAGTTCCTCTGGCGCTTGTTTCCTTTTAAGAATAAATTCCCTTCTCCTATCCCGAGACTGTTTAAAATACACCCCAGGGAGAATGACTGGCTTTCAGGAGTTACTCTGACATTTTCAAGCAAAATGATTTATTGATGCATTTTTAAACAATTCTTTGCCAAAAAAAAAGAGCCGCACTGAATTCTCCACAAAGAACTCTGCCCTTCTCCATTCTCTGCTGCTCAGACTTAGAATTTCTTCTGCTTCTTTTCCTCCCTCCCTCCTCTTTCTTCTGCTTCCTCCTCCTTCTCATAAATGGGAAATGAAGTATGTAAGAAACACATTGATTCTGCTGCATCCTTGCCAGTATCCTACAGGCTGGCAAAAGCCTGGAAGGAATTTGGTCTGTCCAAATCGTGACTGACACTGAGATCCACGCAGGCATCTTGTCAGGGTCCTATGGGCCACATCAACTCTGCATATGCATTTATCAAACCAAAATACATGCATACAGTGTAGCCACCGCATTGGCTTGGCTTTGTCACATCAAAGCAGTAGAAATCTGCATCTGATCTCCCCAGCCTTCACCCTGAAGTTACACAGAGTGGGGCAACAAGGGGTCGCATTTTGGGACCCTACAGAACACAATCTGGGCAGTCCCCCTAAGGGTGCTGCTACTGAGCTCCCACTGGGCCTGGCGTTGCAGGGGCTAACGTGGAGTCCCTCAACAGGGAGCTCTCTGAGGTCAGTGTATGTCTTTTATGGGTGGTAGGTGATTAGCTGTTAGGTAGCTGGGTGACTGGGCAGATTCACAGTGCCCTTTGGCTGGGTGACACGAGTGTCAGCCTGCTGCAGCCCTTTGTCAAAGGGGATTATCAGGGCTGATTCCAGAAAGGAGAGAGGCCACAACGTAACATCACAAAATCCCCATGGTACCAATGTACCTCCCTGCCCCAAAATCCTGTAGCTGCACTAAGGCCTGGAGAGAGGCAATGGGGTGAAGTAGTGAAACCCTTTCCAGGCCAGCTTCTGAATGTGGCTAGTAGCAGAGAGAAGGTGGGAAATCCAGGTCCAGGACCCCTCACTGGGCCCTGGGCTAAAGGCACAGGAAGAGGAGGGGGAAAGAGGGAGAAGGAAATGGAACAGGGACTACATAAGAGGCTTTTCACCCACCCAGCATCTCCTTCCTCACTCACTGCATAGACATTTCCCCATGGCTGAACACTCATATCCCAATGTTGGTTGGGCACGTAACCCTCCTGTGAGATAGGGAAGTCTTATTAGCCACATCTGAGGCCCAGAGAGGTGCAGTGACTAGGCCAAGGCCACAGAGTAGCAAAGCTGGGAACAGAACCCAGGAGTCCTGACTGTTAGTCCTGTTCTATAGCCATTGGGAAACATCCTCCCCTTCCTCCCATATCCAGATCCACTGATGTCTGGATGAAAACAGACCTCTCTTTGATGGAGTCATCATGAGAAAAAAGAATCTCAAGTCTCTGGTACTGCTTTATTAGGCATCAAACACATCGCTCAGCGAACAGCAGGTGAGGGATGAAATCATTAGAATCATGTCAGTTACACGTCACTAGGATCTCACTCACTGCAGTTCTTTTCCCAGCAGGCATCAGGGCTGCAGCATCTGCACTTTGGAAAAGAAAATCGCCTCTAAGCTCAGCATTTGAGAGAGGAATCTTGAAGTTATTCCTTTATATATTTTGTACTATTACAACAAACCTCATTCTGAGATATGCAAGAAAGAAAGAAAGAGTTTTGTATTAGACACAGGAATGCTTTGACAAGGTTACATTGCAACCCCAAACACTGGTGCATATACTTCACTGTCCCAAGCTTCTGTTTGACTTAAGCAGCCCCTCCCATGGCCAAACAAATCATTCTTCTGTTAAAAATAAAAAATAAAATAATAAAAAGAAAGAGAGAAAGAAAGAAAGAAAACTATGCACAATAAGTCAGCCTTTCACGCCCGCTGAATGGAGGAGCAGTTCCTATTTAACTCAATCGGGAGAGGTGGGGGTTGTGCACCCATATATGAAGGGCTGAATATGGTGCAGTATTTGTTCACATATACCCACCCTCCCATCACCATTAGACACAAATCCACTTTTCCCCAGGCTATTGCCCTGAAGTCATGCTGCTTTGTGCTGTGATAGTGTCATATCCAACAAGGCAAGCAGGCTGTACAAACATAGGAACTGCCAGACTGGACCAGACCTGAGATCCAGCTAGTCCACAATCTTGTCTGCCACAGTGGACAATACTAGACGCTTCTGAGGAAAGTGTAAACCCCCACAATGGACAGTTATGTAGTACAGTCCCCCTGGGAAAATGTCTTCCTGACCCTCTGCAGTTAGTGCTTGGCTTACGCATGACGGTGTGTATCCCTTTGATATTTTGGTCCTGTCTAGTGTTGTGGGTATCCTTATTCTGAAATCTCCTATGTTCTGTACCTCAAAGATCCCTTGTGATGGTGCGTTCCCCAGACTGATCGTGCTCTGGGTTAAAAAGCACTTCTGCTTCTTAAAGTTCAGTTCTTGGACGGGTGACATCTGGGGACCATGCAGATGTGGGAGATACCCTGTGCTCTTTCCTCTGAGTGAGTACTGAGCTTCATCACGTTCTAAAGGACATGATACTGCTGGAGCACATGAGGCAGAAATCTGAGGATCCCATGATTTGCACACATTAAAGACCGGGTGGCACTTTTTGCAAGAGCTAGGGAACATTCTACTTCTGTAATTTAAAATCCCAAACTCCCATTGCAATACAGCATCATTCACTTCACGTCCCGGAACTCTGGTGCAATGTGATTGGCTGCTGTTAAACACTTAAATAGTCATAGCCTTCCACCTGCGAGGAGCTGATTCTTGTGTGTATCAGTTTGGGATGCAAAGGGTGAGAGGAATGCGAGACCGTCAGAAAGCAGAGAATCCAGGTTCCGGGCCTCAGAGCATCACACTCACAGCTACGCAGTTGTTAGTGGGGATGATTTTCTGCTTGAAGGTGAACATCTTCTTCAGCTCACTGCGGAAGCGGTCATGCAACCAGGCGTAGAGGAAGGGGTTGCAGCAGGAGGAGCTCATGGCGAACCAGTGGCAGAGCAGCTGGATGAGCAGGAAGTAGTGCTTGTTGATGAGATTGATGTCTATGTCACGAATTATGTTGAAGACGTGGATGGGGAGCCAGCAGATCCCAAAAGCAGCCACCACCAGCACGATGAGGCGGAAGATCTTCCTCTTCCTCACCCGGTCGAACTCTGCCTGGCTTTGTGTTGGGTGACCGGGCACCACACGGTTCTTCAGCTTGACTGTGATACAGATGTACGAGAGGGAGACAGCTGAGAGGGGCAGGATGTAGGTGATGATCAGGGTGCTATAGGCATAGGCCAGGCGCTCCTTCTCCTCCTCCATCCAGAACTCCTCGCAGATGGCAAAGCCCTCCTTCTGGAACTCCACGTGATACGTGTGGGCGATGGCAGGGGCCACCAGTGCACAGGACAGCAACCAGATTCCACCCACCACATACACACAGGTGGTGACTGAGATGCGCTTCTTCAGCGGGTGCACCGTGGCATAGTACCTGGAAAGAGAGGGAGAGGGAATGAGTGTGGGTGCTTTCTCTTAAATGGCGTTATCCCTGTAGCTCATGTATCTCACCAGTCAGGGCGTGCTCCTGGCGTGTGTGCGTGTATCAAGACTCAAATAAGGCCTCAGCATGTATAGGAAGCATCTCACCCTGAGGGGTCATGAGGGGTCCTCTTGACTGAGCTGGGGGAGGAGTCAAGCTGAGCTCACATTGCTTTTTGAAGAACTTATTGTTTGCACTGAACCTGACAGACATTGAAACTAGCGTTTGGGTCCATGGGTAGAGGATGGTGGAGCTGGAGCAGTAAACAAATGCGCCAGTGACCAACTGCATGAACAGAGTGGTCACTACCAGCTACACAGCCCCCTGCCGAGCTGCCAGAGGGTGAGACTCCTCCACAATGATATATACTGAGTAACGGTTACCTAAATTAGCCGCTAGAGACCGTTTTACATTAACTGCACATGTTCGGCTGCTGTCCTTGTGTTCATGTATTTACAACAGTGGAGATGCTGTTTTAACTGCACTCTCTCTCTGCCCCACCTTTGAAAGCTATAACTGCTCTTCAGGGCCGGCTTTAGGCCGATTCCCCCGCCTAAGAGGGCCCCTCGCCCAGCCGGAGCACGGTAAGCTCCGCTACCCCGGCCGGAGCCCCGCAACCCCGGCCAGAGCGCGGCAACTTCGCGGCCCCGCAACCCCGGCCGGAGTGCAGCAAGCCCCGCGACCCCGATCCCCCGGCCGGAGCGCGGCAAGCCCCGCGGCCCCGCTACCCCGGCCGGAGCGTGGCAAGCCCCGCGGCCCCGATCCCCCAGCCTGAGCGCGGCAAATCCCCCGGCCCAGCTCCCCCGGCCGGAGCGCGGGAAGTCCCGCGTCCCCGCTCCCCCGGCCGGAGCGCGGCAAAGTGCTCTTCATTTTCATCCAAGCCCCGGTCCAGGTGTTTCAGTGTCAGGATGGGGTTGAAGTTTCTCCGCAGAGGGCTAAACCCCTCTCCAAGCAGACAGCTAGTGCTATGCATCCCTGAAATCCTCCGGATACGGCTCAAGTGGGCGCCACAGGGTGCCTAGGGCTTGTGCTGGCTCCTCTGCACAGGACGGTGCTTCACCCACAATTAATGCACAGGGAATCCACTCTGTAAGAGAACAAAGAACGCTGCCCCCTACTGAACTGTGGAGTCACTGATGGAAAGATCTCATCTGCTGGTGACTACTACAGAGGACTATCTTTCGGTGTATGGTTTCAGAGGCACAGCTCCCATCATTGTTAATGAATCCTGGGGCGCTGTACCACAAAGTTATGTCTACTGTATATTTGATCAGCTTCATCGACATTACCTGGGTTGGAGGAATGACAGAGGAAAAGGAAAGGCCAGACAGTATAGGATACAGGTATCAAAGGGTACAGAGATGCCCAGGTGGTTTCTCCTATTTACCTCATCCCAGGATACAAGAACAAAAGGGCACTTGCTGAAATTAGAAGGTTAAACATTAAATTACATTTTAAAAAGCATCAAGTTTCTACACTGATGAAAGGAGAGAGTAGTTCATACATTCTGTAGTTAACCTTTGGAACTCACCATCACAGTATATAACTGAGGCAAAGAGTGAGTGCAGTAAGAACAGAATCTGCCAGTTGCACTAGCTAAGGTAAAATTACAAGGACTATCAACCAGGTTTCAGGGTCTAAAGTGATGACTTGATGGTGTAATAAAGCCATTTCCTGCCATAATCAGGGCTGGCGCAACCCATTAGGCGACCTAGGCAGTCGCCTAGGGCACTACAATTTGGGGGGCGGCGACCGCGGCGGTATTTCGGCAGCGGGACCTTCTGCCACCTCTGTGGGGGGCGGCAGTTTGGGGCGGGACGTTCCGCCGCCTAGGGCGGCAGAAAAGCTGGCAGCGCTCCTGGCCATAATGTATATATATAGTACTGCTCAGTTGGGGAGAACTACATCTCCTGACGCATCCAGCACTGACAACCATCAGAGACAAGCTATCAGACTCAGTGGGCCCTTGCTCTGTTCTAGTCCTACACTAGTGCCACTAGTTACAATCCCTAAAGCTTCCGGTAGTCCTTAATCGATACAACTCCACATAACCAAGGGGAATCAGCAGCCATCAGCTCAGCAGCAGCAGCAAATTCCAGGGCCGAGCACAAAAGCTACAAAAGAGGTTTTCCCCTCAGTTGCAAAGCTGTCATTTTCGAGTTAGTCAAACATTTAATGGCTGCTTTTTCTTATTTCACTAACATTACATTTCTATTGCATTAAATTAAGCAAAAAGGCCTCACGTGAGGTGCCAAATCTGCAGGAAATGATACCCTTCCAGCGCAGAAAAGCCTCTAGTCCCTAAGAGCTGTAATTATCCCAGCAGAGACACAGGCACAGAATTAACCCCTAGGAACAGCTTTTATCGTGGAAGAATGAAATAATAGAGGCTTTTATTTTCCCCATCCTGAGGCCTTGTGTTAAACAGTGGGTGCCTTCAGTTGTCTCCAGAAACACCCGGCCTATCAGAAGGCTCCTGATCAACCTCCCAAGCAGCCCTTTGTATGAAGTTACTCTGAATTATACTTGGGAGCTTCAGGCAGCATTTTTAAAAAGACTAAAAACAAAAAAAATCACCTAATTAATCTCTTTTCTCCTCCTTCACTCTGTGCATTGTATTCATTTCCTCACTATTTCTTATGATCAAAGACTCGTAAGAGCTAAGCCTCCTGCCAGCCATTTTAAGTGAGTAAAATGTGGTTTTATGTAGCACCTTTCACATACTGGGTGTTCTACCTTCAGCACTAACTCACACTCAGCTCTCCCCCTCAACCCTCTGACTGTCTGTCTATGTAGGTATCCGTACCTCTCTCTTCACCTTGATGTTTGAACCTATGTAACTGATTGACATTCACATCCAGGAAAAAGCAACAGAGAGTCCTGTGGCACCTTTAAGACTAACAGATGTATTGGAGCATAAGCTTTCATGGGTGAATGCCCACTTCGTCGGATGCAAGGAAAGCAGCTCTATTCAGGATAGCCCTTAAGCATGTGCTGAACTTTAAACGTGCTTAAGTCCTATTGAAGTCAATGAGACTTAAGCCCGTGCTCAAATTTCAGCACATGGTTATGTGGTGTCTTGTTTCAGGGCCAGATAAGGTGACCAGATAGCAAGGGTGAAAAATCAGGACGGGGTGGGGGAGAGACGAGAATAGGCACCTATATAAGAAAAAGGCCCAAATATCAGGACTGTCCCTATAAAATTGGGACATTTGGTCACCCTGGGGCCAGAGAGAATTTTGGTTGAAATTATCTAGCTGTGTCCCAGCCTACATTCCAGCTAGTAATAAATGCCCCAGTTAGATATTATTCAAATTATCTCTATTTTTATTATGACCTTCTTATCCCTTTACTTGTATTTTATAATTAGATTGCACAAAACATTCAAGATTATAATGGAAAATAGGGACTGGAAAGGAGCATCTGAAATTAAACAAACCTTCAGCAGAAGAAGTTTGCATAGCAATTGAACTGATTTCTCTGACATGAACCTCCCAAAACCAGGATTCTGATCAATCTGTGCTATCATATGAATGGGATAGCCGTATACAGGGCTAAATTCAGGCTGGACCTAGGCTTATAAAAGATGTGTGCTCCCGCTTAACTTTACACACGAGTAGCTCATTGAGATGAAGCACACGCCTGTCTTTGCAGGATCAGAGCCTTACTCCTGATTTCCTTCTCAGGGGTGCAAGGGAATTCCTTAATTCTAGTATAAATGGGACCTTTGAACTAAACATTACCTGACCATTGCATTGCATTGGCAAAGGTGATACTTTGAAACAAAATTTGAAGGTTCTGTGACTTGCCCCATTCACAGAGTAAATATTTTAAGGCCATTTCATTCTGGATGCTGTTGGGCTGCGATATGACCGTTTCTCACAGAACGTATATATCTCTTTAGGGATGTAAGGGTGAGAAATTCCTGCACCACCTAAGTCCTACTTATTTTGAGGACTCATGTGGAACTGGGGTGGTGAATAGGCTGTGTGCTGCCTCTTTGCACACAGGAGAATGTCATCCTATCTGAAAGAGTCCCTTGGAAAAGGGCAGCTAAGTGTTCTAGCTAAATCCTTCTGATCTGCTATAATTTCCTAACCAAACCTTTGAATTTAAGGGTACTGACCAGTTTCGTAATTCCTGGGAAGGTGCCAGAACTCCAAAGACTGGATGGAGAAAAATTAACACAGAGGCCTGGTTTGATTGAATAATATGAGCCTGATTCACCACTCCACTCCATTAGCTTCACCCTGGCATGACTCATTTGGAGTTAGTGAAGTGACACTGGCATGAAACATGTATAAGAGAGTGGTGAATCAGGCTTTATGTTGATAAATAATATGCAGCCAAGAAGACTTATGGTGATGGGAGCTTGAGAAACATCTAAGATGACAGACAGAAACAGAGAGATATTTTCAGTAATGACATTTTCCATTCCAAGCTAGTGGTGCCTTCTGTACCTTGCAATGTACCACAGAATCACCCACTAATGCTGCTTTAGGGAAGGAAAGGGAGTAGTTAAAAGTAGGGCTCCCTGAACATGTAGCCCTAAGTGTGCAGTTATAAAGGGGGTTATGAATGCTGCAGCTCCTTTTGTCTAGATTCTTCTTGAACATGGAGGAACAGCCCAACACTAAATGCAAAGAGAGTTACAGAAATTCAAGATGGGAAAGCCTTACTGGGACATAACTAGTCCAGCCCCCCCATCAGAAAATGCAGGATCAGACCAAACAGCACAGTTACCAAGTATATTTAAGTCTCACGTAACCAGATTTCCAACACCCCCCTTGGCAGGTCATCCTACATCCTAAGAGATCTCACTGTCAGAAAAACTTCAAAAACAGACTCCAAAGAGAGACTGGTGAGCTAGAATTGATATGCAAACTAGACACAATCAACTCCGGTTTGAATAAGGACTGGGAATGGCTGAGCCATTACAAACATTGACTCTATCTCCCCTTGTAAGTACTCTCACACTTATTATCAAACTGTCTGTACTCGGCTAGCTTGATTATCACTTCAAAAGTTTTTTTTCTCTTAATTAATTGGCCTCTCAGAGTTGGTAAGACAACTCCCACCTGTTTATGCTCTCTGTATGTGTGTATATATATCTCCTCAATATATGTTCCATTCTATATGCATCCGAAGAAGTGGGCTGTAGTCCACGAAAGCTTATGCTCTAATAAATTTGTTAGTCTCTAAGGTGCCACAAGTACTCCTGTTCTTCTTTTTGCGGATACAGACTAACACGGCTGTTACTCTGAAATCTCACTGTCAGAAAGTTCTTTCCTGCTAGTCCAGCCTAAATCTTCCCTTTGTTCGTCTAATCTGCTTTGCCTCTGTTGCACCTGTTTTGTTCTGCCAGCATCTGAGTCATGTTTGCATTAAAAATGCTCCTTGTATCTGGGGCTTAGTTTTGGAATCCGCCTATTTCTTTCCATTCCCCACTGGGACTGCAGCCTTCCCTACAAAAGTGATATCGCCATGGAAACACAATGTTCCAAAGCCCAAAAAAACAAGCCCCAACCCAGATCCCATGTCTGTCTCCGTTTAGGAAGGGATCGTGCCTGCCATTTGGGGGTCAGAACAATTTGTCTGGTGCAGATTCGTATGGCAAGGTATTAATAACCTGGAACTTGCAGAAATGATACCTAGTGCTCTACAGAACCAGCAGTCAAGGACATCATTATTTAGTGGCACTGAAATCGGAACAAGAGCAGTAGAAAGTTCACTGCCAAACTAAACACACACATTTCCAGTCCCATGCTGGCTGCTTAGCCCTCCTGGTCAGGTGAAGGGATGTGAAATTAGCTTATTTTGCAACACAGCTGGCTACAAGTTGCAAGCATGGGGAACACTTTATGATTTCTGCCTATAGGGAAAGAAGCATGGGGCACAAATATGCCTCACACAAAGAGAAGGAGATTGAGTAGCATATTCCTGTTGTGTTTGCTTCACAATTTGGAATCTTCTGGCGTGATGACACTGGTTTAATCTTCACCGTACCATGGCATTTCTCCAGCCCTGATGAGTGCCAAAGCCACAGGACTTCAATACAAAGTGCAGAAGGAGGAAAGGAAATGGAATTGCTATTTGCAGTGATCTAGGCTCTGTCATTGGATCAATCTGTCACACCCAGTGTTTGCAGCAGCTCCAAGAAAGTAAGAAGCTTGGTACTGGATTTACAAAGTCTTGTCTGGGCACAGTAGAGATGTTTGATCATGTCACTATCATGCCATAAGCCGCACTGTCACATAGACTTCCCACTTTTACAGCAAGCAACAGCACTGAGGGAAAAGACACCTTGTAATACAGAGTTTGATGTATGTGTAGTGGGCTCTGCAGTGACTTCATGTCAATGCCCTCAATAACAAGCTCTTCTCCCAACCAGGTCAGAAGCTTGCTACAGCCCAAACCAAAGACAACAGAAAAGAACAAAAGATTATGGTTCAAATCCCAGTCCTGGCACAAGGGAAAATGGGCTGTTTCTTTCTCATCCTAGATCCTAGTTGTACCCATATAGCTATAGTGCACAGCTGGTATTTTCTGCTCAACAGAAACCTGGTGCTGGAAAAGCAGTGGGTGCTCAGCTCAGCAATGAGGTGCAGTGACAGAGCTGGGTGTGTGGGGAGTGGGTCAGGATTGAGCTTCTCTCCTGAATGAGTCTCTATTTGCCAGGCAGTGGACTGGAGAGCTGTGCAAAGAGCGGGTTAGCAAATAGTGAATGAACACATCACGGGGAAGCATGGAGATACTGCCTGGCTTTCTCCTGAGACTAGTCTTGTTGCATCCCTCTGAGGAGGATTAACTTCCATTTGCCCTGATGCCTGCTTTATAATCTCCTTGTTGATACGATCAGTTATTACTGCTGTTTGTGTAGTGTAGACAATGTGCTCAGCACCGTATGAGACACACAGAGGAGGACATATGTATAGTCTCCTGTGCGTACACACAGTTGAATAAACATGCCAGAGATTATTCAGTGAATGTAAAAATCTCAGGCCAGATCCTCAGCTGGTATAAATTGACCTAACTCCACTGATTTCACTGGAGCGACATGGATTACAGCAGCCGAGGCTCTGGTCCTAACTGTCTCACTTTAAGAGGAAATCTACGCCATAGAAAAGGCGTGTTCTTAACTTGGGTTAGCTAATGTGAGCTGAAGTAGCAGTGAAGACACAGCAACTCGGCTTTTACCTTGGGTTAGCAGCTCGAGTGGAAGCCTATAGCAGGGGTAGGCAACCTATGGCACGCGTGCGAGCTGATTTTCAGTGGCACTCACACTGCCCGGGTCCTGGCCACCAGTCCGGGGGGCTCTGCATTTTAATTTAATTTTGAATGAAACTTCTTAAACATCTTAAAAAACCTTATTTAATTTACATACAATAGTTTAGTTATATATTATAGACTTATAGAAAGAGACCTTCTAAAAATGTTAAAATGTATGACTGGCACACGAAACCTTAAATTAGAGTGAATAAATGAAGACTTGGCACACTGCTTCTGAAAGGTTGTCAACCCCTGGCCTATAGGGTTGAACTTGTGCTGCTAACTCGAGTTGCAGTGTCTTCACTGTTATTATAACCTGAGTTAGCTAAGGCAAGTTACGACCATAACCTTTATTTGCAGTGTAGACATACCCAACGTTACTCTCTCCAGTTGGTCTTTTCACTGCAGCAGCACAGACCTGTTCTTTTCCAGTGTGGGCATGAGGCACTACTCCACTGTCAGTCAGTCTGTAACACCGAGTCTGGGGGCCCTTTCACTTACACTAGTGTCACTCCTCTGATGGCAGTGAAGTTACTGAAGATCTACAGTGGTATAAATATGGATTGGTTTTCCTTTGACACCCATCACCACCTCACATACCTTAATGAACAGTCTTACGACGTCCCTTTGGGGGAACAAAGTGTTGTTACTTCCTTTTACAGAGGGGAAACCGAGGCACAGGCAGAGTAAGTGACTTGCCTCAGGTGACACACAGAATTGCAGCAGAGCCAGAACTGCAGCCAGATCTCCTAATTCTCAGTCCTATGACTTAAACCCAAGCCCCTCCTACTACAGTGAACTACGAAAAGGAGCAATCCTGCACCGTGCAGCGGAAGCTGGACCTACTAGGCTATTGGCAACTCTAGTTTCTAGGGTTATGTACTAGAATTCAGAGCAATAGAAGCTGTCATCTGCAGGAGATGATGCTCTGAGTTGTTCAGATGTTCAGTCTTTGGTGGCCTGGATGTGCACTAGTGCTAGATTTGATGCTGAATGACCGCTAGCACTGTGTTTGGTGTGGCAGATTCTCATGGGAAGTCTGCCTGGGAACTGTCAGGAGTGAGAGCTGATTTGCTTTAGTGAGCAGAAAACATCTGAAGAGCTGGATGGCTGACATTTATTAATCTTGCCCTGAGGGGACTCCAGACAGCATGGATTGTAAGTGAGGTAATTGACAGGCACCAAAAGAAAAGCACTTGAAAATGAAGAGAAGCCTCAAGAAATTGAGCTGGGTTAGAAGAAAGTGACCAATGGGAATCTAATTCCAGGTGCTTGCTTCATCTGGGCTTGATTGTGCTACTCAATGCCTCTCAAGATCAAGCTATTAGAGAGCAAGAAACAACTGACCCAACCTAGGGCCGAAGCCTGAGGTTCTTACTCAGTCCTCATACAGGCAAGCCTCCCATTAACTTCTGTGGGAGTAAAAACTGAGGAAGGGCCTGTGAATTTGGTTTATACACATTAAGGGCCAGATTATCAAAAGTGCCCAGCAGCTCCCATAGCTCTCAATGGAAAACCCATCCACTTCCTTTAGATGCCTAAACAGGTGGTGACCTCTGCTGAAAATCTGGCCCTAATCAGGGCCAGCTCCAGGCACCAGATGAGAAAGCACGTGCCTGGGGCGGCACATTGTAAGGGGAGGCATTCCAGCCAATCTTGGGGCGGCCAGCCCAGCCCTGCAGGGGCATGGACCCCGGTCCGGGGCGGGCAGGAACTAGCGATCCCCACCGCTCATCGTGCCGCCAGGCTCCCCGGGACGTACCACTCCCTGGCGCCTGCACCGGCCTCCGCCTCCCGCGCTGCTCTGAGCCCGGCCCGGCCGAGCCGCCTTTAAAGGAGCGGCTGAGCCAGCACCTCCTGCAGCCCCCGGGCACCAGAAGGAGGGAGGGTTCTGCGGCAGCCCGGTGGGCACCGGAGGGAGGGAGGGAGGGTTCTGTGGCGGCCGGTGGGCAGCGGAGGCAGGGAGGGAGGGTTCTGCGGTGGCCCAGCAGGCAGCGGAGGCAGGGAGGGAAGGAGGAAGGGTTCTGCGGCAGCCCGGCGGGCAGCGGAGGCAGGGAGAGAGGGTTCTGTGGCGGCCCAGTGAGCAGTGGTGGCAGGGACGGTTCTGCGGCGGCCCGGCGGGCACCGGAGGGAGGGAGGGCTCTGCGGCAGCCAGACGGACAGCGGAGGGGCGGGCCCCACTGATCCCAGCGCCGTTTGCACTGTGCCGAGCCCCGCTGCAATGCGGGCCCCGCGCAGAGGTCGCAGACCCCAGCCAGCGCTACCTGTGTCGGCCCCCTCGGAGCCTGCCCAGCTGGGAGAGGCACCCCAAGGCTGGAGGGGGGAGCCCCTCTTTCTCAGATGTGAGCGGGCTGCAGCGCCTGGCTTCCCACGGGCGGAGGAAGCGGGCGGGTGCTGCCCTTCACCCCCCTGCGAGCCGCCTTGATTGCCCTCCACGCGCTCCCTGCGGCTGCCATTTTTTTCTTCTTTTTTTTGCTTCGGCAGTCCGGACGCCTTTTTTTTTTTGCCTGGGGTGGCAAAAAAGCTAAAGCCGGTCCTGGCCCTAATGGCCTGATCCTATGCAGTGCTGAGCACCCTTTAATCCCATCTTGTGGGAGAAGAAACCCGCAGTACTGGTCCAGATCCCTGTGGGCAAGAGTAGGTCCCTCCTTTTCACACCTGGGCGGTGGAGGGGAGAAAATAAGGAGCTTACTCCTTTTTGCAGCCTTCTTCAGGGAAACACAGCCCCGGAACACAGAGGAATGCAGGGGCTACTACTGAGTTGCTCCCCATTGGTTGCCCTGGTGTTACACAACTTTCAATCCCCCTTCCCAGCCTCGATCCCTAGAGCTTGGAGTCAGGCCAAGGAGGGGCCCTGAAGGAATGTATTGATCCTTTAAATGATCTCAGCGGGGTATACTGAGCCAATGGGGCTGCAAGTTAACATGTGTGAGCAGAACTGACCACGAGAACTGTAGGAAACAGCTGCAGCAAAGGAAATGGAGGGAAATAATAAGAGGGAGGGAAATTAATATTCATTCCGACTGAGACACAGGAACTCCCGGCTGTGTCTGTAATAATGTCTCTAGCACCTCTCATTCACGGATGCCCAAATGCTTTACAAACACTAAGCCTCTCACCCTGGATAGTGTATTCCCATTATACAAAACAACTTAGAATCAGATTTCCAGAAGAGCCCAGTTCCCACTTAGACACCTGTAAGTGGCCAGGCTTATCAAAGAGCTGAGAACTACAGCTGGTTGGAAGAACTTCAGTGGAACTGCCTTACAAAATGCAGTTGTCTCAAAATCAAAACCATGTTGTATGCACCAAAATTTGGTTTGGGGGGAACAAATCCCGGCAATGAAAACCAACCATTTTGATTTTGCATTTTTGAAACAACTTTTTGCTTTGAATTTCTTTTTATTTGTATTATATTATATATTATAACATAAAATAATAGAGTCAAAATTGACACCAAACATTTTGATTGCTCTGAAACTTTTTTTTTCTGGAATTTTCCTTCCTAGAGCATTTTGAAATTTGCAAGTTTTTTTCCGATTTGAAACGGAGCTAAGATTTAGACATCTCAGAATCCTTCTTGAAACAGAATTCCTGTCCTGGCATAGCTCTACTCAACATGCTGATGGCTGAGCTCTTTTAGTACCTGGACGTAAGTGTTGCAGAGGGAGCTGAGGGTTCTTTTAAAAATCTGTCTCCAGCTGTGGATGCTAAATGTTTGCAAATCTGTTCCTGAGCTCTACTGAAAGTCTGATCCTCTGACTTGCCCACAGTCTCTCACAAGTCAGTGACAGATCCTAGAGGTGTCAATAGGCACATTAGATAAACACCATTCAAATACATTAATAAAACGAAATCAATCAGTCCCTTCACCACCCTGTGCCTCAGTTTCTCCAATCTGTAAAATCATGACTATCCTCGTTAGGGTGCTGTAAGGGTTATCATATTAACATTTGTACATTTGAAGATGCAAAGTGTGATGTAAGGGAAAGTAATAAGATTTATGATTAATTACTGAAATAATTAAAATTTCAGTTCCCCCTCATCTCCAAAGTGATCCTTTTTCTGTGCAAAAACCTGGACATTTTTTACACTTGGAATTTCATTTTGCTGAAATTCATTTTTCACAGTGAATCACGCAAAACTGCAAAGCGTCACATGCTCCAATGCAATAAAAAGCCACCACTCGGCAAATACTTGTTTAATGAAAAGCTAAATTCTGCGGCTGCAAGATGGGCTGCAGTGAAATTGCAAAGATTTCTTAGTGAAATTTCATGAAAAGATTTTGCTATTTTGAGGCCAAAAAATTACTAAATAACTCCCTCGCCCACGTGAAAAAAAAAGGAAAATAATTATTTCCAAAGGCTAGGAACTACAAAAACCATGAGGAGTCCTTGTGGCACCTTAGAGACTAACAACTTTATTTGGGCATAAACTAAATGTGTTAGTCTCTAAGGTGCCACAAGGCCTCCTTGTTGTTTTTGCCTATACAGACTTAACACGGCTACCCCTCTGAAACCTAGGAACTACAGTTACCTGTCTACAGCAATAGCTGTGAGGGTGAAGACGGACACATAGACTGTCATAGGCTGCATCAGGAACACGAAGTAACACAAGAACTTCCCGAAGATCCAGCCCTGTGGGTTGAAGGCGTAGGCCAGGGTAAAAGGAACACACGTTGCACACATCAGCATATCTGAGAAAGCCAAGTTCCCGATGAAGAAGTTGGTGACATTGTGCATCTTTTTGGTCCTACAGATGACGTAGAGGAGAAGATAATTGCCAAAGATGCCGATCAGCACCACCAGGGTGTAGCAGGGGATGATGAGGGGCTTGAAGGACTGGATCAACTGGACTCCCGTAAACTGAGAGCTGGAATTGGAGCTGTTCTTGAGGATGATCTCGTTGATGCTGTCATTGGTCGGGAGCCTGTCCCAATTCCCAATTGGTTCCATGAGTCAAAGTCAACTGAGATGCAAGCTTAGACAAGAGCAGAAGGGGTCAGCATTAGTGACCTTAATTACAGGGTCATAACCATGACTCCATTCATTTGCAGTTCATGGACACAGTTAGCAACCCGTGTATGCACCATTTAATTGCCATTGAATCCTTCTGTGGGCATCTCTTTTGGTTGGAGCAGGAAACAATCCCTGAGAGGTAAAATGTGACCTGTTAACCTAATTCAGTCTCTCAGTTCCATCTATGTTTGAGTATCCCTGTGTGAACAGTTATTTATGACTGTCTATGTGCTGATACTCCTCTCTGTTCTGTAATTCACGGGTCACAGCCTGAGAGTTGAATTGAAATGTCAGTTCCCCTCAGTCCTGTCCCTTTAGCCTCCTCATAATCTGACTTCTTTGTCTCAAACTTCCTCAGAATATTTCCCCCTGTTTAATTTTCCTGGCTTGACTGGAAGGTCTGGGAAGGGTTTTGTTCTACAGATTCCTGGGAAAAAAAGATGGGAAAATGGAGGTTTAGAAGAAGAGGGATTCAGATAAACAGCTCTCCGCTGATAAAGGGGACAATTCCAAGAAGAGAGGGCCAGACCCCAAATTTAGGATTTGAAAGAAAGACAGAAATCGGTGGACATAGAATTAGATTCAGTCTTGGAATACAAATCCCTCCAAGTCACCCCCACCATTCATGTCCCTTCTTATCCTTGTCTGTCAGGGAGTTTTGGCTGGCCAGTCACAACCACAAGGACAGAGCACTCATGCTGGTGAAGTTGATGCCATGAGAACTTCTTCTGTACATCATTCAAGAGCGTATACAACTCATTTCCCCATAAGTAGGAGATAATGAACGGATTCCTGCTGTTATTCAGAATGAGTACACACAGGTGCATTCCACATCCAGCAGGTTTTATTATGTTCTTAAAATATATATTTTCCCACAAAGCATTGTGAGTTGCTGCTCAAATTATTTTTCAGTCTGACCTGAAAAACATTATTCTAGTGCCTAATCTCCCATTCGTCTATGGAAGAGGGTTAGTGAGCTTTTTAGTAAAGTAGCCCTTTTCTCCTTTCCTGAAACCCTTCATTTCTGTCTTTGTCAGTTCTGTAAACTCCTACGGCAAAGTCTTATCTAATTTAATAGAACAAAAATCACACACTTTCTATAGATATTTAGAAAACATCTTACAGGACTGAATAAATAATTCTATCCCTGCTTTCGAATTCTATAGGGTGGGTCAAAAAACCTATAGAAAGCTTAGCAGACTCTGTTAAATCTATATTTTTAGATTAATTTTTATTGAGCCCCGTTGGTTTTATCCTTATTCAACTGTATAGAACTTTTCCATACAGGGAGCATTTTGAGACACTGTTCATATGGAAGATGCTTTCAAAATAAACAATATATTATTAAAGGCAATTTCAAAGTATTATTTCTGTGGAATCAAAGCAAAGTAATACATTTTATATCACTCAAACCTTTCCATTCTGCTCCCAAATGAGCTTCCAAATGTGAACTGTAGAAAGAAGCTAGCTGTCTCAACAACACGATGAATGTAAAATCCTCCTGTACGTTATTTTGTATAGGAGTCCTTGCTTCTTCTGAAATGATATACTAAACAGCAAAATAATTCCATCTCAGCTGTCTACACTTTCAGTGCGCTCAGGGCATTTTTACAATGAGACACCAGTGGTCAGGAATTAAGTAACTTCTACAATGCAGTAGCATCTAACTACAGAACCATTCCAACCGGGTAGGTACATTTCTTGCTCACTAGTTGGTTATGCATACAGTACATTTAAAAGAAAAAGAAAAATCTGCTTCTCCATTTGGGCTGAATATTCCATCTGTAAGTGCAAACAACAGAACTATTGCATTCTCTACTGACCTGGTGCAGAGGAAAGTCAGGGTGGAAAGGCACTCAGGAACTGTGTTAATTCCAGGAGGGGTTTGTGTGTCAGAGAGAGGAAGAGAATTCAGACTGCTCTCTGATCCTTTGAGGCTCTGTATTCCAACTATGCTCATAGCTGTGTGCTGAACTTACGGAGATCCATGCTTCCAACCCTCTCACTCCCCCCACTGGCTGCTGCCTCTCTCTGCTCCTTCCTGTAACCGCAATGAGGATAGCAAGCTTGATTCTCTTCTGGCACAACTGTCAAATTAACAGTAACTTCTTTGAAGCCGGAGGAGGAGAAAATTCCAGGCTGGAGCCCTCAGCCCAGAGATGTCAAAGGCCCTTTTTGCTTACATCTCAATGGCCCTTCTCTACAGTCCTTAATTTGTGCTAGGGCTCACCAGGGCTGAGCCCCAGTACCTTGAGGCTTGGCAGTTCGTAGCCCCAGCATCTCTGGGCTTGGCAGTTCGTAGCCCCAGCATCTCTGGGCTTGGCAGTTTGTAGCCCCAGCATCTCTGGGCTTGGCAGTTCGTAGCCCCAGCATCTCTGGGCTTGCCACATCAGTTTTGAAAGTAAAAATTACTTGAGCCCCAGCACCTGATTGCTTGAGGCCTGGACCTTTGTCATTATAAATTAAGCACTGCTTCTCTGTGATATTTATGAAAGAACAGTGAAGTGCTGAACAAGCTCCAGGTGGAAAGTCAAAGGTTGAAAGTGCAGCTAAGAGACAACCCCTGTTTCTAGACGGTATTGTAACCTTTGGCGGCATAGTTCAAAGCCCTCATCAGTCCAATACAAGCCGATAAAATAAGTACAACTGATGTTTAATCTCACTGGCATGCGCTTTTTGCAAGAGTCAGAGTGTTAAATCCAGCTATCATGTTCCACCCAAGAGGTGGCTACATTTCAGCAGTGGATGAAAGGATCCCTGTGTACGAGGATTCTTTGGGAGGAACAATGTTATCCAGTTGGTGATCCCTCGAGGTCAAGGATGATCTTTCACAGCTTTTATTTTTCATGGGTCCTTTCGTGGCTGAGGAGTCCGATCCTTGAGCCACAGGCTCGTTGGCAGACATTGCAGGTGGTGATGGAAGACAGGGTTGGGCCGTAATTGCTGCGTGATAGTTGTCAGTCCTTCCTTTTCTGATGTTTTTCTGCAACAAGGACAAGGCGATTTTCCTCATAAGTGGACGTTCCCTCTCTGACAAGACTTTGCCAGTTATCCCTATCCTGGGCTGCTGTCTCCCAGTGTGTGGTGTCGATGCTACATCTCTTGATGTTTATCTTGAGAGTGTCTTTAAAGTGTTTCTTTTGGCCTCCCCGTTTCCTTTCTCCTTTGGTGAGTTGGGCGTACAGCAGTTGTTGTGGTAAGCGTATGTCAGGCATGCGCACACAGTGCCCGCTCCACCTCAGCTGGTGCTGGATAATCATGCCCTCAACACTGAAGAGGTTTGCTTCTGTGAGGACACTGCCTCTTTATAATAACTATTTTCTTACAATGCATCTCCTTTTCCATTGCTTGTTTAATTCAGGGGTATTCATTAACAGCTGTTTGAATTCCTGATCAACAAAGCTAAAGAGACTACAGAACCTTCTACTAAATTCATTCCCAGTTCATCTGAGCCATCATGAAATTTTATGTAAACCTCAATAATGAGCCACTTGTATTAAAAAAAGAACACAACATCTGTCCTTTACTGTGATCAGTTTTAATTGCTTTCAGCAGGCATTATTTGATTGTCACAATTCTGGGCACCTGCATCTGTATTCCTCCTCCACCCTCAGACTTCCAGCTCCCCAGCCATCTCCTCTCTTGGGCGGAGACATGCATCCCTTTCTCTTATGATCAGGCTATTTCCAGGCTGCACAGTTCCCTGCCTCCACTGTGAATTTCCCAGCAAAATCAGACTGCCTCAGCAGGCCTGCTTTACTTTACCGTCTCTGAGGAGAAAACAGTGAAATTGCCACAGTGAAGTTACCACACAGATCTTTCTAAGCAAGCACATTTATTCTCAAGGGAAAAGCAGTACAGAGAAAACATATCCAAGCAATAAAAGAAGCTACACCCATGCTAATACCTGAGACCACCCCAACTCCAACAAGGGTTCTGGCTGGTGAACAGTCCTTCAAATCCCCCCATGGGGGTTGTCTGTGGTCACAAGTTCAGAACAAGCACCCCATGAATTTGAGAATTACTTTTTTATGTCATTCGTTCAAAAAGAGTCCTACCCCAGTGGGACACACAGGCTTTCATCTCTAGTTCTCCTTATTAATTCTGGAAGTGGGCTCTGCCTGACGCTCACTCGGAGACCCACAACTGTGCAGAATCCACCGACTCACTGGGGAAGCTGAAGCTAGCCTGAGAGAAATATCTAAAGCGTCTTTTATGTTAAATAGAGTATCATCAGCATTAAACTTGTGTTTGAACTTCCTGCTCATGTGAAAATGTGCTTTAATTTATTCACCATCAAATGTCTTTAAACCACTGGGTTATTCATTAAAAAAGAGATACCATTTACTGCCTGCTGTCTTGTACATATAACTTTGTGAAGTGCTCTGGGGTTACTCTTTGCATGAAAGATACACTACAGAATAAAGTGGTTATATTAATTTCATCTCTCACCAAACCCAAACATCTCTAGTGTTACTGATAGTTTACAGCGCATGCTTAGATAGCACTACTCTTCCTAAAGCCCTTTACAAGCCCAGACTGAAAACAGATACTGTACATATATATAGAGATCTGCCTATCATCTTAGCATCAGAGCCCTCACAGTCACACCTCTGTGAGGCAAGGCAGTGCGATTATCCCCATTGTACAGATGGGAACTGAGGCACAGAGTAGATTAAGGGACTTGCCCTAGGTCACACAGGGAGCCTGTGAAAACCTGGATTTTCTAAGCCTGAGAGCAATGCCCTTTCCACTCTGCCTCTCCCACTCCTGAAATGCAGCCACCTCTGAGGTGGAGTGCAGCAGCTGTTTAAGGGCATGATCTGAAGCCTACTGAAGTCAATTGAAAGGCTTCCACTGCCTTCAATGGGCTTCAGATCATGTCCTAGGAGTGCACAGCAACATTGCTCAACAAGTGGAGAGGAAGTGGAAAGGAATTCCATATTGGATTGAAACCGCAGGGGGATTTATGGGGGTTAATTGTAACGACCTGAACTGCAAGTGGGCAGAGACTTTCTGGCTAATACCACTGGTCTAACTCCTTTTCGGGAGATGGCCACATCACAAAACCCTCCAACCCAGTTGGCTCTAATTGGCAGTCATCCTTATGGACCATCTCAGCAGCGAGGCCAAGCATGGAATGAGCCCCAGCCCCTGACCTACCCAAGAGAGTCCCTGCAGCCCTGGTCTGTTCTGCAGTGAAGCCATTGATTTCAGGGGACTTCATTGCTATGTAAGGGCTGAGATTCAAAGCCCTGTGGCTACAGAGAAGGAGCCGTTCAGTTTCCAGGGTTGCCATGGAGTCTGAACTGCCCTTTTAGCTCTACAGGTCCATCCAGGCTGAGAGGCTTGGTCAGGGGAGGGATATGGGGGATGCTTGAGCTGACACAGCCTAGGCTGCACCTGCTGTGAGGGGAGAAATTCACCCCATGCAGAGGGGCCAGCACAAGGAGTATGTTTCTGCCTCGAAATAGGGCTGCAGTGGTGCACGGGGTGAATTTCACCCTGGATGATTAGAGGATGGAGCATCAGTCACCCGGGCTCAGCATAGCACCTTTCATCAGTGCGCCACTCACTGGCAAACATTAGAAGAAAACAGTCTGTTGCTCTTGGGGTGAAACGTGTCATTCTCCAAGCCCCAGATGCCCAGCCCTGGGGGCTGGTGGGCAGGGGGCAAAGGACACCGGTTTGGCCTTCACTGAGCTCTTCTGTCCCTCCCCAAATCATTCGGATTTATGAATTGAAGCTACTATGGCTGTGATGCTGAGGACATTCATTTTCTTTGCACTGCAGGCCATTAATGCACTAGCTTGGAAGCTCCTAAGTACCAGGAAATGATCCAGCTAAAGCTCCCAGCCATTACGTCAATGAGAAAACAAGGCTTAGGGGAGAAACAGAAGAAATCTCTCTGAATGGTGCATACAGGGTGTCATACAAAGCTAGAGCCTGATTCTCCACTACCCTGCACCTTGTGTAACACTTACACTAGTGCAAATCGATGCTACTGAGTCAGACTGACCTGGGGCGGGGGGACCCACCTCTGCATGGCTCCTTCAGTCTTTGTCTTCAGCTAAGACTACCAGTCAGTGCTACCTGCCAACACATCTCTGCTAAGAACCAAACTGAGATAAGCTCCGCCTTCCCCAGTGTCACATAGGCCACCAAATGCTAAAACCCAGGAGCTATGTGCCCGGGCTAGGTTTGAACTGGTGACCTAGGGCTACAAGGCCCTTTCGGATCCCCTGAGCCATCCAGCTCACCTGCTAGCTCGCTTTGTTTGTTGCAGTTTTGTTTCCATGGCGTTGAGTGTCTTCTATTAATTACTGTCCTGTTGCCATGGTTATCTCAAAGTGCTCTGTGATGTGCCGCCATGCAGGACATTGTTTGAACTCCACAAACACCTAAACAAGGGCATGGGAAAACAGAAAAAGAATGAGGTGAAGGTACCTGAGATCTCTCCTAGTCCAGACCGGCAGCGAGCGGCCCAAAGCACGGATCTCCTCTCAAAGGGCTTCCATCCATTCATCTCTAATCCCACAAGCGGAGCTGGGTCTGAGTTGAGGAGGGCTGTAATTGGATCCTACCAGGCTGTGTTACCATTGCACGATCTCCTGTTAGCAGCATTAGCAGCCAGGCACTTTTGAGTCCGT
This sequence comes from Trachemys scripta elegans, assembly GCF_013100865.1. Classification (NCBI taxonomy): domain Eukaryota; kingdom Metazoa; phylum Chordata; order Testudines; family Emydidae; genus Trachemys; species Trachemys scripta. The sequence goes on from NC_048299.1 coordinate 155,091,650, forward strand.
CCCAGCTCTGCTAAAGCCACTTCATCTCTCCAGTTTACACAGCTGTAAACCAGAGCCCATAATAATCCGAACCTACCGCACAGGGTGTGTATCCATCGATCCCCCATACAGACGTCTGTCTATCTCCCACCACAGACATGAAACCACCATCCATTCAGCCATCCTGGGTGTTACACTAGAGCCTATCAGTCTAGTAGCTGAGTGCCTCCCACTGAGTTACAAACCAACCCACCTACCCAACAGGGGCCTCTCTTCCTTCCTTCTTCACTGGCAAGGTGCAGACTCAGGGGCTGCTTACTGGATGCAGCAGTGTGAGGATGAGGGCGTGAGCTGTGAGTGCTATTACAGGCCGGCCTGGGCAAAGAGGTGGGGTTTGTGTTTAGCTCTGAATGCAGAGCAGGTTAGTGGGTGGTTTTACTCCATCTGGCAATGGGTTCCACAGACCAAGCCAAGAGCTGGAGGTGGGTCTGTCACTTGCACTAGGGGTCATAGCTGTCCCAGGAGGTATGGTGAGTGTCCAGAGCAACCTGCAAGTGCTAACTAATGGAGAAAAAAGGTGCTAGATCGGCCCTAAGTCTTATTCATTTACCTGCTTTTCCTGTCAGCGTGAGACTGGGGAGTAAAGTCTCACCCTTTAATTAATTTTTCTAGACAGAGTTTTGTTTTGTTTCTTTTTTTAAAGCAATGATGTGATCCAAGCCAGGCTGGGTGGATGCAACTCTGCGCATCAGAAACCTGGACATCAGCTGGAGGATTTGAACACAGAAAACCAGCGGGGCCGGGGCTTGAGAAATCAACAATGGCACAAGGTGTGTGGCTGGGTCCCCAATTCTGGCTCTTAACATGCCTTGTGGGGGATGGTTGGGGGGAGTTAAATGAGAGAAAATCCCATCTAGCTTGGGTCCAGTAGCCCTAGGAGACATGGTGAATAGGGTAGGCAGTCTGAGGAGGGGCGTTTCCAGCTTAGCTGTCTGTCTCACTCTCATCATTGTGTTGCACTGGTGTCTTGGGGCCACGGTTGAGATAGGTGCCCTGTTGTGCTAGGCACTGTGCATACACACAATAAGAGTCAGTCCCTGCCCCCAAAGAGCTCCCAGGTGAGATAGACAAGCTGGACAAAGGGTGGGAAAAGGAAGGACTGTTATCACTATTTTATAGCTGGAGAACTGAGGCCCAGAGAGTGTATTGCCCAAAGTCATGCAGGGGGGCAAAGGAAGAATCAGGTGTGGAACCCAAATGTCCTGAGTCCCGGGCCCGTGCTGTAGCCACAAAACTATTCCGTTTGGAGGGGAGCTTGGATGCCCAGGGGGGGATCTTTCATTTTGGAAACCTCACTGCAGAATGTGTCAGTGTTTCTAAGATGAAAGATGGCAGAATTTCACTTCCATGAAAAATGCCGTGGGTTTGGCTTTGAAAATTCAGGGCAAAATTTTTTCTAAAACCTCAACATTTTTCACGGAAGTGAAATTCAGTTTCTTGACCTTCTCTGAGCACAGCGTTTCTGTTTCACTGGGTCATTAACAAGACAGGACCATAGGGCAGGGGGATCCATATTGAATGATATTTTATTTAGAGGGTTTGTTTAACCCTCTTGCTCCTTCCACCTCTCCGCCTGAGTCACAAAAGGATGTGGTTTGTAAACACCGAGCACCTTTATGTATCTAAAAATACCAGTGGGACAGAAGATGAGAGACCACAACTGCACTAATTACCCGGTTTCCGGCCAGGAGCCTGAGCTTCAAATTGTTGCATCAATGCATGAAGGAGGCACTACAGCCTTTGGCTACCATAGCATGTAATTTGCTCCAGTGCATCGCCACCTCTCAAGGCCGAGCTTTTTATTCCAGAAAAGTATTTTCAGACACACTAAGGAGCAGCGGCATAAGATCAGCCCCCAAATGCCATCATGACAAGTCCCAGAACAATCAGAGTCAATCCAGCTCAAAACAACAGTCATTTGCCACCATCGGTAAGACTGGAAAAACTTACACGAGTAAAAATAAACTCGTTCATGTCACGAGCCCCCAGCAGTAACTGATGCAGTGGGGCTCTCAGAATTTTTATTGCAAGATGCTGATGCTGAGATTAAAAGCTTGTCTGTATTATGGAGTTTGACGTAGGAGTAGCTACACTGGGGGTAAACCCCCAATGCAGATGCTGGCACTCCTACATCTCAACCTGTGCATCCTGCTCTCTCACCCTCCCACACCCCCAGGAATAAAGCACACCCTGTCTCCCCTGTTTTTCATGCCAGAGTCCTGACCTATGTTCTGTATCTTCTAATCAGAGCTGGCAGCATGCAGGTCAAGAGCTTTTAAACCTTGTAATGTTCCTCTAATGCCTCACTTACAGGGACATCTGTGCTGAGCTTCCTTGTGCTCATCTGCTGGAAAACACACAGTGTTCATGCATCTTTCATCATGTGCTAGCAAGCACACAGGGACTGCAACACAGACACCTACCTGTTCATGACTTTTAAAAGTTCTCCACTGACTTGCACCTCTGCAGTCACTCCCACCTGTGCAGAAATCTGGTGGAGAAATCCGATTGGGTAACATTTCACACCCACGCTGCACAGGTGTGAATGACAACACAAGAGAACAATGGGCAATCGGGCTCTCTGGGTTCAAAAAAGAATTAAATAAGTTCCTGGAGGATAGATCCATCAGTGGCTATTAGCCAAGATGGCCAGGGACACACACAACCTCATGCTCTGGGTGTCCCTAAACTTCTGACTGCCAGAAGCTGGGACTGGGTGACAGGGGATGGATCCCTTGATAAAGTACCCTGTTCTGTTCACTCCCTCGGAAGCACCTGGCACTGGCCACTGTCAGAAGACAGGACCCTGGGCTAGCCAGACCATTGGTCTGACCCAGCCTAGCCATTCTTATTTTCATTTGTACTGATCTTAATCCGCTTTGCGTTTCCTTTCTTCCTGGATTTCTTTGTCCAGCTTAATCCTCCCGCAGTAAGCAGTCTTCATGCTGTTGCTGTATCAAGCAGAGCAAGTGGCATTCAGTGAGGTTTTTAATTAGCCCAACCTTTAATTCCCACCTTGGAAATCAAAAGAAATGTATTTACCAGCTTTACTCAGGTTTCCTGGGAGGTTGGCTACTCTGCCAGAACTAGACTCTGGAAAATACTCTCCTTATTATAGAATCACAGTGTCAGAGAAATGTAGGTCTGGAAGGGACCTCGAAAAGTCATCAAATCCAGCCCCCAGAGCTGAGGCAGGACTAAGTAAACCTAGACCGTTGCTGACAGGTGTTTGTCCAACCTGTTCTTAAAAAACGTCCAATGATGGGGATCTACAACTTCAAGCTTGGAAGCCTGTTCCAGAGCTGAACCACGCTTATAGTTAGAAAGTTTTTCCTAATATCTAACCTCAATCTCCCTTGTTACAGATTAAGCCCATTACTTCTTGTCCTACCTTCAGTGGACACTGAGAACAATTGATCACTGTCCTCTTTATAACAGCCCTTAAATATTTGAAAGACTTATCAAGTCCCCCTCAGTCTTCTTTTCTCAAGATTACACACACCCAATTTTTTAAACCTTTTCTCATAGATCAGGTTTTCTAAACCTTTTATCATTTTTGTTCTCCTCTGGACTCTCTCCAATTTGTCCACCTCTTTCCTAAACTGTGGTGTCAGAACTGGACACAGTAATCCAGTCAAGGCCTCACCACTGTAGATTTTTATTGATTTGCATGTTTTATTGAATTTCATCTTGTTGATTTCAGATCAATTCTCTAATTTTTCAAGGCCATTCTGTATTCTAATCCTGTCCTCCAAAGTGCTTGTAACTCTCCCAGCTTGGTGTTATCCACACATTTTATAGGCATTATCCTAGTCATTAAAGAAAATGTTGAATAGTATCAGACCTAGGACTGACCTCTGTGGGATCGTTTTAGCTACATCCTCCCAATTTGACAGCAAACCATGGATAACTGCTCTTTGAATATGATCTTTCAACCAGTTGTGCACTCACCATATAGTAATTTCATCACTACACTTCCCTACTTTGCTTCAGAAAATGTCATGTGGGACTGTGTCAAAAGACGTACTAAAATCAAGATGTATCACATCTACTGTTTCCCTCCATCTACTAGGCCAGTAATTCTGTCAAAAAAGGAAAGGAGGTTGGCTTGGCATAATTTGTTCTTGACAAATCCATGCTGACTATTCCTTATAACCCTATTCTCTCCTAGGTGCTTACAAATTGATTGTTTAATAATTTGCTCAAGTATCTTTCCAGGTACTGAAGTCAGTGGCAGCTTTGCCATTGATTTCACTGGACTTAAAATCAAGCCCATGATGGATTTTTTATCTGACTAGCTGAAAACACCTTACAAACATGCTCATTTAAGCTTCTTACCCTAGCTGGAAAGTAAGTGATATCTGCCCAGGAGTCTTAATGCTTAGGCTACAGCTACACTAGAGAGTTTACAGTGGCGCGGCTGTACTGGTAGAGCTGTTCCGCTGTCAGCTCTGTAGTGTAGCTGCTCTAAGTGGACGGGAGAGAGCTCTTCCGTTGACATAATTACTCCACCCCCAAGGAGCGGCGGTAGCTATGTCATTGGGAGAAGCTCTCCCGCCAACACACCGGCACTTCGGTCAGTGTAATTTACATAGATCGGGGGTTTATTCACACCACTGAGCAACGTAACTTATACTGATGTAAGCTGCCATGTGTTCACAGCCTAAGTCACTACGTTCAAGACCCTTTCCTCCTCCCAAACTCTTTTGGGCAATGGGCCAAGGAACTGGGACCAAGAGACAAGCCAGAATTCACTGATTTATTTTTTTAGGGTCTGCAGTGCAAGCCACACTGAAGAGGAGCAGAGCCTGCTTGTTTCTTCTGTCAAAACCTCATCTCCAGGGGCCTTCTAGTACGAATGGCTTCTATGGGATGAGCCCTCTATCTCCTGTACTAACTGCAGGAGCGCCGCCAGCTTTTTTGCTGCCCTAGGTGGCGGAAGGCCCCGCCCCCGAAATACCGATGACGACCGGGGTGGCTGAAGATCCGGCCGCTGAGGTCGCCGCCCCCCAAATGTTAGCGCCCTAGGTGACCGCCTAGGTCACCTAATGGGTTGCGCGGGCCCTGACTAACTAGCCTTCTTGCTGGCTGCATCAGCAGGCAGGTCCAGGACTAAATGGGCCATGGAGACTGACCTCTCCTCTCACCACTACATGATCACTCCATATCTGGGTTGAGCCACATTGGCTGGGCGTGTGGCTTTAGCCATCCCTGGCCCTGCTGCATGGCGTGTAGACAGAGGCTGTTGAGCCAGCACCTTTGAATCCCCATTAAAAGAAGATAGTATCATCTGTGCCTAGCTCACTAAATCAGTTCTCTGCCATTGCAGGGGGTGCAAGCAGCAGTGCACCCCGGCCCTGCAATTCTCTGCCTGAGCCATGCAATACGTCGGCAGAATTTATATCGCTCAGGAATGTGAATAAACTGCCCCCCCTTAGTGCCCTAAATTAAATGGACATAAGCACTCATGGGCACAACACTGTTGTTAGGAGAGCTTCTCCCACCGACGCTTATGGAGGTGGGTTTTTTAAGTTGATGGGAGAGCTCTCTCCTGTCGGCATACAGCATCTTCCCCAGACGTGCTGCAGCAGTGCAGCTGCATGGCTATGGCTACGCTGCTGCACTGCTGTGCCTGTAGACTGGTCTAAATCTAATCCCGGCTATGGGGTTCAATACCGGGGTAAAGTGGGTGGGCTTCAGTGGCCTGTGATGTGCAGGACATCAAACTAGGTGATCTGGTGGGTCACTTTGAGCCTTAAACTCTATGACTAAGAATTTAAGACTTAATGTTTTTGTAAAGACATTAAATCCTCCAGGTTCTGGCATCTGCTCGCTAATTACTCTGCAGTCAGCAATACTCCTGTCCCTTTCAGGCATTCATCAATGCATTCGCCCAGTTGCTAATGTAGCTTGGTATTAACTCACAGACTGTTGTTTTTTAAAGAACACATCTTTTCACATGAATGTCCTACTCTCCTTTCAGGCAATTCACCCTCTGCAGAAATTGCTAGGTTTTGTTTGGCAGTGAGTAGCCAGTGCCTCCCAAATGCCATTAGCCTCCCCCTCAGCCAATTACTACATAAATGGAAATCTATTCTTTGATGCTTTTTGTTACTAGCCATACATACTGGGAACATCAAGAACAAGGAGAAAAGAAGAATACGTATGGAGCAGTACTATAAACAAATAAAATTCTGTAGCCACAGGGGAAGGGAAAAATACAGGGATCCCTATTCCTAGGCCCTCCGATAAAATGCCCCATAAATGACCTGATTATTACATAAAGAGCCCTTTGGAAGGAGTTGATGACCCCCAATCAAGATAATGGGTCCCTCTAGAACATGCATTTGTTACACAGGAACTGCCAAACAGAGGGGATCAGACCAGGGCTGCACCTAGCCCGGTATCCTCTCTCTGGAAAGGGCTAGCTCCAGCTGCTTCAGGGGAAGGTGCAGACAGAGGGCTCAGCATCTCTTCTGGAAGCCCAGAGCGTAATCACCCAGCCTTCCCTTACCAACTTCTTCAACTCCTCCTCTCTCTCCATAACACCTCTAGAGGCAGAAAGCTCTCAGAGTGGTAGCCGTGTTAGTCTGTATCAGCAAAAACAACGAGGAGTCCTTGTGGCACCTTACAGACTAACAAATTTATTTGGGCATAAGCTTTCGTGGGCTAAAACCCACTTCATCAGATGCATGGAGTGAAAAATACAGTAGGCAGGTGACGTTCTGGGTGACTGTCCCATCAGCGGGATAGCCGTGTTAGTCTGGATCTGTAAAAGCAGCAAAGAGTCCTGTGGCACTTTATAGACTAACAGACATATTGGAGCATGAGCTTTCGTGGATGAATACGACAAAGTGGGTATTCACCCACAAAAGCTCACGTTCCAATACGTCTGTTAGTCTATAAGGTGCCACAGGACTCTTTGCTGCTGTCCCATCAGCATGGTGTATGCAGTATTGTTGTAGTCATGTTGGTCCCAAGCTATTAGAGAAACAAGGTGGGTGAGGTAATGTCTTTTATTGGACCAACTTTTACTCATGAGAGAGACAAGTGTTCATGTTTATACATTCGAAGAAGAGCTCTGTGTAAGCACAAAAGCTTCTCTCTCTCACCAACAGAATTTGGTCCAATAAAAGACATTACCTCACCCACCTTGTCTCTATCACCTCAGCAGACAGTTGCGCTCTACCCCAACACTGCCTAGGAATGGATGCCCACAATACTTTGGATAAGACACTTGGCCTGTGCTGGTCTAACAAATAAAGGGGATCTAAACAAACCCCTCGCCATAGTCTGGAGGGTCCAATCAACCAGGAGTTATTTCAAAGCATCACATTGCAAGGCAGCTTACCTGCCTTTGCTGTGCTGCTTTTACCCGTGTGACTTACAGTTCCGAACCCCTAGGTGCTGCCAGCGTGGGAGAGCCAGCCTCTACCCAGCTAAGGAGCAGTTCAGAACGCCTCCCAATGAAGTGAGTTATGGTTGTCTGCAAACATCACCATCTATAATTCTCCTGCTCAGTGTCTGCTCGGCTCATAGCTCATCCTATGGCGAGCACTGCTCGGTACGTGGGGCCATTGTGCAACCCACTTGTGTGACATTTACAACAGCGTTTTAGCTGGCCTTGAGAGTCTCTCTCTTATTTCCCCAATTAACTGTGCTGCTAATGCGGCGTGATGGATGCTGGGACACACAATAGACACATGCATCCGATGAAGTGGGCATTCACCCACGAAAGCTTGTGCTCCAATACATCTGTTAGTCTTAAAGGTGCCACAGGACTCTCTGTTGTTTAATACAGACACTGTTCATCACAACCCTGTGCAAATGCCCTTTGTTTCTCTCAATACACTGCTTCCAAAAATAGCTGCTGCGGCTCCAACCCCAGCCTTTGGGAAGAAGCATCTCCTCCCCCAGAGCGTTCTCCCCCCAGCATGCACGTGGTAACTGCAAAAACGTAACTGCAGCAGGGAAGCAAAAGAGGCAGAATTCTTCCCCATCCACAGTGCTGTGGGTTACTGGTTGGAGCAGGAGCATCAGGACTCCTGGGTTCTATTCCTGGCTCGCTATCAGTCTAGCAAATCAGGATATAGACACAAAGCCCCATTAGTGGTTTATCTGACATAGCAATTGCTGTGTGAGAAGGAGAAATTTTAAGGCTTAACTGATGTTTATGATCATTTTATAACGTGAGTTCTTTATGCTGAAACAGCAAGTGGACATTTGAACACGTTTGGTGACTTTGAACACGTATGGTCACTTTGGGAGAGAGATTGATGGGGGTGGGGAACATGCCCACTCAGCTCCATTCCTTCTAATTGCCCTCCTGCCCCACTTCTGTTTCACACTCTGCATTCTTACCCCCACGCCTAGCATCGAGAGTCTCACCAGGGCTTGTCTACAAGTGGAAGTTGGTGCGCAGTAAACTAGGTGTGAATTAAAAGTGCACTAGCTATGCCATATTACCTTCCTGGGTGGAAACACTTACCACGCACACTAAAAGTGCCCTGGTGCAGCTGCTCAAGGCTGGGGATTTCAGATTAACTCAATCTAGGGTTTGGATTATGACAGGAATGTGGGCATGGCCTAGAGTGGGGGTCATCTGACGAGTGTCAGAATATTGTACACTTCCTTCTGACCTCTGACATGCACCAGCGAGCCCCGGGCATCCCCTCACACCACACCAGGGCCTGCTGTGGGTGGCAGCATAGAAGGCAGCTGCACTAATTTGGTTCTCACTGGGGACTTCCGCAAACAGAGGGAATCCCCAGCAATGGAATCCCAGCCAGTCTCCCCTCAGAGGGTTCAAAGCGAGTAAAGCCAGCCTGGGACCCAGTCCCCATATTAGGCTACACACATCCCTTTACACAGCCACTCTGAGATGTCTCCTCTGAGAGCAGAACACAGTGACAACTGAGGTAGTTAAGAGGAATAATTGAGAGCTAATTTCCAAGCCAAGTCAGACATGACTAACACACTGCATCCCTTCATTCTGCAGCTCATCGCTGCGCAGTCAGGGCATCAAATTGGAATTTCTCCACAGCGAGCTCCCCATGGGACATTGCTTATTCAGGTTTCCTTGTCTAAATGTAAGCGCAGGCTGTGTGTAATCAGAGCCTGACACTGTTGCAGCTTTAATGCTGTCCTGCTTTGATCTTATGTCCATGCTTCTTCAGTCCGCACTGAAACAACACACTGTGTAAAAGACAGACGCTTGCAGGTAACACTGGCTCAGAAGCTAAGCGTTGTGTCGAGAAAACTTCCGAGCCTGCAGAGGTTATATACACCGGAGGAGCTGAGATCAGGACCTGATTCCATGTCTGCTTCGCTGTTGCATTTTGATGTGTTCAATGTTTCTCAATCACAATGATTTCTTGTTGACTGTTTTCCTGACCCATGCCAGGGCAGTTGCCTAAAGTGTTCTATTGGTTTTATTTTTGCAAAGTGCTTTTGTTCGGGACTTCCTCCTGTCTGCCCGAGCTATTATGCTAAGGCTCTACACAGTGAGTGATCAACTGTTTCTATGGTAACCCCTGGGGCAGCGATACCACAGGGATGGAGAAGGGGATCATGCCTAGAGGTGAGAGAAGACAAGAGACTGAAGGAAAAGGAACAGACAAAAATTGAGGGAGAGGAGAAGTGCAAAGAGAAAACTGGGGAAGGTATTGACAAGAGAGGCCAAAAAAAAGCAAGAGTCCCTTGAAAGTGGGTATTACTGGGGGCAGAGAGTGGAGGAATTTCAAAGAGGTAAAGAAATGGTTAGTGGGCTCCCTTTCTAGTTCCAAGAAACCTGACTGCTGCAGCTTTCAAGAAAGATAATTGGTGTTGAGATTATTTAAAATCCTGGTCCAGGAACATTCTGTGCAGAAATAAACCAGGTGCCGAATATTCAGATACATTTTGTTTCGTTAGCCCCATGGACTTGTTTGTGGAGACACATGCCTCAGGCCGGGCAGAGGCACAGAGAAGTCTCTTCTCCAAATTCTCCAGAACTTCCGAGCCTCCAGACCTGGGCTGGAAATGGGAATGCTTCTTAGCATCCAGACGCAGAATGCAGGCTTGCTCCTAGTGAAGCCAATGGGAGTTTTGCCTGAGAATGAACGAACGGATCGAAAATTAAGGGCCTGATCATCTTCCTTTGACTCACATGCAAAGAGGGCCCCTCTGTGTGCAGACTTCACCCCTTTTATATGGAAAATGGGGGAGTTGTCTTTGTGATAGCATCCCCCTTCACCAGACCACCCATGTCTGGAGATTGAGGCATCTTCCATGACACCCAGTATTACTTCTCTGGAAGGTAATGCACACTGCAGCAGGTCTCCAAGGCTGGTCTCTGCTGGGGAAGCCAATGGATCTTGACTCCTGAGGAGCAAGACTCTGGGGCCCCAGTGTGAGCCCAGAGCCTCTGGCAGACAGCCCTGGAGTCTGGCATCCCGGCCTGTTCTGGGTGGTTACACCTTTCCCCAGGATAGGGCAGTTGGCTGGAAATTCACTCTCACTGAGTTCTCCTCCCCATCCCGCTGAGAGGAGGGCTGTGTGAGAAGTTGTCAGGATGATCAGAGGAATGGAAAACCTGTCATATGAAAGGAGACTCGAGGAGCTCAGGTTGTTTAGCCTGACCAAACGAAGGCTGAGGGGGGATATGATTGCTCTCTTTAAATATATCAGAGGGATAAATACCAGGGAGGGAGAGGAATTATTCCAGCTCAGTACTAATGTGGACACGAGAATGAATGGATATAAACTGGCCGTGGGGAAGTTTAGGCTTGAAATTAGACGAAGGTTTCTGACCGTCAGAGGGGTGAAATATTGGAATAGCCTTCCGAGGGAAACGGTGGGGGCGAAGGACCTGTCTGGTTTTAAGATTAAGCTAGATAAGTTTATGGAGGGAATGGTTTAATGGGATAATATGATTTTAGTCAAAGGAACAGCGTGCCATGGCAGGTAAATAGTATAATGGCTAATGAGGGTGAGGCTGGGGAATCTTGCCTACGTGCTCGGGGTTTTACTGATCGCCATATTTGGGGTCGGGAAGGAATTTTCCTCCAGGGTGGATTGGCAGAGGCCCTGGAGGTTTTTCGCCTTCCTCCGCAGCATGGGGCAGAGATCACTAGCTGGAGGATTCTCTGCTAATTGAAGTCTCTAAACCACAGGATTTGGGGACTTCAACAGCAGAGTAAAGGGAAAGGGTAGGGACGGCTTTGTGGCCTGCATCATGCGGGAGGTCAGACCAGATGATCATAATGGTCCCTTCTGACCTTAAATTCTATGAGTCTATGAGTCCCCAATAGCCTATGTCCCTACTACCAGTTTTGCTTCAGCATCCAATAACTCAAAGGCCCTGTATGGGAACCGAATGGAGCTTACCACACAGCCAATGAACCCCCTGAGCTGGAGGTGTGTGAAGTTGTTCTGAACTCTGTGGTTCCTGCCCTGGGATCTACATTAAAACGGGAGTCAAACATTTCCCCATTCCCCCCCCACCCCAGCCAAAACTATTAGCCAAACTTGACCTGACTCTGCATTTTTGGTGGATTGAATGAAAAATTGAATGAAAATCTCCCCCCCAGCTCTAGTCCAACCCTATCTGTTTAACTCTGATCAGTTCTGCTCTTGGGCAGGGCTACATGGGAACACAGCAGGGGGGGATATCTTGGCAAACTGAAGGAGGCAGCATCACAGTCAGACCCTCTTGCATGGAAATTCCTGGGAATTGCACCAGCTCCGGTGATACAGCAAATGGTTAATTACATGAGATGACGTCCCTCTCAGGAGTAACTAAACACTTACGTTAATTGCTGCAATTATAACCCCTTTAAGTGGTAGCTACGTGGAAATAATATTAAAAGAGTCTGAATGGTTGGTAGGGTGCAAGGCAGAGGAGCGTGTTGCTTGCAAACTGACTGATAGACCACAATAAGTCAGGCAACAGCTGGAGCTGAGAGGCAAAGAGAGACTCAGTTTGTGTGTTCGCTCTGCAGCTGCGAGCAGTGAGAAGCAGCCTGCAGCACCCTAGTTGTGGGTGGCTCATTCCCCCTCCCCCTTGAAAGAGGTGAAATGGCAACTTAAAACCCAACCACACCCACACAGCTAAACAACATAGACCCGGTTACCCAGACAGGCATGCGAGGGAAGGTGCAGGGGAGAGAGTGGACATGATGGCTTGTTTTCAGAGCAATGTCCCATGCAACATTGTGCTGCAGACTCAGGAAATAAAGACCCATGAGGGTCTGTTCTAGGGTGACCAGACGTCCCAATTGTTTAGGGACAGTCCCAATATTTGGGGCTTTGTTTTATATAGGCACCTATTACCCCCCACCCCCGTCCCGATTTTTCACACTTGCTGCCTGGTCACCCTAGTCTGCTCCCATCCCACTGAATTCAATGGGATTTTCCCACTGATGTTAATAGGAGCAGGACTGAGTCTGGAGCTGTACAAATAGAACCTCCCCGAGCATTTGTTATTTGAATCAGATTCGTTGCCTAACTCAAAGGCAGTCCATATCAGGGGCACCTTGGGCTACTTTTCTTAGTGCGCCAGTTTTTTAAGAATGGCAAATGCTGATTTACCCCGAACTCAGCGCTGTATCAATGGCTCGGCTAGCACCGCAGAAGGCAGATGTTATCATTATAGGAGGAGTTGGGAGTTTTCTCCAACCTGCCCCACACCCCAAGCACTAGCTCTCATAGGGATTCCTGTTCCACTACACCAGTCATTACATGGAGAGAGCTTCAGAGGCTGGAAGGGGATTTTTGGGATTCCCGCATAATGTGTGAACAATAGCAGGTGCTCCGGTGGATTATAATAGAGCTGGTTGCCAGAGCTGAGTAACTTGAGACATCTGGATAATCTTTGAGAAAGATCATTGAAACAGGGCCAAATTCTCCTCAGTTAGGCCCATGTAAATGCAAGGAAAGACAATGAAGTGATTCTAAATTTACACCCGGGTAACCCAGAGCACAAGTGGTCCCTTAATCTTGGTTTTTAACCACTTGTCCCCAGAACATCCAGGTCAATGCTCCTGTATCCTTACCGTATTGTGTGCGACTCCAAGGGATCTCATACGCCAAGTGAAGGCAGGGATGGTTAGAAGTGAACCCAGAACCTGCCAAGGCAAGCCCAGGCTTTGTGGGAAATGGACTTTGAATCAATGCCCTGGCGCAGTGCTGATGGGAACCCATGCTACTGGACGTGGGACCTTTCAGAGGAGACACAAAGCCAAAGCTCTGGTCACAAGTGGTTATTCCAGATCACCTGGTACATTCAGGTGGGGGTAGGGATGTTAACTGGTCTCTGCCAAATTCTGTCTTCCTAAATTTCTTCTGCAGTTGCCAGTGGGATACATTATTCTCCGTTGCTTACCATCCTTTACTGCTGTGTTCTGTTAACCAGGTGCCAGCCTAGAGGCAGCTGAATTTCAAGGGCGAGTGAAATGATACACATTAGGATGGGGGGATATGTATATTGAAAGACAGGGTTTCCTGCAAGGGCAGAGATGGAAGCCACATACTAGCCCAAAGGAAAGATTATGTCCTTTCCAGCACATCCATAAATATTAAAAACTCCTTCTTTAACTGGTTCAGCAGCTTTCTGTCTTTTCCCCATTCATTACTGCTAATGTTTTGACTCTCATTCCCATTTCTAAGACTGCAGAATCTTAAACAAGCTGGTAAATACTAGAGTGAGGAGTCCAGGAAAGCAAAAGAGATGCTAATTTTGGAGAACAAAAAAGAACATGAAAAGCATCTTCCTGGATGCCTGTCCCTGCATCTGGGGAACTTTGCTGAAATAGCAAATTATCAAGCACCTGAAGAAGAAAGGGGCTGGCTGGAGTGGAGCAGCAGCCATGTGCTGCCTCATGCAACTCTCCCAGAATCCACAGTCCCTTTAAAAATCTGGCCGCAAGTGTTTTCCTACAGGCCACTCAGAAGGGAACAGTTGTGCCTGGAAGCAGCAGCCTGTGGAGACCTGTCGAAGGGCAACTTTTAAACAACAGCCACATGCTGGGGACCAAAATAGCTTGAGAGCACAAGACTGTCCAGTTTGCTCTACAAGGCCATACAACACTGCACTGGAACAGGGCTGTTCTGGAAATCCTCCCAGTTACTACAGGACCTACAGAAAAACACATTCGGCCTCCATTGGCTCCTAAGCCCCAACCTCTGGGTCTTTCATTAACCATGACTGTTGGAAACCGTCTATGCACGGTATAAGTTATCCATCCATTTATCTATCGTATTTACCTGGCTCCCCATCACAGTAGCATTGGAGCACCTCCCAATCTATAATGTATTTATCCTCACAACACCCCTGGGAAGCAGGGCAGTGCTATTATCCCCATTTTACAGAGGGGAACTGGGGCACAGAGACTAAGTGACTTGCCTGGGGTCACACAGGAACTCTGTGGTAGAGCAGGGAATAGAACCCAGGTCTCAGGCTTGGACCCATTCTTCCTCTCCATTCGATTGAGCAAGCTCAGCTGTGAGGAATGGAGAAGAGTAAACGGCACCAGGAAACTCAGATTTTCTTGGAAGAGACAGGACAACAATCCTGCACTAAAAGGGGAGCTCAGGTGAAGATGATGAAGCAAAGCTAGGCATGCAGAACAAACAGATGAGGTCATTTTTGATCAGATCACCACAAGATGCCACCACTCCTGAGTGAGAACTCCTAGCCCCACCAAGGAAGAATATCCTGACAGTCATTCACTTCCCGGTGTTTTTAAGAGAAGCCCATTTTTACCAGGATTTCCCCACTCTTCCCTTCCTCTTGCCATTTCATAGACAAAACATCTTCCCCTGGGGTGGTGATCTCCTGTGTTTCTGGGAGACAGGCAGCCACACCTCTCAGTCTGGCTCTGCTATATCTTGGCCTTATGGTGCCAGCCCTTTGGTCAGTGATGAGGGTGACCAGATGTCCCGATTTTATAGGGACAGTTCCAATTTTTTTTTTCTTCTTTTATAGGATCCTATTACCCCCCCCATCCCCATCCTGATTTTTCACACTTGCTGTCTGGTCACCCTATCAGTGAAGGCTGACCCTGAAGCCTTCCATTCCAAGCAGCCAGTCCTCATTCATGCCAGACAAAGCCATGCTCGCCTTTGGCATGAAAAGACTTCCTAGACTATGGAGTGATTAGTTTCAGCCTCCCGGCATGGCTGAGGATTTGGGTCCGGGGAGAGGCCAGTAATGGGAGCCCAGCAACCTATGCAGATTTGCTGTGCTTCCCAGGTGTTGTATTCTGTTGGGTTACTCGCCTGGGATGTGTCCACATGGAAGCTACGCGATGTTTTCCCCCCAGACTTTGAACACAGCATTAGATGGAATATTTAATGGGATGGCCCTGACAGCAGGTGATCCCTCCCACGTTTTTACATGGAATGCCACTTCACCACAAGGGATTAACTGACAGCGATAGTGGAGCTAGTGTTGCGGATCAGAAGATATTAGAAAAGAAGCTAACGGAGCCACTGTCTTGTAGGGAAATAAAGGTCTCTCTTCGCCCTTGCAGAAAAAATAAGGCAAAAAGCTGTTCAATAACAGCACGAACAATGCTGTATGTCTAGACAATGCAGCCATCGCCTTGGGATCCGGGCATTGTTCATCTAGCCTTCAGTTCTCAAGAGGGGTTTCTCCGCTGAGAGTGGCGCTCTTATGAAGAGGGAACTGCAGTACTCAGCCCTGCTGCCGTCTTCTCTCTCCTCCCCTAATTATTGTTTTTGCTGAGCACCAAGCTGGTGTATAGACCAAAGGGCTCTGCCTACCTCACTTTACTTTGTGAGTAGTTACATTGCTTTCCATGGGGCTTCTCAAGAAGTAAAACATTACTCGTTGTGAGTAAGGCTGGCAGAATTGAGCCTTAGTAGACAAAAACAAACATAGGCGGCCTGTTCCAACTAGGGTGACCAGCAGGGCCGGCTCTAGGCACCAGCAAAACAAGCTGGTGCTTGGGGAGGCACATTTTTAGGGGCGGCATGGCCAGCGCCAGAAAAAAGGTGCCCCGGCCGCCCTAGCTCACCTCCGCTGCTGCTGCCACGGCACGCGAAACAGCTGATTCGCGTGCCGCTACTCGCCCTCCCTCCCAGGCTCTCAAACCTGGGAGGGAGGGGGAGATCCCGAGCGGCCGTTTCGCGCGCCGCTGCTCCCCCTCCCTCCCAGACTTGAGAGCCTGGGAGGGAGGGGGAGAAGCGGTGCCCCGCCGCGGCCACTCGGAGTTTCCCCCTCCCTCCCAGGCTCTCAAACCTGGGAGGTAGGGGGAGATCCCGAGCGGCCGTTTCGCGTGCCGCTGCTCCCCCTCCCTCCCAGACTTGAGAGCCTGGGGGGAGGAGGCAGGGCTGGGGATTTGGGGAAGGGGCGGAGTTGAGGCGGGGCCGGGGTAATTAAAGAACGGGGGGTGGGGGGGCAGGGCGGCCAAAATTGTTTTTGCTTTGGGCGGCAAAAATCCTAGAGCCGGCCCTGGTGACCAGACAGCAAATGTGAAAAATTGGGACAGGAGGTGCGGGGTAATAGGAGCCTATATAAGAAAAAGACCCAAACCTCAAGACTGTCCCTATAAAATCAGGACATCTGGTCACCCTAGTTTCAACTCCCATTAAAGGCCATGGACAGATTCCCCCAACATCACTGCAGGTTAAAGCAGGCCCAGAGTGCACACACAGCTACTGACACTCCTTGCTAGCATGGGGCTTGTATGAAGGGGATCTCTCTGCAGAGCAAAATCTTGCATTGTAAGCAGCACCCAGATTGGCTGAGTCAGCAACACATAGCACTGGGTGGTGCTATTCATTAGAGGTCAATGGGAAATTTTTGTCCAAGTTAGGAATGGGGGAACTCTAAGTAAGGAACTCAGGATCTGGCGGACAGGGAGAGGGAGGGAGAGATTGCTGTGCTGAGCAGCTGAAATTTCAAATGAAACTTACTAGCCTCACTGCCCTCCCAGCAAGTGACAGCTGGAATAAAGTTATACAAATCCTCCCTCTCGTTTTCAAGATTGATGTGTCACTCCTACTTGTTGGCATGTCTCAAGTACACGATACAGAACAGTGTCTTCATGCTTATCAGAACTGATCGTACTAACCACTGGAAGAATTTATGCACTAAGCAACATTTCATAGAGCTGTGACCACAGCTGCCTTGCCAGTCATCCCAAGTTATTGTGCTTCCCCGGGCTTGTCTAGCAGAGACACACAGACCTGATGCTTTTTTACAGCAGAGCTAAGGTTTAGGTTTCTTCTCCCGATGGCCTGGTTGAATCCAGCTGTTTAAAAAGCACCAAAGGTAAACAGAAACAGACTCTCCAAATAATATCTTGTGCATGGGATAGGATGGCAAAGGGGATATGCAGCTTTTTTTCCATTTCTTAGTCAGCCAGCTACTGACAGTCCTTCCTAACCAATGACTAACATTGAATGTCAGGGTTGGAAGGGACCTCAGAGGTCATCTAGTCCAACCCCCTGCTCAAAGCAGGACCAATCCCCAGACAGATTTTTGTCCCAGATCCCTAAATGGCTCCCTCAAGGATTGAACTCATAACCCTGGGTTTAGCAAGCCAATGCTCAAACCCCTGAGCTACCCCTCCCCCCAATATGAGGTTGGCTGAGTCAGCAACAAAACCCAGGGGCCTTGGAGACTGCATTGCTAATGGAATCTTCCAGCACAGCAAGGGAGGGGCATGGTTTGATATGGGGACCCCAGGAGGAATTTACCTGCTTCTGCCCATTCTGTGCTGATGCTAGGGAGACAGGACAGGACTGCCTATCTCCAGCACTGTTCATCCGCTCTAGAGCCAAGTAGAAACAAGCCTGCTGTCAATAGCAGCCTGGCAACAGGTTGCTGAGGGCAACCACCTGCACTCCTGGAGCTGCCCTGGCGATAGGAATTTGGAGTGGAGTAAGATTGTACGGTAATAATGCTGCTGCCCTTCACTGTTCCATGAACACACTGCACTGTGGCTGCCACTTCCTACACCCATAATGCTCACTCAGCAGGCAATGAAGGAACATTTGTCAATACAGGTGGACACAGGTCAGTTGCCTGAGAGATTATACATGGCTACTATGCAGTGGCCATGTTGTTAATGGGCAGCTGTAGGGTAAATCCGCCACTGGCCTAATCCCAGACTGATTGCAGTAGAGTTGTGCCAGAAACAGAAGCCACCTCGCATGCATTACCCCTCAGTATCTGTGCAATCAGCCTGAGTCAGTCCTACACAATTATGGGTCATTAGCTCATGAGGAGACAGGCCAGGTTTATAGAAGGGACAGTAAAAGGGGACTAAGGGCTCTGTACATTTCAACCCCGCACAGCCCATTAGAGAACCTTTGAACACTCAGAAGCTTTCGAGCAGGGAGATAAAACCATCATTAGACTGGCTTAGGTCTGACCTGTCCCAACTCCGATCATGGAAGCAGATTTGTTTACTCTGTCTTTGTTCACGCTATAGCAGCCAAAAGCACTCCGGGCCTTTTATCCCCTGGTTTTACTGCAGGTCAGAGCAGCCCGAAGCCAGTTCTGATGAGATTTCAGTAACCTGCATGGAGGTCTCAGATCAGCCCCACACCAGTCTGCATTTAGAGTGCAGCAGCACCCAGAGACACTGGGCAGGACCAGGCCCCGCTTGCACTAGGTGCTGCCCAAACACACAGGCAGGAACATCTCTGGACACAGAGAATTTACAAACTGATGGAAGACAAGATACAGCCCACTGCCCGGGAGTGTAACAGCTTGTAAGAGGGGCAGGGGCAGGGAGCAGTAATACAATTACATAGCTCAGCTATGAGCACAGAAGGACAGCTCTAAGCTTCCTAATGGGTTGTTTCATTTCTGATTTAGCTTGCATGACCAGGAGAGGATTCCATTTTCTTGGAACAAGTCTCTCCCCCCACCAGGTTGTGGTGTAAAACAGAGGTTTCATGCTAGCCTTTTACGGACAAGCAAATGCACCAGCCAAAGCAAACAACTAAAACTGGCTCACTTCTGCCAAACTCCAGCAAGGATTAAGAACATCACAGCAATGGATGCACCTTCAGAACCTAAATAGGCCATTCCATTGGGTCACTAGCATGCCCAACAGAGTACTAGAGAGGCAGGCAGCACTTAAAACACCACTGTGACTCCTACATGCAGAAATAACAGCAGCTACAGCCCCAGGCTACTACCTAGAAGCAAACCAGGCCCCTTGCCGCACCAACCCTATGTACTGTGTGTGGGAAGGAGTGGTTCATTCCCTACAGCTGGTCCAGCCCTGAATCCTCCCACTGCCCTCAGCTGTGCTCTTTCTCCAGCTACAGAGGCAGGGTTAACCCCTTCCCTGCCAGCCTTTGGACAGAGCCTTTGCATCTGGTCACAGCCTCCATGTGTAAAAGTGGGCACAGCCCCAGTGTGAAAAAGTGCAGCGAGCATGTGCAGGGCCCCCTGTCATGCCCTAGGGGATTGAGAATGTTGCAGGGGAAACTCCAATGTATTGCCTTGCGCAGCAATCACAGATAAGCTCCCAGGGACCTGGGGTCAGACCCCAATCTCATTGAAATCGGTGTCTATGTGGAGTCCTTCCAGGCACAGCCAGTGGGACGTCTCCCTGTTTCTAATGGAGCTACTCCTGATTTACTCGGGTGTGAAAACAAAACAGAATTAGACTTGATGGGCTAGCCTATCTTCTGGCTTACCAGGGCAAGCAAGAGGAGAGGTTAGCCAGAGCCAGACAGACTAGCTAAGGTAATGAAAATAGATAATCATTTGTGTACATGTCTGCACAGTTTTACCTCCAGGATTTTCCCCCCTGTGCTTCCTGAGACTGCGGGTGATTTCATCTTCCAGCACAAAGGGCTGCATTGGATGAACCCCTTCAGGCAGCAGTTGTCCTAATATTGTGAGGAGGTCATTAGAGGAGGTTTTGGAACAAATTGATAAAATAAACAGTAATAAGTCTCCAGGACCTGATGGTGTTCACCCAAGAGTTCTGAAGGAACTCAAATGTGAAATTGCAGAACTACTAACTGTAGTCTAAACAACGAGGAGTCCTTGTGGCACCTTAGAGACTAACAAATTTATAGTCTAACAAAACTAACAAAACTGTAGTCGGTAACCTATTGTTTAAATCAGCTTCTGTACCAAATGACTGGAGGATAGCTAATGTGATGCCAATTTTTAAAAAGGACTCCAGAGGTGACCCTGTCAATTACAGGCTGGTAATGCCTAACTTCAGTTCTGAGCAAACTGGTTGAAACTATAGTAAAGAACAAAATTGTCAGACAGATAGATTAACATAATTTGTTGGGGACGAGTCAACATGGTTTTTGTAAAGGGAAATCATGCCTCACCAATCCACTAGAATTCTTTGAGGGGGTCAACAAGCATGTGGACAAAGGGGATCCGGTGGATATAGTGTACTTAGATTTTCAGAAAACCTTTGACAAGGTTCCTCACCAAAGGCTCTTAAGCAAAGTAAGCTGTCACAGGATAAGAGGGAAGGTTCTCTCATGGGTCGGTAACTGGTTAAAAGATAGGAAACAAAGGATAGGAGTAAATGGTCCATTTTCAGCATGGAGAGAGGTAAATACTGGTGTCCCCCAGGGGTCTGTACTGGGCCCAGTCCTATTTAACATATTCATAAATTATCTGGAAAAAGGGGTAAACAGTGAGGTGGCAAAATTTGCAGATGATACAAAACTACTCAAGATAGTTAAGTCCGTAGCAGACTGCAAAGAGCTACAAAAGGATCTCATAAAACTGGTTGGCTGGGCAACAAAATGGCAGATGAAATTCAATGTTGATAAATGAAAGTAATGCACATTGGAAAACATAATCCCAACTCTACATATAAAATGGTGGGGTCTAAGTGAAGGCTGTCCATAGGCCGCAGGGAAGGACTCTGGGGCCCTCTGCCCACTCCTGCCTTAGCCACATGCAACTGGCATTGGTGGCATCTGGAATTAAGTGGGGACAGTGGGAGCGAGTTCACATGGCAAGTTGCTTGCTCTGGTTTCCCAAAACTTTCAGCTGAAACATTAGTATTCATTCATAGCCCTCCAGTGAGGCATTTCACATGGGTTTATTTGCATAGTAACGAGAAAGCCCCCATTTCTCCCCCAGACACATCTCCAAAGCAGAATCTCCATATGATGTGGGCGACAAGGAACGTGCCCATGGGACAGGGGGGTTGTTTGACCCTCGGTGAAAGGCAGCACACTCAGTGGAGGAAAACCAGTCACATCGCTGGTTAGTTACCAGCAAAGCAGCCTCAGAGGCAAACACAACATGAATTATTTGTTGCAATGTTGCTACCAGTTTCCTTCTCCTTTCATTTTTATTTTCACCCCTGTAACTTCATCAAAGTGCCAGTTTGTGCACAGAGTTATTTGCCTTCTAATGAGTTCCAGTACTGACTATTTCAAAGCTTTGTTAAAGCCCAGTCAAGAGTGTTAAAGGCTGCTATGAGTAACTAAAGGACCCATATTTGGCAGCACCTACGCATCTGTGTACAGTAGTGCCAAGGGAAACCACTGAGACAAGCTTTGTGGCTGAATAGGGACCATCTCTCAGATGAAATGTAAAATGGATGCCCTGGGAGCACACTAAAGAGCCAGTGGTAGCACTGTTGCCAAAGATGGAATTTTGGAACAACCCAGTTCTTACAATGACATTCAACCTCCCAAAATATATCGTGGTTCTATTTGGATACATCAGTACAAAAAGGCTGTTGCTTTCCGTTCCAGAGGTAGTGGCATTTCAGTGGTGGGTGATATCTGTACTGATAGATACATAGATCAATGGGTGTGTGTGGGGATAGATAGATAGATAGATAGATAGATTCAGCAAGAGGAGAGGGAGTGCAGGGTGGATTGTGAGCCTTGTAATTAACATTGGTAAAGTGATTGTTGATGCTAGGATGAAAGACATGCTCAAAGGACAAAGTATTAATATTCTCCCAGGACCAGGATATATAGTGTAATGACCATGAGTAACATTCAAATTCAATCAAATCTCATACTTCACAGCATCCACTCATCAGTGCAGGTATCAGGCAGGAATTCCCTCCCTCATAAGCAATGTTGCAAAATTGTTGTGGTACATTCTGGGTAACAAGACCACATGGGTGTGTGGGGAACACGGGAAATGTCTGTATTATTTTTATGAAAAGTATACACGGGGCTCAGTTTCCCCATTCACTTTTCTATTGTTACCCACTGGGTGCAATGCTGATGAGTTAGGTAAAAAATGTGTATATAGCCTTTGCTTTCTCATTCCAACCAAAAAACGGCCCTCAATCCTGTATCCCTAATAAATGCTGTCTTGTTTTTAAGAGGCTGCCCTACATCTCTGCAAACATCTGCCAGTTGCAGAGCTGCCAAAAGGGGAAGTCTCCAACAGGGGTCCAAGCTCCTTTGGATCCAGCCAAAGGAGCCCTGGTGAGAAGAAGAGGTGCTGAAGCCAGGGACTCAGTCTCAGAGTAGCGTAGCTGAGCGTCTTCCCTTTGAGCAAAGTGCAGGCCCAGATCTTGCTTTCCTGCATTTGTGAAAAGCAACCAACCACTGGCTATTTATGGCCTGTGTGTGCTTGTTACACAACTCTGGCCCATTAGGGACTTATTATGGGGCTCGTTTGATTCCATCTCCTGCCTCTCATTAGGGATTACTGGAAAATCAAAGGAGAATTTAGCTTGTTTTAGTTTATTTTAGTCTGAGATTACAAGAAAATATATTCAGTGCCTCCCTGCCCTCACCCCATCCCCACTCTGTCTGGGGACTCAATGTGCCTCTTTAAAGAGTTGCTACTAATATCATGTGTCTAATGGATTCAGGCAATTATTCTCAAGTAGGAGCTTTAATTACATTATTTTTGTCACTGCTCATTCGGAAGACCCCTTTGCTATATTTTTCCCTTGCCTGTCATATGGTGCTGAAACATAACTTACGGTAATTTTGCTCAGATAAACAGGCAATTGTCAGTGCAATTAGTCTCGGAACAAAATTATTGTCAACAAGACTGTTTGCAACCTAATTGCTGAAATGAGTTTATAGTGGGTACAACATTTTAAAGCGGCCCCATTCTGATTAACCCTCCAGCTGCTGTAGCTTCTAAGGGCCCCATCACCATAGTATCTGGGCAACTCTCAGCTACATATGGCTTTGTCCTCACAAACACCCCCATGAGACTAGGAGTATTAGCCCCATTGTACAGATGGAGAAACTGACACAGAGAGGTGACATGAGATCATATGGGGAGTCTGCAGCAGTGCGGGAGACTGGACACAGATCTCTGAGTTCCATGCTGGTACTGCAACCACATGATCTTGCTTCCTCCTTCTGCTGTCCCCTTTGACATGGCAGCGCCGGCATCCTCTGGCACCTTGCAGCTGACTTGCAGAGAGGCTGAGCTCCACCCACCAGGTTGCTAGGTAGTCCGGCAATCAGCACAGGTCATTCCCCTGGGGCGTGAGCATGGCCTGTGTAGTGTGCTGGGTACAGGGGCCAGCACTGGATGCAGTTTTCCCCAGCACATCTGCCAGGCAGCAGTTAAAGCACCAACATGACTCCTGCTGTCACAGAGTGCAGTATCTAAAGGCCTTTATGTCTCGCTCCTGCCTGTCCCTCCCCTATGAAGTCACCAAGTGCAGAGAAGAGAAACTAGCTCAGCTGGAGCATCTCCCAAGGGGTAATCATGGCTAAGGCTGCAATTTAGTCACGGAGGTCACGGGACTCATGGAATCCGTGACTGCAGCCAGCACAGGCTGGGAGGTGCAGGGTCCCCTGCCGCTTGCAGAGGCACGGAGCTGCGGAGTACCCCCCCCCCCCCCAGCTCCCAGCCACCGCAGGCGGCAGGGGGATCCGCCGCTCCCATCCACCGTACGCAGTAGGAGGGATCCCCAGAGCTCCCGGCCATTGCAGGAGGCAGGGGACCCCCCACAGCTTGGAACTGCCAGGATGGGGGACCCTGGAGCTTTCCCCCCCTGCAGCTGCCCAGGCATTCCATTTTGTCCTGGGTATTTTTAGTAAAAGTCAAGGACAGGTCACAGGCTGCCGTGAATTTTTCATTATTGCCCAGGACCTGTCCGTGACTTTTACTAAAAATATCCATAACAAAACCTTAGCCTTAATCACGGCACATCCTGAAGGCACCTGCACAGGGTAGGCCCACTGCTTAGTGAAGAGGGAGAAACAGTATCAGGAAACTTGGAAATGGCAGAGATGCTTAATGACTTCTTTGTTTCGGTCTTCACCGAGAAGTCTGAAGGAATGCCTAACATAGTGAATGCTAATGGGAAGGGGGTAGGTTTAGCAGATAAAATAAAAAAAGAACAAGTTAAAAACCACTTAGAAAAGTTAGATGCCTGCAAGTCACCAGGGCCTGATGAAATGCATCCTAGAATACTCAAGGAGCTAATAGAGGAGGTATCTGAGCCTCTAGCTATTATCTTTGGAAAATCATGGGAGACAGGAGAGATTCCAGAAGACTGGAAGAGGGCATATATAGTGCCCATCTATAAAAAGGGAAATAAAAACAACGCAGGAAACTACAGACCAGTTAGTTTAACTTCTGTGCCAGGGAAGATAATGGAGCAAGTAATTAAGGAAATCATCTGCAAACACTTGGAAGGTGGTAAGGTGATAGGGAACAGCCAGCATGGATTTGTGAAGAACAAATCATGTCAAACCAATCTGATAGCTTTCTTTGATAGGATAACGAGCCTTGTGGATAAGGGTGAAGCTGTGGATGTGGTATACCTAGACTTTAGTAAGGCTTACGGTCTCGCATGATATTCTTATCAATAAACTAGGCAAATACAATTTAGATGGGGCTACTATAAGGTGGGTGCATAACTGGCTGGATAACCGTACTCAGAGAGTTGTTATTAATGGTTCCCAATCCTGCTGGAAAGGCATAACGAGTGGGGTACCGCAGGGGTCTGTTTTGGGACCAGCTCTGTTCAATATCTTCATCAACGACTTAGATATTGGCATAGAAAGTATACTTATTAAGTTTGCGGATGATACCAAACTGGGAGGGATTGCAACTGCTTTGGAGGACAGGGTCATAATTCAAAATGATCTGGACAAATTGGAGAAATGGTCTGAGTTAAACAGGATGAAGTTTAACAAAAACAAATGCAAAGTGCTCCACTTAGGAAGAAAAAATCAGTTTCACACATACAGAATGGGAAGAGACTGTCTAGGAAGGAGTACGGCAGAAAGGGATCTAGGGGTTATAGTGGATCACAAGCTAAATATGAGTCAACAGTGTGATGCTGTTGCAAAAAAAGCAAACATGATTCTGGGATGTATTAACAGGTGTGTTGTGAGCAAGACACGAGAAGTCATTCTTCCACTCTACTCTGCTCTGATTAGGCCTCAGCTGGAGTATTGTGTCCAGTTCTGGGCACCGCATTTTAAAAAAGATGTGGAGAAATTGGAAAGGGTCCAGAGAAGAGCAACAAGAATGATTAAAGGTCTTGAGAACATGACCTATGAAGGAAGGCTGAAAGAATTGGGTTTGTTTAGTTTGGAAAAGAGAAGACTGAGAGGGGACATGGTAGCAGTTTTCAGGTATTTAAAAGGGTGTCATAAAAAGGAGGTTTCAGAGTAGCAGCCATGTTAGTCTGTATCCGCAAAAAGAATAGGAGTACTTGTGGCACCTTAGAGACTAACAAATTTATTAGAGCATAAGCTTTCTTAGCCTCTAAGGATAGAACCAGAAGCAATGGGTTTAAACTGCAGCAAGGGAGGTCTAGGTTGGACATTAGGAAAAAGTTCCTAACTGTCAGGGTGGTTAAAGACTGGAATAAATTGCCTAGGGAGGTTGTGGAATCTCCATCTCTGGAGATATTTAAGAGTAGGTTAGATAAATGTCTATCAGGGATGGTCTAGACAGTATTTGGTCCTGTCATGTGGGCAGGGGACTCGATGACCTCTCGAGGTCCCTTCCCGTCCTAGAATCTATGAATCTATATCCAAAGTAAGTGACTCATCTCACATATTTTTCTTCCAATGGATCAAAGGGGGCAGGCTGAGGAGTGCACAGACATGAAGGCTCTGACATAGCAGAGGTCTGGGAGGGAGGCTTCTGAAACCAAGATGAAAGCATCGTTCCTCTGTGCATCACCCAATAAAGGCTGATGGACCAATAATATAACAAGATAGAGGGAAATGTGGTATAATGGTGCTTGTGCATAGACATAACCAGAACAGAGGCACAAAGGGGCATTCATCCTCCTCTTCGTGTCCAGCTGTGGTCAGCCACAGGACTCATGCATTGTAATTCCTGGTCTCTCCCCTTTCCTCCTGGCTTTTTCATTGTTTGGACTCTTGTCATGTTGCCATGTCCCCTGCCATCCTCCCCCTTGGCTGTCTGCAGATCGCTGGCCTTGCAGAGCTCCTTCTGCAGCATCAGGAGTGGAATGGACCAGTGCAGAAGAGGTGGCTGTCCTCCCTGCTCCGTGGCCTGGGCCGGATGCATGTAGCATGTCCCCTCGGTCTATGGGTTTAGGGACAGGGTCTAACTTTGGCCTGGTCTACACTAGGAGTTTATGTCGAATTTAGCAGCATTAAATCGAATTAACTCTGCACCCGTCCACACAACAAAGCTATTTAGTTCGACACAGAGGTCTCTTAAATTCAACTTCTGTACTCCTCCCCAATGAGGGGAGTAGCGCTAAATTCGACATGGCCAGGTCAAATTAGGGTAGGTGTGGATGGAAATCGACGCTAATAGCTCCGGAGCTATCCCACAGTGCACCACTCTGTTGACGCTCTGGACAGCAGTCCAAGCTCGGATCTTTCCCGGGGACAGCCGCGAGGGGGTGGGACAGGGGCAGAGTTCATGCTTGCCGGATTGCTGGCAGCAGGAACTGGCCAACGCTAGGAGCATTGCTTTGAACGTCAAAGTAGGGCAGTGCTATTATTCAAGTTTTAAGGTGCCACAAGTCTACGGCTTACCATGTCAGCCTGCTACCCAAATTCCGCTGTCCTGTTCCGCTTCTGTGATCTGCACTGCAAGACCCCAGGGACTGAATGCAAAGGCCGAAAATTTGACCTTGTCCTGAGTGCGCATGTGATAGGTGCTGTGAATGGTCTTGTTCACAGAGAAAGACTATTTTCTTTGTTCACCAAAAAATTTATCTTTCTGAGGAATTCACTCCCTTTTTCCCATCCCACAGCTGTGACTGTCTCCCAACCTACCCGGTCATCAGACTCCCAGAGGCTGGCGCAGATTAGGCGTAGAAAGAAAAGGACACGGGACGACATGTTCTCAGAACTTATGGACTGCTCCCGAGCCGAAGCAACCCTGCAGACTCAGTGGAGGGAGAACATGTCCCAATACCAGCGAGCACACAGCGAACGGGAGGAGAAGTGGTGGCAGGAAGACCAGCAGGCGACTCAAACGCTGCTTGGACTAATGAGGGAGCAAACGGACACGCTCCGGCGCCTTGTGAATGTTCTGCAGGACCGGAGGCAGGAGGACAGAGCCCCGCTGCAGTCTATTTGTAACCACCATCCCCCGCCACAAAGTCCCATACCCCCCGTCACCCAAAGTACCAAGAAGGAGGGGCGGCAGAGTCCGTGAAAACTGTCACTCTACCCCTGCAGACTGCTCAAGTGGCAGAAGGCTGTCATTCCCCAAAATTTGATAAGTCCTTTCCTTCCCGCCTCACCCAAGCCCCCATCCCAGTTTCATCCCCTAACTGTCTAGTTGCTAATAAAAAATACGTTTCTGTTAATTACTGTTTCCATCATGTTTCTTTAGAGGACAGTCTGTTTGAAGGGGGGGAAGGGGGTTGGTACAGACACGGGGGCAGGTTCAGCAGCAGGTCACACACACAGTGCAGTCACTAGGCACCCTGGTCAGTCTGGGAGGTGGTTTTCATTTTCTGTGGGGGGGGGCTATGTGACTTTGTGGCGGGGAGGGCTGTGAGAGATCTTATGCAGCGGTCCTTAGCTTGGATCACAGAGCCACGCAGCAGCGGATCTGTAACCGTCCTCCCCCTGCCACAAAGTCACATAGCCCCCACACACAGAGTCCCGAACAGGAGGGGTGGCAGACTCCGTTGAAACAATCAGTCCACCAGTGCAGACCACTGTAGAAGCAGGAGCCTGTCATTCCTCGAGTTTAGAAGTGTCCTTTGCATCACTACACTACACCCGCTCCCCACCATAGTCTGCGTCCCAGTTTCAACACTTTACCGCGAAAACAGTAATAAAGAAAACGTCGTTCATTAACAAATTTTCAGTGATTTTATTTTTAAACATGGGTTGGAAGGGGCTGAACGGGGTGAATGGGGTATGAAACTGGAGAGGATAGTGAACATTCACTGGGTAAAGAAACGGGGGCAGGTTCAGCTTCTCTGTAAAAAAACTAAATAGTCACAGGTTACCCTGCTCACTCAGGAACTTTGCTTTCAAAGCCTCCCGGATGCACAGCGCGTCCCGCTGGGCTCTTCTAATCGCACGGCTGTCTGGCTGGGCGTAATCAGCATCCAGGTGACTTGCCTCAACCTCCCACCCCGCCATAAAGGTCTCCCCCTTGCTCTCACAGAGATTGTGGAGCACACAGCAAGCTGCTATAACAATGGGGATATTGGTTTCGCTGAGATCACAGCGAGTCAGTAAGCTTCTCCATCTCCCCTTGAGACGGCCAAAAGCACACTCCACCACCATTCTGCACTTGCTCAGACGGTAGTTGAAGAGTTCCTTTTCACTGTCCAGGGCGCCTGTATAGGGCTTCATGAGCCAGGGCATTAGTGGGTAGGCTGGGTCCCCGAGGATGACTATAGGCATCTCCACATCCCCAACAGTTATTTTGTGGTCCGGGAAGTAAATACCTTCCTGCAGCCGTCTAAACAGACCAGAGTTCCTGAAAACACAAGCATCATGAACCTTGCCCGGCCATCTGACGTTGATGTTGGTAAAACGTCACCTATGGTCCCACCAGTGCTTGCAGCACCATTGAAAAGTAGCCCTTTCGGTTAATGCACTGGCTGGCCTGGTGGTCCGGTCCCAGGATAGGGATGTGAGTTCCATTTATAGCCCCACCGCAGTTTGGGAATCCCATCGCGGCGAAGCCATCTATGATGACCTCCACGTTTCCCAGGGTCACTACCTTTGACAGCAGTACATCAACGATTGCGTTGGCTACTTGCATCACAACAACCCCCATGGTAGATTTGCCCACGCCAAAGTGGTTCGCGACTGACTGGTAGCTGTCTGGCGTTGCAAGTTTCCAGAGGACTATGGCCACTCGCTTCTGGACAGTCAGGGCTGCTCGCATCCGGGTGTCCTTGCGCTTCAGGGCAGGGTACAGCAACTCACAAAGTTCAAGGAAAGTTCCCTTCCGCATGCAAAAGTTTCTCAGCCACTGGGATTCATCCCAGACCTGCAGCACTATGCAGTCCCACCAGTCCGTGCTTGTTTCACGTGCCCAGAATCGCCGTTCCATGGCATCAACATGACCCAGTGCCACCATGATGTCCATGGCGCGGGGTCCCGTGCTTTGTGACAGGTCTGTGCCACTCTCAGACTTCATGTCCTCATCGCGCTGCAGTAGCCTCCTCGCCCGATTTCTCAGCATCTGCCTCTGGAAAATGTGGCTGATAAGGTGCGAGGTGTCAACAACAGCCATAACTGCAGCGATGGTCGAAGCGGGCTCCATGCTCGCAGTGCTATGGCATCCGCGCTGTCACTCAGCAGAAAAGTGCGCGAACTGATTGCCCGCCAGCGCTTTCAGGGAGGGAGGGTGGGAGTGACGGTTGGATGACGACAGTTACCCAAAACCACCCTTGACACATTTTTTTCCCCAGCAGGCATTGAGGGCTCGACCCAGAATTCCAGTGGGCAGCGGAGACTGCGGGAACTGTGGGATAGCTGCCCACAGTGCACCGCTTCCAATGTCGACGCTTGCCCCGTTAGTGTGGACTCACACAGTCGAATTCTTATCCTTAGTGTGGATACACACGTTCGACTTTGTAATATCGATTCCACATATTCGATTTAAGTGAAATCGAACTACTCTCGTAGTGTAGACATACCCTTTGTCTTTATGAAGAGATCTGTAGAGATTAATGGTGATGAAACCAACAGGGCTTCATAGCGGTCACTGTAAAACCCCACAGGACCTGAATTTCTGCAGCCTGTGCCTTGTGTGGTCATTTATACCTGTGCAAAGGAAGCGTGATCTGAGCTCCTGTTCTGATCTGGGAGCATGTTACACCCGCGCTGCCCCTACTTTGCACTGGCGCATGTGACTGCACAAGGTGCAGGGCAGGGGAAAATCAGTTCCATAGGCTTTAAGAGAGAATAAGCTCCTTGGTACGTGTGTTTGACCCATCCTGTGCCATGCTATAGCCCGGACGGCATCCTCCGATCAGATCTACAGGGTGGTTTCCAGCACACAACTCTCTAGGGCTCTCCCAGAGGGTGCTGACAGGCACACCATGGCAAATCTAGGGTAACCATTGCCGTCTCCGGAGTTACTCTGCATTCTCACCAGTGCAGCCAAGAGCAGAATTTAGCCTAGTGACTAAGGGTACGTCTACACAGCAACCTGAGAGGTGCAACCTTGCTGCTGCGGCGTCACTGCTGCTCTTATGCAAGCGAGCTAGATCGAAGCTAGCGTGGGTATATATACGCCTCTGAGTGTAGTGTAGTGCAGTGATATCTGAGTGCAGTGACACCTATGAGTGCAGTGTAGACCGGTCCTTAGAGTTGGGCAATTTTGTATTCCCTCCCCAAACCTCCTGAAAAATCCAGGCATCCTGGAAGTGGTCCTTTGACTGGCACAATCTTGCCATCTCTCCAGCTACCTGTGATGCGCTGACGAGGAGCATTCGTGCCTGCACCAGGCCAGAGCATGTAGCTACCTGCTGTGATTGCCCCACGGGTTTGGAATTTCTTCTCTCCCAGGCTCTCCTCCTCTTGTATCTGCCCATCAATGCCTGGCTGTCAGCAGGCGTTCCCGCCTCATGCTGAATCACAGATTGACAGGGTCAGAGGAGATGCCAGTTAGCTAGTGTGACTTATGCACCTGACATGGAAGACGGCAACAAACCCTAAATCACACCTGTTCTGAATACGCAGAGCGCATAGGCTCGGACGGGAGGCATTTCCATCAGCTGAGTGAGCATTTCAGCCTGTATTATGTAAATGTTTCCCATAAAGAACCGCTAGTCATTTCGTATGGGAGCCGGGGGAGAGCAGCCGCTGGTGTTTGATCGATAGGGTCCTGAACGCAGGAACAGAGCCATGGCCGTTAGTACAGAATGGATCTGGGTTGCAGGACGTGGCATCTCCTAACCTGCTCTGGATCATCAGCACTTGAAGCATGAGGTCCCCTTGCCTGACAAATACAGCCACACTGAGGGCTACAGTGCCCGCTGGAAACATGGTTCTAGAATCATAGAATATCCGGGTTGGAAGGGACCCCAGAAGGTCATCTAGTCCAACCCCCTGCTCAAAGCAGGACCAATCCCCAACTACCTCACATGTAGACAGGACCTCACCTCTATTCCAGCCAGGCTACAGCCCCGCTCAAGCTGCCTCCTTCTTATCAAGTGAATTTAGTTCTGGGGGGAAGTGCTGGCCTGAGGGCCCTGGGGACCAGGCCTCTCTTGATCTCCAAAAAGGGCACATCATGGGCAGTGGTAGTGCAGGCAGTGCACTCTCCCCAGCCTCACCTTCACTGTTCCCCTCCTGCCTTGGCAGAAGGCCCTCTAGAGCTGAGTGAACAAGAAGGGGACATAAAAGTTTCCAAATGTGCTCCATGCCATGACCTCCCCCTGGCAGTTGTAGAATATCCCCCACAAGTGCCCCCTAATGCTCAGGGTTTATTGGCTTAATGGACTTTCCTTAAATCTCCCTGTCCCCACAAACGCTCGTCTGCCTCTCTTACTTTCATTTCTTTTCTTTTCCTCTCTCCAAAAAAAGTCTTTTGGTATCTTCTCTTTTGTGGTTCAGCATCTGAGGGTGCCATTGTCCGACACATGTGACAGCCGGCCCATCTGACGTTATGGATGGGCTAGACAATGCACATGAGAGCAGACACATGGGAGGTCAGCCGTGGGAGAGCAGACACACATGAAATCACGTGTAAAGGCAGACATGATAGAAGACTAGAGCTGGTGAGAAAATGGAATTTCCATCCTGGGAGAAATTGTGACATTTTGAAAATTTTTGCAGAATGGAAAGTCCAAAAAACAAACAAACAAACCCCACCCCCAATTTGGAAACATCAAAATTACATTATTGAAACATTTTGTCCCAATAAATAGAACATAATGAATAGCTGCACTGCATATAGCATGAGACCATGCCCAAGAGCAGGTTTGCTGAGCACTCTGGAGAGGGCCTCACACAGCAGAAGATGACTAGTGCAACCAGGATTCATTGCAGGGAAGAGATGCGTAACAAGCAGAGGGGACAGTGACCTGAGCTTCAGGTGTGGAAGACTATGAGCCTCCAGCCCTGAGGGTTTGAATCTCAGCTCCCAGGAGTTCCCTGAAGTTTATTGTGGAGTTAGAGTGACTCCTGCCCTCACTTTCCTTTGATGGAGTCTCCAGCGACCTGTGCCTCGGCAGGAGGCAGATTGCAGCAAATTGAGGCTCCTGCTTTGCCTTTGTGCAGTGTGGTGGCAGGGCCATTCACTCCTGCTCTGTCTCTCCCGCACTTTTCCTCTGGCTTCAGGCCAAAGCAATTTGTTGCCTTGAAATTACCTTCAGCGGAAGTCATTACAACCAAAGGCAGGGCTGTGTAATCAGACTCAGATGAGATTCCTCACCAGCAGGCTTTGGGATGGAGGGAGGGAAGCTGGGCCCAGGGAATGGTTACAGACCCACAGTAACAATGCAGCTGGCAGTGCACCGGGCACCCAAGCCAGGCTGGGAACACCCACACCACACTGGCTCCAGTGGGGTGCCTGGTGCTTTGGAAAACTGAGAAGCTGAGTGACGGTTGGCCCCAGCCGCAAGACTCTCATGAACCTCAGTGGGCTGCGGATGAGTCCTTCACATCCACTGCAGCCAGTCACGCACGTTTCATCACGACTTCTTGTCGGCAGCAAAACTGCTTTTCGACAACATGGAGATTCGGGCTTTGTTTTCAACCCCATTTTTTGGGCAGAAAAACCTGGAATATTTTGACAAATATTCTTGCCAGTGTCAAATATTCATTTTTGTCTAATTGCAAACACAGCAGGGAGGAGCAGAGCATTCTTTGCTTTTCATTCTCCTAGTGGTGCTTCCTGATTAGTGCTATCTGGTAATGCTCATTTGCTTCTCAGGGGGTTGATCTGAAACTACTGGTCTCTCTCGTGGCATATTCTGCACAGGTCTTGTGATAGACACTCTGTGCGGGTGGAGGGAGCTAGGCTAGCAGCTCCTGGAGGCTGAAGCCACAGAACACGGGCAGAGGAAGAGCAAGTGTAATCCATGCTAGGGGAGTGTGGGTCTTTGCCCCACTAAGGAGAGAGGTTAATGAGCACCGAGCTGGAGAGCCAACAGCTAGGGCTCTGATGCGTGTAGTGTTCAGCCTCCTTGGTGCCGTGCTCTAGGATGATGGGTGGGAGATACAACCTTTAGCTAGCAAGGGGCAGAGAGCACTTGTTCACGGAGCAACCTCCTGGCCAAGTGGGTCATCAGAAACCCCACCTACAGTGGGAGTTTGTCCCCCTCACTGGGACATTCTGTAGGCTGGCCGAGGGGGCTGATGAAAACGCCTGCTGCAGGGCATCGGTACAGCTGAGGATTCTGCAGAAAAGGCCAGGCCTCAGGTCTCGTCTGGTCTCACCCGCAAGTCCTCAGCGAGGGAAGAGGACCCATCCAGCCGCACTCTCTGAACAGCTGTGGGGACTGGTGGGGAGGCTGGGCTGCTTCCTGAGGAGCCAGTCTCTGCGCTGCCTTTGCTAATCACAAGGCAGCGGCACTTCCCAGCAAGACATTAATCATCACTAATAACCCTATCCAGCAGTAATTGCTACCTTTTGGAGTGCAGCTGGAAGTGCCTGAATTACCTCTCCTCTCCTGTGCATCCTCCTGGCTCCATGCTCTTCGCCAGCTGACTGGGCAAGAAAAGCAGAGATTCCTTTTGGTTTGGGGATTAGCATGGGGGGCTGCAGTGAACAAAGGGCCAGAATAATTCAGGTGCAGGCGGGCAGAGCTGCCCAGGGAGCCCGAGCACAGGAGGAGGGATGGAGTAACAAACCAGCCCCTCATTACACCCATCCACTGACCCAGGGCGCAGGACCCAGGCTCTTTTCTCAGGCCTGGCACTGAGCTGCTGGGTGACCCTGGGTAAGTCACTTCCCGTCTCAGTATCTCTGGTCCCCCTGTTAATGCCTGGGAACTTCTCTGAGAGGCGGGGTCAGAAGGGCTGGAACAAGGCAAAGAGCCAATATTCTCACTCTTGTCTTTATTCAGTCAGCATAGCTCCCCTGGGAGCAGAGCCAAGGCAGGCACTGTGCTCCCAGGGCTGCGCACCAAGCGCTTTCAGTACCGAAAACCATCGCGGCTGTGCGAGGCACGACTCTCTCACTCCGTCTCTGCCCAGTTCAGGCCTTGTGCTCTGCCCACTGTGCTGCTTACAGCCTCGTTGATGCTCTGAGCCACGTAGTCCAGGTTGTGCGAGTTGATGCTGCAGACACTGACCTGGCCGCTCCCGAGAAGATAGATGTGTTTGTGCTTCTCTAGGAAAGCCACCTGGGACGCTAGCAAAAGACACAAGCCTCATTAGTCGCCTACGATCCCGAGCCCAGAGCAGGGGTGTGGCCGAGTGACCCAAGAACAGGCCGGGAGACAGGAGTCAAGGGGTTCTAGGCAAGGCCCGGTGCCTCAGTTTCCCAGTCTGTTAAATGGGACTAGAGCAAAAGAACCATCCAATGAAGTGGGTTTTTAGCCCACAAAAGCTTATGCTCAAATAAATTTGTTAGTCACTAAGGTGCCACAAGTACTCCTCGTTGTTTTTGCGGATACAGACTAACACGGCTGCTACTCTGAAAGCACTCAAGGAGTGCGGCAGTTCAAATCACTCAAAGGTATTACCTCTCCCATACCCCCCAATCACAAGGTGACAGAAGGGCAAAAGATGGACTGACTTGTGACCCACCAGGAGCAAGGACAGGCTGCTGCCCAGCTTCTTAGGATGAAAGGCCTTTCCCAGTGCCCTGGCTCACTGCCACAGCAGGGACTGGAGGAGTGCAAGGTTCACACTGTTGCCCAGGACTCTGGCTTTCCAGGCGCAGCGCGGAGGAGGGGCAGGACGGGTACTTACGGAGCAGCCCGGTGAAGCTGCGTGTCCCTGACTGGGCCGTGAGGTGCTCCCAGCAGCCAGGCGTACCCAGGATCCGCAGCTTCTCCTTCAGCTTCTCCCGGATCAGCATGATCTTTTCCGCCAGCATCCGGAGACTTTGCTTCCTGCAGGGTGCAGTGGGAGGGTTACGGGGATCTCACTTCCCCTTCCAAGGGGCTAATGGCTTCACTGGGCTGGGGGGCCCTTCCTGAGCTCCCCAACCCCATCTCACACGACCTATCCAGGTCTGGCTGCTCTGGGTAGACAGCAATGATTGCATGCCCCTTTTAGTCGCAGAAGGGGTTTGTCACAGGGTGACTGGCCCCTGCAAGAAAGGAAGCAGGGTTCAGGCACCCAGACTGATTACCTGCAGCCCAATGGGGCTTAAGGAAGGTACCTGGGTCTTATAAAGGGGGAGACAGCTGCAGAGGAGGAGGCATCTGCCTGCAGACCCTGCAGGAAGTAAGAAGGCCCCTGGAGGGCCCTGTGGCAGCAGGGAGAAGGTGCCAGGAGGGAAGCCTGGGCTTGAGGCACGAGATGGCAGAA
Organism: Trachemys scripta elegans; assembly: GCF_013100865.1. Classification (NCBI taxonomy): domain Eukaryota; kingdom Metazoa; phylum Chordata; order Testudines; family Emydidae; genus Trachemys; species Trachemys scripta. The sequence continues at coordinate 155,127,500 of NC_048299.1, forward strand.
GGAAGGCAGACACTCCAGGAGGAGGGGCTGGCCAGCTGGGCACTGGGATGAATGTCTGAGTTCTATTTTGAAAGACTTTGTGCAGGATGTAATAAACTGGACCCCAGAAGGGGGCATGCTTTGAATATCTGAACTGTGTGGGCTTTTTAATGGAGCCCGAGTGATGGGGAAACTGAGGCAGATTTCATCAGCACCATACTTGGCCAGAGGGGGCACTGCAGGTCAGGCATGCCCTTTGAGGGGGTTTCCCCCAGTGTCTCCTCCCCCGCACACCAGAGCTGGCTGCAATTTGCAAAGCATTGTAGGCTGCTCCAGAATGAAAGGGGCCCTGTGCGCGCCTAAGTCTGTAACCCTCGTGTCCTGCCGGAAAGTGTGAACCACGTGTGGATTATCTGGCCTGGCGCACACAGCGCCGCAGCAGTCGCTCACTCTCCCCCTTACCACTTGTTCAGCAGGGCCGGGTTGTTCAGCACCGTGGCGATGACCCGGGCTCCCAAACTGGCAGGAGTGGCCCACGTCCCCATCACTTGCTTCTGCAGCTGGGAGCGGATTCCCACCAGCGTCTCGTTGTCCCTCGCCACCACGATCAGGTTCCCCACCCGCTCATCTGCCCAGGCGACAAGAGCAGCGTGGCAGGACGGACGGATGCCCCCTACATGCAAAGGGCCCCTCTCTGGCCCCAGAGCCAGCCCTACCCCAGCCTTTGCCCTTCCCATCCCCAACTCCTCCAGCCAGTGGACACCACCCCACCAGCCCTGCTGTGGGGAGAGAGCCAGTTCATTCCGTTTTGTTCCCTGCAGTCTCCAGGTGTCCTTTCCACTGCCTGCAGCGACACCTGGTGCCTGCTCGGGGTCCGGCATTGCCTTTGGGCAGGTACCCATCTACCAGGGCTAGTTGTATTCTAGCTACAATGAGCAGTGAGAACGCTGCCGCCTGGGTTGCAAGGCCCACCCTGACCTGCTCGGGGGTGCACTGGCTTGTGCAGCCGGCCGGGGTACGTCGCCATCCGCTGCCGTCCACCCTCCTGGCTGCGTTGTAGAACCGAACGAGGCTGGCCTCTTGTCTCACAGGGGCCCCTGCTGGCGTCACCCTGAGGGGCAGGAGACGCAAGCCCGCTGGGACCATCCCGGCCTCAGAGAGCTTTTAGCAGGTGCCTGAAGCCACAGGAGGAGAGTGGCGGGGAGAAGCCCCCCAAATTAAACACCCTGCTTCAGAAAGTCAAGGCTTCCCTTCTGCCTCCCCTCCAGGGCCAGCGCAACCCATTAGGCGACCTAGGTGGTCGCCCAGGGTGCTGCGATTTGGGGGGTGGCGACCGCGGCGGGACCTTCCGCCTAGGGTGATCAGATAGCGAGTGTGAAAAATCGGGTCGGGGGTGGGGAGTAATAGGAGCCTATATAAGAAAAAGACCCAAAAATCGGGACTGTCCCTATAAAATCAGGACATCTGGTCACCCTACTTCCGCCACATCTGTGGGGGGCGGCATTTCAGGGCAGCGGAAAAGCTGGCGGCGCTCCTGCTCCCCTCCCAGCTCTCCCCAGGACCTTTTGCACGTGCGGCAGTGAGCCCAGGGACTCACCGTATAAGCCGAAGGTTTTCGAGAAGGATTGGGCGCAGAAGAGCTCAAACCCTTGGGCCACAAAGTGTCGCAGAGCCCAGGCGTCTCTGTCCAGGTCTCCAGAGGCCAGCCCCTGAGCCGGGACATCAAAGAAGGGGAAAAGGCGCTTCCTCTGGGGACACAGCAGGGAACGGAGCACACAGTGAGACACTGTCCAGCGTGGCAGGCAGGGCCAGTGGCGACAGGAGCTGGAGAAAAGCCCCTGCTCTCAGACTTACCCCCATGACCCTGGCAACTTCTTCCCACTGCTTGGGAGTCAGGCCGGTTTCCTCGGGAGCATGCAGCACAACTATGGAGCAGTCCGGGGCACTCTGAAAGCAAGAGAGTGGCTGAGCTGCCAGCATGGGCTGCCCACTGTGAGACATGAATAGACTTGGGTTTAGGACAAGAGGCACCTGGCAAAGCTCCAGCCAGCTCCATACCTCCAGCACTTCCAGGAATTCTTTTATGGCTACAGCCAGCCTCCCGGTGTCCCAGTAATGGTATGGCCGGATCTCTGTAAAGCCAGCATCTTGGAATATACACCGGAGGCTGTCTGCGGGGACATAAACCAGGCAGGTGAGCAGGGGTGTAGCGGACAGGAATTGGGTACTAGCCCTGGAAATAGCTGATGAGCTCTCTCATGGTGCTCACTGTTAGAAGCTGTTACCCGGGACTCAGCGGTGCCCCGGTGATTTCTTCATAGTGTCATTCTCATGTGAAGAGCTAATGCCCCCAGGGGCTTCATTCAAACTGCTGGTGAGCAAGGCGGAGAAAAGCAATAGCTGTGGGAAAAGCAGAGGGATCCCAGCCCAATTCCTAATGCTGAGCAGAATTCCTGTACACACCAAAATATCACCTGCTCCCAGGCTTAAAACAGCTGGGAGAGCAGTGCCCCTTGGGGATCGTCCGAGCTACACCCCGCGTCTCGGGGGTTACAAACCACCACTAACCCACCAGCAGGCTCAGCAGAGAGGCATGGGGCTGCCCGCGCTGTACCTGGTCGTTAGACACATTGAGAGTTCTGTTGCGTTTCAGAGCTGCTGTTGCACAATTAAACGCCATTTGGTTTTCCTTTGTAACACGACTACCCTGTGCTCACCCTGTTACCGAACTGGCCTTTCCCATGCAAGGTGCTGCCGCCTCCCTGTATCACATATAGAGCAATACTGAAACCAGCGCTCAAGCACACATCACTTACCCCACTGCGACAAGGCAATATAAACCGCTATGGGACTCGGACTACTTGTGTTGTACCAGCGCCGGAGGAATTCGGCTCCAATTCGAACAGCTCCCGTCCCTCCTACTGTGTGAACGCCACCTGCCTGACTTACATGGAGACAAGAGAGCATCATCTTTAACATCAACTGCCTGTTAGACCAATGTCTCAGGGCTGCTGCATCTCTAGTAAACTAGAACATGGTCCCCTCAGAACATGGAAATACCTGCAAGAGATGAGCTATAAAGACAGCATCTGAGAGGATGCAGTGCTGCGCAGGGCTTGGAAGAATATCCCTTTGTACATAGGCCCCCTGTCCCACACATTCAAACTAGCCTACTCTGGACACTACGTCCACCTCACACAGTACACAGAACCATGTTTCTGCAATTCGTCAGGGACAATGTACATCCTCCACCAGGAAGCCAAACTAGACAGAAAAGCCCTACCCTGGCTGGCAGCTTCTGTCCTTAGAGCATCTCTCACCCCGAGGCCCCTTCACAAAGGAGGCAGACAGCAGAAAGGGGAAAAAAATAGTTTCACAAAAATTGCCATGATTTTCAATGTTATTTTTCCTCTCCATTGGGAGTGAGATTTTCCAATCAGAACTGTTTTTGTAGGAATCTGTGTGGTTTTCGAATTGTGTCAATGGGCCTAGAGTCTAGGAGAGGTGTTTTTAAAACTGTAGATAACTCAGAATAATCATTTTTATGCACCACTGAAACACAGAGACCTTTTCCTTAGCAAGGTCAGTCTGGTAGTGCCTGAAAGCCCCATTGTGCTAGGTGCAAGAGACAGACCTGCCTCTGCAGACCTTACAGTCTACACAGATACAGCAGGATTACTGGCCCATTTTACAGATGGGGAACTAAGGCACAGAATGATGCAATAACTTTTCACAGGTAGTTGTGGCAGAGCTGGGAATCAAAGCCAGATCGCTGGAGGACCAGGCCAGCATCACCACCAGAAGGCCAGCCTTCAAGGATGATAGCTAAGTAGACCACAGTTAGGAAGTGGACATTCTGTCCAACCGCATACTGGCACTCCCCTCTCCCCAGGTCTTACAAAACGAGCCTTGGGGTCTTTAAAGTCCATGGAAAGCCACCTGGAGATGACAGCTCAGTGGATATTTTCCTGGAGGCAACTTGGCTATTGGCTAGACTGAGGGCTTAGGAATCAGGAAACCAACAGTTGTATTAAAGGGTTGCATCTGGGTTACTGGGGTTGGTGTCTGAGGCACAGGTATGCAGCTAGTAGTGGGAACAGGCAATGCTCACTGGCAGATTTGTTGCCATGGTCTATGGTAGCTCCAGACAGATCTGCCATTGCACAGTATAACTGCACCTAGTCTAGGGAGCTGTAGGGTTGTAATCATATTGGTTACTCACTGACAATTAGAGTGGTACAAAAGCTGTGTGTGGACTGGCCCTAACAGAGAGGGGACAGGGATAGATGGGCCAGGCTGGTTCCTAAAGGCTTGATTAAGTTACCGTTAGAAGCACTGAGCAGGGGCTCAGAAGGTGTAATGCGGGCCCCATGGGGTTTGCCTGCCTATTGAGGGTAGGGGAGAGCTGTATGGTTTCTCTTGCGGGTGGGGTGTCTTTCCAAACTCAGAGATTTCAGCATCCAGCAGCAGCTTGCAGAGTCCATACCCTGTTCTCAATCACAGCACAGCTCTGCCTGCCAAGCGCCAGCTCGGTAGCTGCCCTGGTGAACTCGGGGAACCCAAGCACCGGGAGGTACTCGTGGTCCAGGGTTGGGTCATTGGCGATCTGCAGCAGGGTCTGTCTCACGGTTGGGCAGACCCACGCTTTGCCCATTTCAGTGTGGCAGTCTGCAAGAAGAAAGAACAGGCCAAGCTGTCCACGGGTGACATGTGCATCACTGTCCCTTCTAATGGCCAGGCCCTGGCAGGAGAACAGCCTCCTGCTGCTACTGCCAGTTACCAAGGACTGTGTGGCACAAAAAGCCCTGGTTCAAACTGCTGGTGACCTACATAGGGATACAAGGGTCCATATCATCTGTGCTACAACCCAGCTCCCAACCTCAGCACCCATGGTGTCACCTTTGTCCCAGCCACACACTGTTTGCTAGTTTTTTTTAAGAAATCTTTTCCTTTAAGTACAATTCTATGTGACACAACTGCTGCTGGGAGGTGCATGTCTGCAGCACTGAAGACTCGTGGCCTTTGTGTAGCCCCCGAGAAGGTACCCAGACAGCAGCAGTTCCAGCTTCTCTTTTTCCCAGAGATGCACTTGGGGACCTCAACCCCCAACCTGCAGGTACCATGCTTTGTGTGCCCAGGCACCTATGGCTAATGCCTGATCCCACTAGTGGCCAACCGGCAGTGGCTGCAGAGACAGCAGGACAAGGTACCCACAGCAGAAGACATGACCAGCAGCAGGGGCTTGGTGGCTCCTCACGTGCAGGACTCCACAGCTCTACAAGCAATAACTTATTTCATTGCATCTTTAAGGGGGCTTTTTCTTTAACAGGAGAAAACCAGCTGTTACCACTCTATCTGCCAGAGACATTTGCAATCCTTACAGCCTGGCCGGAGTCAGACAAGGAGCTGTACAAGAAGTCACCTTCCTAGACTGCCTCTCTGCCCCATCTGTACCTTTGCTTCATCACTGCTGACTTCACGCTGTACTGTTGTGCTGAGCATGAGTTGGGGTCTATTTCACTTCATGCCTCCTCTTTACTGTCATTATGTCTGGTGATGGTGAGAAGGGTGACACCCCCTGGGGAGGTTTGTCACCTTGGTTGTTAACATACCATGCATGAAATCTTGAACCCCCTTAAAGTCAACAGCAAAACTCCCACTGATTTCAACAGGGCAAGGTTTTCACCCCTTTTGTTTGGTAAAGTGAGCAAACGTGATTCAGTCCTAGCAAAGAGAAAAACCCAGTCTCCCATGACAGGACTTATTTCCAACTCTGAGGGGCAGGAGCTCTTACTCAGGGTCTGTCTACACTGTGAGCTGGGGGTGTAATTCCTAGCTCTCAAGCTAACAGGTTAAAAAAAGGATGTGGCCACAGCAGCATGAGGAGCTAGTTGGCCCAAGCATGTACCCCGCTGAGATGAGGGGCAGCTCACGTCTGCTGCTGGTCACACTGCTGTGCACAGCAGCTTGATCAGAGCTAGCACGGTTATGCCTCCTTGAGCTGGAATTTACAATGCCCTTGGAAGAGGCGTGGAGCTGTGAATGCTGACCACAGACCCCCATTTTAGGCTCCCCTGCAGTCAGACGACATCCTGTCCTTGGTGGAGAAAAGAGTGCAGCACAGAGTGTGTGGCACCCAACCAGCAGGACCTACCCCTGTGGTCAAGGTACACCTTGTCAGGGGATGGATCCTCCCGGTACGCATCCAGGAGCCAGTCCACTTCCCTGGTGAGTGGGACATCGAGGAAGAGAGAGAGAGCAGCCATAGCCCAGCATAGGCAGGAGGACCCTGCAGGGTTCACTCTGCTCCTTCACTTGCACCCAAAGGACCTCTCAGCTGCCCCCAGGAGATCCCAGGCTCTGCCAGGCAATGGAATGTTAGCACAGGAGTTGCCCAGGAAACAGCTGCCCGGTGAGCGTTCCGGGTGCGATCCTGGTGCTGAGGGCCCATCGTTAGGTACCTCTGTGATCCACCGATCTGCTCGTCTGCTGCCTCAACTCACGCAGCACCGTTTTTCCCTTTGGGCACGTGCGCCGCTGCAGCCTGCTAGGCGCCAGACTCCTGCCTCCCACCCCAGCCCCAGAGCGAGTCACAAGCCAGGAAAATGGGTGTTCGTCTGCCTGCATGGCATGCAGGGGCCCAATCCAGCAGGCAAGCTCAGAGGCCACCTACTGGATCGGGGCCCTCAGACAAGTTCACACGAAACAGCTGGGGGAGGGAGGAGGCACAGCTCCCTATAACTGTTAGTATGGGTGAGTCCCCTATCCACCAGGCTATAGGAGACCCCCAGTTCAAGTCCCCCCTTCTCCTGAAGGGATTTGAATGGGCTCTGTCACCTTTCAAGTGAGTGTCCCATCCACTGGCCTCTGGACTATTCTGAATGGGGAAGCAGATATTTAAAAAAGTGCAAGTTCGGAGGAGAGGCATTAGGCAGCTGAAGTATTGACAGTGCATTTAAGTCACAGTGGCTATGGTATCATTGGAAATTGGGCCTGGCCATGAAGAAAGGCATATAAAGCAGGAATGCTGCTGAGTGCCCCTGGAACAGAAGGGAGAGGGGGTGATAACAGAGCATCAGGGTCTCCTTTCAACATTGAGCAGTGGGAAGTGAGAAACTTTCTTCCCTGCTGGACCCAGCTCCTCCTGCTCCCCTACCGGAGATGCAGCATGAAGTTCTTGCAGTTTAGGGAGGATTCTACCCCATCCCAACTGCACCTAGTGCCTTTCAGATCCCATCCTCCTCACGGGGGGGAGGGATAGCTCAGGGGTTTAAGCATTGGCCTGTTGTGAGTTCAATCCTTGAGGGGGCCACCTAGTGATCTGGAGCAAAATCAGTACTTGGTCTTGCTAGTGAAGGCAGGGGGCTGGACTCAATGACTGTTTGGGGTCCCTTGCAGGTCTATGAGATAAAATATACGGAGATATACCTATTATGAAGGATGCAGTCTCCTTGCTGCTGACTAAGGGAAGGTCCAGGCAAAGGTTACTGGGCAGGACACGTTCCAGAACAGAGCCATTTAGGGAACAAAGGAAGTTTAATGAGGGAAAGAAGAGACCACTGGAGGTGAGGAGATACAGCAGTTTTACCGCAGCAGAATTAAACCATGCCAGGGCGCTACAGCCTGGCTTAGAGTCTGAAGTTTTCCAGGGGCAGAGTCCTGCTGGTACACTCCACACACACTGCAGCAGGGGGCTGGACAGCTTCAGCAGACCTGTCCTGGGAGGAAAGCAGAGCATTAAGGCAGAACTCGCTCTTCAGCAGGGCCATGGCACGCGAGGCAGCTCAGAAACAAGGCAGGCAAAGGAGAATGATGCATCCAGGCCTCTAGCCGCACACCTCCCAAAATGGGAGAGCTAGAAAAGGAGCGTTGGAGTGGGTGCCTGCCCAGACCAATGCAGGAGAGCCTCCTGTCATGCTGGGCTCTTTCCCCCACCCTCACCATTTAACACCTCCTCTAGAACCTGCCCTGATTGAAGGGCCAGATTCTCAGGAGGAGCTCAGTGCCCAATGCATGCGCGCTTTGCTGAGTCCTTTTGGAAAGACAGCCGCTTATTTTGAGGAATAAATGGGAGCTTTGGAAAAGTCAGGCATGGCTCTTCTAACACTCCAATCAGCACCCAAAGGAAGCCAGCAGCTGGTAGGACAAAGTAGCTGGAGCATTCCAAAACGGTGAGCCATTCCAGTGGAGTGACTAGCTGTGGCCTGTTGTTTAGAGGGTACGAAGGGACACAACTAGGAGGTAAGGGGAAATGCAGAGCATTCCCCTGCCACAATGAGCTGTCTCCTAAGCCCAGTGCTGGATGTCCAGTCATTTGGGATCATTAAGAAGTGGACTGGACACAGCATAAGAAGCTGTTGTAGGAATAATCCTGTATTGGCCCTTCCCCAATCTTAGATTTCCATGAATGACTGGAAAAAGAACAGGAGTACTTGTGGCACCTTAGAGACTAACAAATTTATTAGAGCATAAGCTTTCGTGGACTACAGCCCACTTCTTCGGATGCATATAGAATGGAACATATATTGAGGAGAGATATATATATATATATATATATACACACACACACACACACACACACACACACACACAGAGAGAGAGAGAGAGAGAGAGAGAGAGCGCGAGCATGAACAGGTGGGAGTTGTCTTACCAATTCTGAGAGGCCAATTAAGTAAGAGGAAAAAAAACTTTTGATATCAACCTATCTGTACTGGGCTCGCTTGATTATCACTTCAAAAGTTTTTTTTCCTCTTACTTAATTGGCCTCTCAGAATTGGTAAGACAACTCCCACCTGTTCATGCTCTCTCTGTGTGTGTGTATATATCTCCTCAATATATGTTCCATTCTATATGCATCCGAAGAAGTGGGCTGTAGTCCACGAAAGCTTATGCTCTAATAAATTTGTTAGTCTCTAAGGTGCCATAAGTACTCCTGTTCTTTTTGCGGATACAGACTAACACGGCTGCTACTCTGAAACCTGTCATGAATGACTGGCACATCCTGACCCATGGATCTATTGCTGCCATAGTAGAAAGGTGTTAAACACACTGGAGAGGGGCTTGACTGGACCATTACGCCTGGAGCAAACATTTCAGAGACCTAACAGCAAGCAACCAAACAGGAAAGAGACCAAAGAGGTTAGCCATCTAAACGCAACATATTGCCCAACATTAGAAGCTGTTGCTGGAGCAGAGGTCTGTCATTTTGATTATCTGTCCATGGAATCCAAGAGATTTACAGCTTCTCCTTAGTGTTGCATGAAAAAAGAAAAAAAAAAGTGTTGATCAGAGTGTCACAGATTGGAATGAGAACCAACAACAAGTTCTTGGAAAGAGGTTAAAACTACTTTGAAAAGCTGAGAGACTTAATGTTTTCCTCTTATTTACACCAAATAAGAAACAAACCATATGTAAGTTGGCTAGAATTAAATTTAGTTACTGTATCTTCTTCCACAACAGCTGAAGAGAACGACTCCTCTGCTAGCCATCCTCCTCTGGCTTCATATTCTGCATCATCTTCCACTGGAAAGAAGGGCGAATTGCAAGGTTACAGGCAACAAAACCCTCCACCACCAATGTCCGTTGTTTCTTTGGCTTCTACCATGCACAGCACACTAAAGTACTTCAGGTCATTCACAAAAAGCAGATGAATGTAGAGGATCCCCCATTATGCACACAAGGAGACCTTAGGTTTGGTTGCAACAGTTGCAGATCAAGCAATACATGGTGTACCCCCCGTAGAGAACCACACTGAAAATTCTGTGCCAGGAAGCTGGACAGTGGAGGAAGAGGAAAAGGGAAAGCTACAGCCAAGGAAAGAGGATAGCAGTGGAAGAGTGGGGAGAGCTGCAGACTTTCATGGATCATTTCCCTTTCATGGTACCTCCAGAGCACTTTACAAAGATGAACAGATCAAGTCTCAACATCTCTGCTAGGCCATTCTTCTCTCTGCATCGCAGATTATGAAGCTCAGGGAGACACAGTGACTTGCCCAAGACCACAGACCAAGTCAGTGTCAGAGGTGAGACTAGATTCCAGGAGGCCGGGCTCCCAGTGCTGTGATTTGACTCCCCAAACAAACACTCCCTCCATTTAAGCAGTGCTGTCGCTTCAGTTCATTACAGATACCAGAGGACCAGTTTTACTCACAGATTAGATGTTGTCCATTGAGATAAACTGGCCCAGTTCCAGACTTTAATTCAAAGGCAACAGGAGGGATAAATTCAAAGCCATCAAGACTGATCTGAAACAAAACAATTTAAAAAAAATCCAGAATCACTGAAATATTAAGAAAGAAAGAAGCCGGCTAGAGAGCGACACTTGAAGCATACAGCCAGGGTTGCCCGGGGGAGGAGGGGGGCAGAGGCCAACTGGGGCAATTTGCCACAGGGCCCCCCCCATAAGAATATAGCATTCTATAGTATTGCAACTTTTTTTAATGGAAGGGGCCCCCAAAATTGCTTTGCCCCAAGCCCCCTGAATCCTCTGGGTCGCCCTGCGTACAGCCTCCCTGTGAGTGGAAGCAAAGCCAGCTGATGGGGGCATTCCAGAGCAGATGGACTTTGCATGGACCCCCCCCATCCTCACTACACATTCTTTAAGGAGCACCTGCAGATGCTTAAGCCAAGCTCTGCCCTCAGTTACACCCACAGCTGCACAGACATCAGTGGGGTTGCACAGGTGTAACCAAGGGCAAAGTTTGGAGGCAGACCCCCCGTTCCCCACTGACACACACAGTACGTTAGGTGCGGATGGCATGCAGCTGATGCCCTGATGCCACAGACAAGTCACTAAAAATGCACAGCACAGACACTACGCTTTCAGCACCCTGCAGATACTGGATCAGGCTCAGAGTTCATTTTCCTGGCTGAGTTAGTCAATGTGTTAATTTTTGTCTTCATAAGAAGACAGATAAGTTACACGTATTTGACTCGTCACGGGCAGATATGGAGAGCAGTGCAGGAAGACGTGCGATTGCAGGCCTGCTTTTTCTCTTGGCCGGGGGAGCTGCACTAGAAGGTGTTCTCTGAATTCCAGTGCATCTCGTTAGCATAAGGACTCTGGTCCATGGGTGGCAGCTTGTAGCAGGTGTGTATTCAGAGCAGTTCCTAAACAATCAAGTAATTTTTTGCACAGAGATGTTTTAATTCCAAAGACAATATTACCTTTCACTGAACTTTGTGCTTAGTTCCAAGCATCTGCTTGGTACCTAGGGTCTCGTTAGACAGCAAAATGTCTATAGCTCCTTACTCCCATCATGGGTTGGGAAAATCTCTAGCGATTTACAAATACAACCCAGCCAGCCAACTACAATACATCCGATTTCAGTGGCTGACCAGAAAAGCAAAGCAGGACAAGGGAATGGGAGATAGTAACTCTGCTCTTCTTGGGACTTTTTTTGAACGTTAGCCCAGGCCTGTGTTATATCAGAACCAGCATTGCCTTTGTGTCCATGAGTAAAATGAAAACAGATGTTTCTAGTCCAGATCAGGCTGTGTCCTATTTACAGGGATGCAGTTTTTAATTTGAAGCTTTGATTTGTCTCTGGACTTCTCTCTTTCTACTCTCTGGGTGGTTTTAAATCCTGAGGCCAGAAGAGACTATTTGTGAGCCTCTGGTCTGATCTCCTGCATAACAGACCAAAGATTGTCTCTGCCATGCATGTTGGGCTGCACAATGGGAGAGGAGCATTCACAAATTAACCTGCACAGCAACTTTGTGGGACAAGCAACTTCTTTGCTTTGCACAGGGGGAAAGCTTGCTCAGAGCCTGACTTTCAGAGGTGGCAGCTCCCATAGGATGCTCAGTCCCAAAGGTGGACTAAGTGACTTGACCATGGCTACAGAGAATCACCATTAGAGCTGAGATGCACCTGGCTCCTAGCCTGAGTGCTAACCACCAGGCCCCACTGGCTCTCAGTCACTATAGCTGGGTTGTTAACATTTCGTCTGAGGTTGGATGGGCCATAACGTGTACAGTGGAATGGCTATGCCGGGCAACGGAGAGAGAAACAACCCACTCGTTCATCCGAGAGGGCACATGCACACACTAATTCCCCCAGATTAGTTGCTTGCCAGGCAGAGATCGTTCTGGGGTTGCCTTGTCAATCTCTTGGCTTCACACAGCAGGTTTCCCTGAGGAGTTACCATGGGTAGGACAGAGAGCCTCAGTGAAGCGATGGGCACTGCCCTGTTGTCACCGTAGGTGTTTTTTGAAGCTACTGCCACCACGTGCGGTTCGTCCTTGGCCTCTGCACTGAGACAGATCTACAGCAGCGGAACAAAACGGATCCTCATGAGCTGGGTTTGCTGCGGACTAATCCCCATGCAGAGAGCCACACCCAGGCAGCGTTTAAAGTTGTTATTTAAATGTTTGCTTGGGATTTGGGGGCTGATTAAAGATGCCAGAACAACAGTCCCGGGGGCTGACACCCTCTCTTCAGCCTGGGCAGTGGGAGCAAGTCTCCCCCAGGATTGTTCCCTCCCCAGGGTGCTTTCATCCTGACCTGAAGAGACCCAGGAAAGGAAAACATGGTCTGTGTTCAGAGCCTAGCACCTTTGCTGGGCTTGGGGTCAAGGCCATGAATGCTTGAGAGGTCAGCAGAGCTCCCCACCCAGCGCTGCTCCTTTCAGAGTGACCCTAAAGCCACGTCTACATGGGAGAGTGCCACCAGTTTAACCCAAGGTAGGAATTTCAACCAATGTTGTTAAACTGATGCAACCAAGCCCCGGGTGACCTCTCCAATCTCAGTATGAGAGTGACTTCTTAGTTTAGCTAAATTGGCTGGGAACCAGCTTAAATTAAACCAAAATAAGCCCCTCAATCTGAAACTGGAGCATCCACTCAGGGGTTTGCACCAGTTTAAGTAAGTTGATTTAACCAAACTGGTGCAAGTTGGTGTGCTGATAAGCCCTATCTGTCAGAGGGATCCCCGACAAGTTACGTTGCTTACTGTTTTCAGTAAGACCAGGTGTTCCAAGAAGTCGTCTTCTTCCATCACCACACACCTCCTGGTGCTGGTGTTCAGCTCGCAGCCTATGGGAAAAACACTGCTGGATTTGTGGGGGCATTGCTGCCCCAAACAAACCCTGCAAGATGCAAGAAGAAAAATTGCAGCTGCCAATGGAAATTCTAGAGCAAAGAAATCCCTCTAGTCCCAGAATGCACACATGCCACAGGTTGGAGACATACACAGGCATTTCCCATAGGCAGAAACTTTAAGGCCAGAAGGAACCATTGTGATCATCTAGCCTGACCTCCTGCAGAACACAGACCAGAGAAATCCACCCAATAACCCCTGCCTCCAGCACAATGGTCTGGCTGGACTGGAGCCTCTCAGCAAATATTTTGTTGTGTGGCGTGAGGTTCGCCTCTAACTCTGCTCTGAAAGGTTATTGACTCCTTATGGGGCTGTACTCCCAATACCCCCAACTTGCAAAATAGAAGCTGAGGCATTGGAAATATTCAGTAGCTCTTTGTATTCTGCTCCCGAGCAGTTGCAATCCTAATGGATCTTCATACATGGAAATGCCAATCAAGAGCTTAATGAGGACACCATGTGTCCAGTGCTTTGGTTTTCTTCATTTCATTCAGCCCAAGCCAAAGAAAACAAGTAGGATTTAAGAAGCTGGAATGAAATTAGCAGCACTGATCCTGGGAAGCTAAGTGCTCCAGATGCCAGAAGCGCTGTACAGCAGTTAGAGGCAGGGCTAAATCTGAATCCTCAGGAGGCCAGTACAGTTCAAGGAGCAGCTAAGCATGTACTTAGACAGTAAGTCAACAAGAGACACCAAGCCAATACTGCACACTGCTTGGAGACTTGAAGAAAGGAAATGCGGTGGGGGGACGACTTATAGTGGTAGCATGACTGCACATGCACTGCTCACGCCTAATCACAGGGGTTGGCTCTCTCTTCTTCAGCACAGATGGGTAGTTTGCTCAGAGGCTAGCAGGGAAGGCATGTCCCACTCTGATCACAAAGCAGCATAGTAGGGCCCAGGCCCCGCTTAGAAGAGGGAAATGCAGTCTATGCCATTATATGGAAATTATCCACTGCCCTTAGGGTGGGGAAAATTAACACCCATCCCTTTTATTACATCATCCCATAGCAGTATTTCTGCAACCCCTTCACAAGGAACCCCACCTGCTGCCCATCAGCCCCTCTCCCCTTTTGCTAGCAGATACCAGCCACACAAACGGCTCGGCAAACCCAGGGAACATGTTATCTTGCTCACCGCTCAGCAATGGTCTCCTTACCCCACAAGACAGCAATGGGTTTCTCTTCTTCAGAACGTGGACTAGAGAGCAGGAGAGATGAACTCATTCTGCTCAAGAACTGACTCCACCTGGGCAACAAACAGATCCTAGAGGAATAAACATGGTAAAGGGAGCAAAATGCATCTTTTTTGTTACCAAACCAAGAGCAGGGAGGAAAGCAATAAGAAAAATAAGCAACTGAACCTCTTTGAGTTTACTGTATTGCACTGAAGTTACAGAGCCAGTGAGGAGTAGCACAGAGACTTTTTTTTTTCATATTAGAATGTTTTTAGAGAGTAGTTTTCTTATGCTTCTGTAATAAAGATTCAGCTTGAGACACTCTTCTTGCCATTTTATGTTTTTCTAATAATAAAATCCCCTCCTGCTCCCCACTCCAATCACCTTGGTCAGGATGAACAAGTAGTTTGCTCTGCCTGGGCTAGTAAAGTTTTCATGATGATTTTACAAACCTGAATTAAGCAGGGAGATATGAAAAGTAAGGACACTGAAGAGAACAACTCCTCCCTTCCACAGGCCAGACTGGTAATGGAGATCTTCAGGAGAACTAAAGGCAACAGATTTAACAGAACAGGTTGGGTTCACTCTCTTAACATGGACTCATTCGAACTGCCCAGCATTTCTGAAGCCTCTAGAATACTGCTCAGCACTTACACTGCACTTTATACCCTCCCAGCATGATGCTAGCCATAGCTAGTGAATCTAAGTTACTTTAACTGACCAGGGGGGAAGCCCAGTTCAGGTGCTGGGAGTTCAACTACCAAAGGAAGAGAAAATCTAGGACAAATTGAGAATATCAGACACATATAATCACATGGATTTCATCCCCTGACATTAAGTCAGAATTAGGATGGAAAGCATTCTCTAAACCCTGAGTTTGTAAAAGGCTTGCTCCATCAATATGCTCACAATCAAGATTAACTCCCCTCCTAAGCTGTAAACTAAGGGCAGGAAAGAGCTAGGTTGTCCTGAGCCAATTACAAATGAAGGGTAGATGAGATGGGGAGCTATCCAAACAGAAGAGCAACAGGAAATGCAGATGAAAGCCACACCCTCTGTGAGTGCACCTGTCTGAGGGTGAAATTAATCATACATAGCTCACCAGCATTTCTTGCTCTAGTGCAGCAGGGAGGAGATTCTCACCATATCAGGGTGATGATTGATAACTAGCAAAAATTAATTAAAATCAGAGACTTTAGGGCAGTAGGGTGACCATATTTCCCAAAGGGAAAATGGAACACTGTGTGGGGTTTGCCCAAGCCCTCCCCCAAGAGCTCCCCACCCCCACGTGGGACTCCCCTGAGCCCAGCATGCCCTCCTCCCCCACGAGGCTGGGGTCGCTGCTTGCCTGAATCTTGCCTGCCCCCTACCTCCCCCGCTGTTGCCACTCACCCACACACACACCACTTTTTGACAAAAGTGGGCATTTGTCCCATTTGCCTTTGCCAATTGATCAATAAAATATGCCAAGAAAGAAACAATGACAATAAAAAAAAAACACCCCTCATTATCCACATAAGAATTCACAGATCAGTCCAGCTGGTTCTCTATTAAAACTCCCCTGTTGGGTGTGATGGCATTCTTCCCTTGTGCCAGTAGGTGGTGCTGGGAATCTCTGCATTGCTTTCTTAAAAGGGGAGACATTGCTTTTTGAGGCCTACACTAACTATAGAATCATAAAAATGAAGGGCTCAGACCTCAAGAGGTTACCTAGTCCATCCCCCTGCATAGAGCAGGACCAAGTAAACCTAGCCCATCCCTGACAGATGTCTGTCTCACCTGTTCTTAAAAACCTCCAATGAGGGGATTCCACAATCTCCCTCAGTAACTGATTCCAACACTTCATTATCTTTGGAGTTAGCAAGTTTTTCCTAAACTCTAACCTCAATCTCCTTGCTGCAGATTAAGCTGAGTGCTACTTGACCTACCCTTGGTAGACATGGAGACCAGGCAAAATACAGCCCCACAGAAGCTACCAACAATGTCTTGAATGACAAACGTTGTCCAGCTAATGCCTTCTGAACACCTGCTAGAAGCAGCATGCTAAAGAACCTCCCTGCTGAACTCCCTTATCTAGCTCTCCCCTTTTTTATTAATTGCTATGAACATTTGTATGGCAAGAGGATTTTTATTGATAACAAGCTCATTGTTTTTCAGGGCAGGCTCACCCCACAGTAACTCCAAACTCTCCATGCTTTGATTGTTGGAGCCTGCAGGATTTTTGGCAAGTTTCGTTTTTAAGGGTCTCCTTTCATCTTGGCCCCAGCAGTAGAAGAGAGCTTATAACCCCACTTCCATGCATATTGGCCAAGGTTTCTTCTGCTGATTCAACAGCTGCTCCTCAGGCTTTTCCCCCATCTGATGTCTCAGATAATCTTTTGTTTGTGGCATTGCTTCCAGTTGCTGTGGAAATCATTATAACTGCCTGTTCTCGCAAGGGTTTATTGTGCTTGGGCTGATCTGAGGTCCCAGGAGAAGGAAAACTCTGGCACAACTTTAACAAACTGCCTGGCCAGGCCTGACGTTCTGGGTTTGACATCAATCACATATGCTCTGTGTGGGTCTGCGCTACCAACCCTGGCTAACGAAGGCAAAGTAAGCATTAATCTGGGGTCTCAAGCACAAGTTTAAGCACTTGTCAAAATCTTTAAGCCTGATGGGAAACAGTGGTCTCTGACCTGGAAGTACATCCATGCACACTGCTCTGTTGATTTCATGTGAGCCCAAGGATGCTGCTCTCTAGTGCAAAGCATGGATCTCTCTAGACTGCTTTACTACAGAGCCTCCTGGAGTTGCAACCACTGCTCATGGAAATCTCTCTGGGCCAAAAGGGGCTGCCTGCCCTGAAGGGTGAATTCCATTGAATAACACTGAGTTCCTGGAAAAAGCTTCTCCTTTACTGCAAAATGGGGAGCTGGTTTCAAAGGTATAAATGAGTTAGGTGCCCAATTCCCACTGAAAGCCGATGAGGGCTCGTCTACACTTGAAATGCTACTGCAGCACTGCTGTCATGCTTTAATGTAGACACTACCTACTGGAGGGGTTCTCTCTTTGGCGTAGGTACTCCACCTCCCCAAGAGGGGTAGCTAGGTTGACAGAAGAATTCTCACCTCAGAACGATATAGTTATGCCACTGTAAATTCCCAGTGTAAACCAGCCCTGAGAGTTGGGTGTTGAACTGCCCTTTATGCCTTGGAAAATCTCCCTTTTCCAGGGCTGGCACTCGTGTCCTCTTGCACTGGACTGCTATACTCATCACCTCTGTGCTTACCTATTGACTCCCACATCTGATATCAGTGAAGCCACTTTAGGAGACAGAAATAGGGCTACTTCAGTGGAATCTGACCATTGGAGCTACGTTGTTCCCAAAACGTAGACTGCTCCAAAGCCAGCTCTGAGAAGAACCGCAGACGGTTCTTCCTGTATAAAAGAAATCCCTCAATACTCACATGTTTTTAGGTATATATATTTATTTACAAGTGACTGTTGGGAATTTTTGAAGGCTTATTTCACATGAGGGGAAAATGACAATCACCATCATATTTACAACCAAAAACTTCCCGGAGAAAGATATAACAAACTAGCAGGGTATATGCACACCACCATAAATACAAGGGCATATTTGTACATAATACTATTTACATTGGATAATGTGTACAATGTCTATGTAGCTCTCATGCAGGATGGAGTCCAGGGGTTTGATTCTCATTTAGACTAAGACCACTTTTCACCACTCCGGCAGTGTAAAGGAACCTTCAAGTGAGAGTAAATTAGCCACTCTCAGGCGCCTTTCCATGATTCCAGCGTTGTACCATGGCCGAAGTAAGACTCAGGCCCCAAATGCATACCCTGCTACTGCTTCAGAGAGCTACAGACCTTCCAGCACTGTGATTCTGGCATGTACAGTAGAACCTCAGAGTTACGAACACCTCAGGAATGGAAGTTGTTCGTAAGTCTGAAATGTTTGTAATTCTGAACAAAACATTAGGGTTGTTCTTTCAAAAATTTGCAACTGAACATTGACTTCATACAGCTTTGAAACTTTACTATGCAGAAGAAAAATGCTGCTTTCCCTTTATTTCTTTAGTAGTTTACGTTTAACACGGCGCTGTACTGTATTTGCTTATTTTAGCTCTGGCTAGGTCTACACTACCCGCCTGAATCGGCGGGTAGAAATCGACCTCTCGGGGATCGATTTCCGCGACAATCGATCCCCGAATCGACATTCTTACTCCACCAGCGGAGGTGGTAGTAAGCGCCGTCGACAGAAAGCCGCAGAAGTCGATTTTGCCGCCGTCCTCACAACGGGGTAAGTCGGCTGCGATACGTCTTTCAGCTACGCTATTCACGTAGCTGAATTTGCGTATCTTAAATCGACTCCCCCCTGTAGTGTAGATGTACCCTCTGCTGCTCCCTGATTGTGTACTTCCAGTTCCAAATGAGGTGTGTGGTTGACAAGTCTGTTCGCAACTCTGAGGTTCTACTGGATTCACATTCAGGTGTATGGTCAGTATCTGTCCGGCTATTCACGGAGACCTGCAATCACCGTTCGGGGATTGGGCCTGAAGACAGAGCTAGGATTCAGCTTCTCTGCCTTAGGGCCTGCACCTGTGGCCTCCATGGAAGCTGGAATAGGCCCTGGTGCCCTGATTTTCAGAACTGCTGAGTATCTGCAGCTCCCACTCAACTGGCTGGGAGTTGCGGGCACGCAGAGCCTCTAAAGAAAGGCCCTTCGGCCCAGCTCCACAAAGGTATTTAGGCTCCTAACTCCCATTGGTTTCAGTAGAAGTTAGGTGACTAAATCCCTTTGGGGATCTGAGCCTTAGAGGTTGCAAGACCCATCTCAGAAACCAAGAGTAATATGTGGAGCCCTATTGGCCCAATCCTACAAGGTGCTCTCTCCCAGGTGCTCCTGCCTTGCAGGGTCCAGCCCCAGGTGCACAGAACATAATGTAGTTACCACTTTATTGTGGGGTTGTTTCAGGGGCCCAGAGATTAGCTGGACTGTTGTTTCCTGTCCAAGTTTATATCTCCCTTGCTGAGTGTATACTAGCAAGAATAATACCTTTCATCCTGGAGAATCCTAAAACGTTTTGTTAACCATATAGACATAGCACAGCTAAAGTGCAGCTGCCTCTGGAGTGGAGTGCTACAGCCAACAGGTACATATCACACTGCACAGATGGAGGAGGTGGAGGAGTCTGGCCAACCTCTGACTCTCACAAAAAGTGCCAAGGGAAGTTTTATGCCCAGGCAGAGCAAAGAGAATCTTGTCTTGTAAGGGTTCATCTAAAAAAACCTCCATGGAATTCTATGTATCCCCTTTGGCAGGTGTAGGACTAGACCTCCCTTGCAAGATTCACACATGACGTTCTAGGAAGTTCAGGCATTTCGAACCTGATGCTAACACCATGCTGCTCTCCCCTCCAGCACTGGTTGTAGCAAAGTGTTGGTGTTTTTTAACCATCTACAGCCGATCCGATTTACGAATCAGTTTCCTCTGTGACATAAGAATATTGTTTAAAATATTTGAATTAGCATTTTTGTCCACATCCTTCCTGTGCTCAGAGCATCCCCACCTATTCAGAACTCATTTTCTCCTGACGCTAAGGGACAGATCCTATATTTAGGTGCCCAACTCCCATTGAAATTAATGGGAGTTAAGCACCTAAGTACCTTTGAAGAGCTGGGGGTAAATTTTTAATGACTTCCCATGTCCCCTCCTCTAGTTTTCTCTTGTTTGCATTACTATTTGCTAAATGTATTACTGCAGGCTCACTCTGCAGTGTAGACAGACCTTTAAAGGCCTGAATGCTACAATTAAAAACTCCTGGTGGCCCGTGCTGGCTGACTCAGGTTAAGGCGCTATTTAATTGCGGTGTAGACGTTCGGGCTCCGGCTGCAGCCTTAGCTCGGGGACCCTCCCACCTTGCAGGGTCCTAGAGCCCGGGCTCCAGTCTGCGCCTGCACTTCTACACCCTGAGCCCCAACCGCATGAGTCAGGTCAGCTGGCCTGGGCCAGCGGCGGGTTTGTAATTGGAGTGTAGACACACCTTGTATTTTTCCCCAGGCCTAGCTCTGATTTTGCCCAAACTAGCAGCGATTCGGAGATTGAAATTGGACAGAAGATTGTGGAAAGGTCTCTTGTTTGTGAGAGGCCTTTTCTTCCCTTCCACCTGGGCCCCTGCAATGGGCTCAGCCATGTTCTGTGCACACATCTTCAGCAATATTTGCATCAGAAAAGGAAAATAAAAGTTCCATCAACGGTTCAGTCACATTTGTTGCACCAAGTTAATGCTTCTAGGCAATAAATGTTCACACAGTCCATTACCTCAGCATCCTGGGCCCGATTCTGCCCAGCCTCACACCTTGTGTAGTCATTTACCCCTGTGTAGTCTTCTTTAGTAGCATTTTACAGCCACTGTGCAGAGTTGTAAATGACAGCACAAAGCACAGGGAGAATCAGGCCCAGTGTATCAAAACCCCAGCACTTTCAGTGCCACATCCGATGTGAATCCATGTCTGGCGACCAAAGTCAAACTCCAGCTGCATTCTGAAGTACTGCTTCTGAGGTAGTAATTTCTCTTGCAATCTATACAGGAAACATCTTCATGTCTTCTTCCCTTGGAGCATCTTTGGAGATTACACATACTGTTCACATTTAGGTCGGTCAGTTCTTCATCTAACTAGTGTCCTGAGCAGTACTGGAATTCAGCTGCCTAGCCCTGGAGAGGGAGGTCTCTTATATTGAGTCCAACTTCACATCACAAGAGGTGCTGAGGCTGTTTCTAGACCTGACTCTAGCCAGCCATCACAAGAGATATTGAAGTCATAGTAAGCTATCTAGGCTTCGCCCTCTGGGACCCTGGTATAATTCCAACACTTGGCAAGGGCTCTTACTGAAAACAACTAATGACAGCAAAAGGCCACCTCTTTCCTACACTTTTGCCATGCATACAGGAAAAATTGTTTTAAGAGATGCCTCCCCCGTGTAACACTTTTCTTTAAGGCACAGTTTCCTCTACACTATGTCCAAGCCTGGTGAAACAGGCAGGAAATTAAGGTATGTGCGTTCAAAATACCTGAGTCAACATCAAAAGTAAAAAGACTATGGATCTACATGTCTAATTCCTTTTTTTCAGGTGGATAGTAGCTGACACACAAGCCAAGATCAACAGCCCAGTAGAGGGCTTTGACACATTCCTGGAAGAAAGGAAGAGAAAGAATTGACTGTAGTTTGAAAGGAAAATAGTGAATGAATTCTTAACAAAAATCATCTATAATCAAAACCATTCTCAAGATGTCAGCATCCTAGTCCTTGACGTAACAAAGCTCTTAAACACATGCTTAACTTTAAGCCCGTGCTTAAGTCCCATTGAAATTCAAATAAATGCATCATGTGGAAACAAAAGCATATACAATATAGTAACTCAAGCGTGTTAGTAATATATAGAGTAACATAGCAATCACTGGGACTACTCACGCACTTAAAGTTAAGCATGTTCTTAAGTGCTTTGTTGGATCAGGATCCATACCTTACACAGGAGCATGAAGAGCTGTATTGACACAATGGGGACTGTCACTTCCAATGAGCCTAGGTGATTTGTAGCTGCTGCTAAAATAGGATGGGCAAACCTCAAATGGCTTGGCACCTTGGTTTCTGCACTTCTATTCTGGAAATCTAATGAGAGCAGGTTTTTCCCGAAAGCTTCCTGGTACTTCCCAACTTCAGATGGGCCAAGATACCTTTCTATATTCTGGTGACATTTCACTATCTCTGCTCTCAGCCCAGACACACGCCAGGAGACACAGGGGGCAGCACAAACAAATCAACCAAAAAAGTGAAGAGAATTTCTTCAAGTCTCAGAACAGTTTCTTCTCCAGGTCACTTTTGGGGCAAAGGTTTGGGGTGGTTTGCCTGAGAGCTAAGGGAATCAATAATGATCAAATAAGAAGCCCTCTGTACCTTCAACTATTAGTGTAACATTTGGACTGAATGATCTTCAAGGTTCTGAAATGTTTGGATCTGATGGTTTTTTCCTAGTTTCCAGCCGGGAATACAAGCAGAGGTCCCAGCACTCTCCTGGGGAAGTCTGTTCTAAAGCCCCATTTTACACACTCAGGCAGTTTGGAGAAAGAAGCATGGGAATTTTTTGACATTATCCAAACCCAAACTGTGAACTCCAGACATTCCCCAGTTACCGGTGCTCGTTTTATCCAAACTGACTTACAGAAATAAACACTTCTACAGTGCCTCCCATCCCAAAGGGTGCCAAAGAATTTTGGCCCAGAGCCTCAAAGGTATTAAGGCTCCTAACTTCCACAGATTTCAGTGAAGTTAGGCAGCTAAATAACTTTGAGGATCTAGGCCTTTGCCCATCCCTTCTTATTTTCTCTATTATCTGTATGTACTAAGCATTATTAGATAATGGTGTGATAATTCCACATGAAAGTGTAAAGCAGTGACCATGGATTAGAATGATATCTCACGAGGATAAACAACTTCAAAAGGAAATTCAGGGCTGTGGCTTCCTCATCTAAATCATGTTTAAAGATGTAAAATTCCATTCACACAGCTTAAATTGGTGATCGGATTTTCAGACCAGCTCAGCACATTGGGTGTATGTTTGGTACTGAGCTCTATTGAAAACCTGATGCTGAGTGCAGGTGCTGAGCACCTGGAAATCTAGTTCTGAGCCCTTCTGAAAATTTGACGCTGCTAGTTGCTGGAATATCACAACATTTTCCAGGTGATTAAAAATCTATACTTACATTCTTCTCTTTTTCCTTCCCTTTCAAGCACATTCAAGGACCTGCTTTTGCTTCATTGCAGGTAAATCTTTAAAAAAAAAAGACAATAAATTAATAATCAGATCTTTTAGAGGTAATTTCTATCATTTACTTGCACGTGTTTATAATGGCCACATCAAGGGAATAGCCAGACAAACAAGTATGGTGCGTGGTGTCATTTGCTTAAAGATGCAAAAGAGCCTAGGTGGAATCCTAAAGTCAGTGGAAGTTTTGCCACTGATTTTAATGGGACCAAGATTTCACCCCTGTCTTGAAGACCCTGAGAAATTGTATCTGGTGTGATGTGTTCTTCAGAGTAACTCTGCTTCATTTGGGCACATTTATGCTCCAAAACAGACACACCATTTCTTCAAACTAACAAGCACTCAGCTTTCTTTTACCTATTAAATCTATCACAGCTACAGTCTCTCTGCTTTACTCACTTGCGCCATGCATGAAACTGACTGCTTCCATGAGAAATTAATCGGGGAGTATGTAATGGATTAATCCCTCCTTAAAACCCACTTCTGTGAGGATTCTGCATTATGGCTTCACTCATCTCTTCACTCACAGTGCCTCTATGCCTTCGTGCCCTTGAAATGATGCCCCTTGTATTTCAGTTGTCTGATTCACACTGCAAAGTCTTCCAGCAGGTGCCTTGTATTTCTCGGCTCTTTCCCAAAGCACTGCATTCCCTGGTGGTGCACTGCCAATGCAAGACGGAGTCCCGAAGCGCCCAATCAGTCCATACACAGGGAGATCTCCCATTACAGCCCACTGCAGTTCTGCTTTGCTAAGGACTAAATAGAGTAATCAACATTTCCTGAATTTCGAATCAGGCAAAACATGCCATTGAAAGTTCTGTTGTTGATCAACAACCCTCCTACCACCTATTTTTTTTTTCACTTAAAAAAATCATTGACAAGTGTCGTGTGCGTGTGTGGGGAGCAGGTTGGCTGTCTATAAAGTTGCTTGAAAACATTTGACAATTGAAACATTTTGATGAAATTTCAAAATGTTGCAAACCCAGTAAAAGTTTTCCAGAAAATCCCATGGAAACATTTTAAACCAGTTCTAGGACTCAGTCCGGACTTCATGGTTTGTCCTGGAAATAAATAGTATTATTAATAAATAATAAAAGTAATTATGAATTGTCAACAATCCCTATGAGCTTATGCTTTCAAAGCACCTGTGGTTTTTTAGGTCACTGATCAGAAATGGATAGCTAGCCTGTGAATGGCAGTGCACACCCAGAGAACAGGGTGCTTTGGAAAACAGGCGGAAAACACAACCCTCACACCAGAGTGAAACTAAAAGCTTATTCCAGCGATAGCTCCAGAACTGAGCAAAGATACAATCAAAGTTCCTGTTCTCTGCAAGAAGTTACTGGATGTTATTTATGTATAAAAGAGACCAAACTCCAATTTCTTCTGTTCTTCCTGAAGGAAAATCCCGATTTTTGTGTGTTTACACAGCTAATTTCACTTTTAGTAAAGCTTGTTGGAGAAACACAGAAAAATGTGATTTTTTTTTATCATCACTGACATTTTATTTACCTGATAAATCTCCCAAAAGCTCTAATTTTAAGATAAGATGGGGGCATTCAAAATCTTGAAACAATTAGGCTACATTAGATTAGATTAGACTGAAAAACAATGACTAAGCAAATCAAACTGAAAGCAGGGAAATATAGATCAAATGCAGGGATTTTAAAGACAGGTACTTTAGAAAAGCCCGCTAAGTACCATTTGCCTTTGAAACCTTTACAAATCGGGCCTTCATTCCCTTCCAGATATTAGCTAATGTCAGGGATTTCCCATACCAAATTAAATTTGGAAGTGACTAACTGGACTTAGATGTGGTTTTCCCAAGGTGTCTCTTTCCAAA
Organism: Trachemys scripta elegans; assembly: GCF_013100865.1. Lineage (NCBI taxonomy): Eukaryota > Metazoa > Chordata > Testudines > Emydidae > Trachemys > Trachemys scripta. The sequence continues at coordinate 155,152,430 of NC_048299.1, forward strand.
GAACAAGTTCACTATAACAGCACCAGTTGCTGGCCCAGGCATCTCTGCCAGCTCATCTGTTGCTGGCAGAAAACACCCTTTTCCACCGATGGCTAAACCATCTCCTGGACAGCCTGCAGTTTGCATTGTCTGAGCAGACACTTGGATTAGCTGGGGAAAGGCATCCCCAGTGTGAAATGGAAATCTCAGCCTGCTTTAACACAGCCAGTGACACTGCGCTGGTCTGGAAGGGTGGCAGACCCTCTACAACCATGGCTTTGCAGCCAGAGTGACTGCTTACACCAGGGGTCAGACAACAGGCCAAATCTGGACCCATCAGAGGCTTTTGAACAGACCCCGAAATCTTTTTATTTACTTATTATCATTGCAGGGTTTTTTTTTATTTTCTCTGGAGTCTAGATCTTGACTATACCTTGTCCAAGAAATTTGGACCTTGACAAAAAATAACCCTGGCTAGCCCTGGCTTAAACTCTTCCAGAAGTGGAGCCAGTTCTGTCTGAACCCCCACCCCCCAACACACACACTGCCCTGCTCCAAGCCTCAGCTCCCAGTACTTTGCACTGACCTCTTGCGAACCCAGGGGCTCGCCCCGGCCCAGCTCTAACCTTCCCCCCTTTGCAGGCTCTGATACCTACTCTTCCAGCTGCAGACACAGCGTGGTCTGGGTGCCCTGCAGCTGGGCCTCCCTAAGGGGGCGCTGGGCATTGCCATGCCCATTGCTTTGGCGGTAAGAGAGATTGGTCTCCTCAGTCCTGCTACTGGAGCGGCTGCTGCTGATGCTGGTTCCCCCATCCTCCTCCTCCGCCTGCCCGGGCTGCTGCCCCTGCGCCACGGGCTTGCTGTCCGCCGGGGAGGCCTCCTGGGAAGCGAAGGCGCAGGGGCACCGGCGGAGGTCCCTGGAGACGGCGTGCAGCCGGCGGTCCGCGCTCCGCGGGCAGCAGAGCAGCTTCTTGAAGGCGCTCCTGAAGTCGGGGCTGCGGCAGTAGATGATGGGGTTGAAGGCGGAGTTGACGTAGCCCAGCCAGTTGAGGAAGAGGAAGACCTGGCCGGGGATGAGGGACCTGTAGAAGACCTTGACGATGTTGGCCACGAAGAAGGGCAGCCAGCAGAGGGTGAAGGTGCCCATGATGATGCCCAGGGTCTTGAGCGCCTTGTGCTCCTTCATGGCCATGAGGCGGGATGGTCTCCTCCGGCGGGGGCCCTTGGCGCCAGGGCTGGGGGGGCCCTGGAGGAAGCGGACCTTGTCCCGCTCGATAAGGCAGATCTGCCGGCTGGCCACGGCGAAGACCCGCGCGTAGACAAAGAGCATGACCAGCAGCGGCACGTAGAAGGAGATGATGGAGGAGAGGATGGCGTAGGGCATGTTGGTGACGAAGTCGCAGCACCTCGGGTTCTGGTAGCAGAGCAGCGCCTCCTTGTCCGCCCCGTCCCGCCACCAGTGGTTCATGATGGGCAGGAAGGAGACGAAGGCGGAGATGGCCCAGACCAGGCACACCACGGCCCGCGCCCGCCCCTTGGTCACCAGCGCCTCGTACTGCAGCGGCGAGGTGATGGCCAGGTACCGGTCCACGGCAATGGCGCACAGGGTCTCGATGCTGGCCGTGACGCACAGCACGTCCAGCGAGGTCCACAGCTCGCACACCGTGGTGCTGTAGGGCCAGTGGCCGCTGAGCACGATGGTGGCCCCCGGCGGCACCACCAGCAAGCCCATAATCAGGTCGGCGCAGGCCAGCGAGGTGACGAACACGTTGGTCATGGTCTGCAGGCGCGGCGTCTTGGCGATGGCCAGGATCACCAGCAGGTTGCCGGCTGCGATCACCAGCACCATGAGGCCCAGGGCGGCCCCGACGGCCCACTGCTGGCTCAGGCTGCCGGCTCCCGTGCAGTTGGTGGCTGCGTCCCCCCTGGAGGTGGCGTTGCTGTCGGGCCAAGGAGCCATCTCAGCTGGGGAGCTCCGTGCGCCCCTGACTCCGCGCGCCCCTGTCTCCGCGCCTCTCTCGCTCCGCGGGGCGCCAGCTTTTAAGGGCAAACTCCCCGCAGCGCTCGGAGTTTCGGCTCCATACAGGGTGTGTGAGAGGCTTCTTGAGCCTGTGCCATCTCCCCGGGAGCTCTGAAAAGGCTGCAGCAGGGGATGGGCTTCCCCCACCCCTACACACACCCCGGTGGCACTGCTCAGAGGAGGAGCCCTTAAAGGGACAGGACGCAGCTGGGCTGCCCCACTCGTAGGATCGTTGGAAAAAAGAAAAGCAGCCGGGAACACGTTCTCTCTTTCCGGGTCTGTTCCCTTCCCTCCTTTCTCTGCCGCCCCCGCGGGGATTTTAAATATTGGAGTCCAACATTTGTCCCTTCCTTCCCCTGCACCTTCTCCTGGGGCTGAGAATTTAACTCTCCTGCTCCTGCGCCCCTTCCTCGCTCCACAGCCCCGTGCCTTTCCTCTGCTGCCCCGCTGTTTGCCCACTGCAGAGAGGACACTTTCAGGCAGGAGAAGAACCCGTGTGCCAGCACAAGAGCAGGCTCTCTCCTCGGGCACTTTGCGCCTGGCAGGTCTGCTCAGCACCACAACAGTCGCAAAACAAGCAAACTCCCTCTCCCTGGTGGGTTACCCCTGCAGCTAAAGCCCATCACATAAACTACAGCCGTCTGCCGGTCAAACACACAGATACACTCCCCCTCCCCCACTAACGCTCCCGCCTTGTCAACCCAAATCGCACATCTAGAGAAGAGGGAACAACCCAAGGATGCCAGGCACAGACACTGGGACGGAGGTGACACGAATCCCCTCTAGTCTGCGGAAAGCATCAGTTTCCTCCTGCGCTCCATCGAACGCAAATCGGCTGAGCGCAAACCCACGCCAAGGCGAAAAGGTGGGAGTCAGGGACAGCAGAATGCTCCCCGGAGAGCGACACTTCTCATTGCATCGGAAGAAAGCTCGTCTGTCTTTCTCCCGTCTCCCCGGCGCTCACATGCAGCTAGGGAGCGGTTTTCACACACAGCCTTGTGGGCACCGAGAGGGCATTGCGCCTCATCTCTCGTCCCACTGTCCATGGCGTTTGGACACGTACACGGCCTCCTTTATGCACTGCCAGCTCCACTGACAGACAAACGGGCCCATGAACCTCTTTTCTCTGCCTCTGCCGACTTGGCCGGGCGCTAGAGCTTCGCGGGGAAGGTCTGAGAAGGAGAATAACAGCAGAGTTCAGGACAAAACTGCACCCGTTACGCACGTCCGAGGGGCGCGGCGGGGGAGCGAATTGTTCCTCCCAGGTGTGCAAAGCAGGGCCGGCTCCAGGCACCAGCTTGGCAAGCAGGTGCTTGGGGCGGCTGCTCGGGAGAGGGGCGGCACCTCCAGCTATTCCGCGGCAATTTAGGAGACGGTCCCTCACTCCCACTGGGAGCGAAAGACTTTCTGCTGAATTGTCACCGCAGATCGCGATGGCGGCTTTTTGTTGTTGTTGTTGTTTTTTTGGCTGCTTGGGACGGCCAAAACCCTGGAGCCGGCCCTGGTGCAAAGGGAAGGAGGCAGAGGCCGGCTGGGACGAGGACCGTTCGCTTCTCTGCCGACTGGGGGGCTTTTCACTTGGTAGGAATTAAACTATTCCAGGAGTTACGCTGAGATGTAGCCACAGGCCGCGTTATAAAGGGGCGGGGGCTGGCTGCTAGAGACACGCGTCTGCGTTTATATTTTAACCTTGCGGGAAACGAAACGCTCCTTCATTCCCAGGCGGGCAGCGGCATCTCTTAGGCTGCTCAGCCCCGGGGAATGGCCTGTTCTCTTCCCGGGGCGCCCGCTCCAGATCAGCGCTCTCTGCCTCGGCCGGTTCCCTGCTCTTCCCCACACACGGACTGGCCCTAGGTGTGGCGGTCACCACCCCGGGAATGTGTCCATTTGTTCCTGCGGAAGGCCTGCTCCCTCTGGTGCAGATGTTTCCATGCAGGGTCAGGAGCGCTGTGCGGCTGGCAGTCAGGGGTGCAGGCCACGGCTGGTCCTGAGTCAAGGGCGGCAGGACTGGACCCCTGTATTCATCATTGTGCACTCGCTGGCTCTCATGTAAAGCCCAACCAAGTCAAGGGGGAAGGGACTTTCCATTGAGTTCAATGTGCTTTGGAGCAGATGCATCCCTCCCCTCCATAGTGTACCAAAGGACAGCATCTGCTGCTGGAGACTACCAAAGTTATGGGCGGGGAGGCTTTGGGGACATTCTGGAGCTTTCCTCGCCCTTCTCCACAGTCCCTTTCCAGGCTCCACCCTACCCTGGCCTGCTAACCCAGGATCTCCCATCTCAGCCCAGGGCCACACTGGCCGAGGTGTATGAGAGCGCTCGCCTTCTGGTGCTGGGACCCATCCCGCTACCCACATGGCCTGTGCACAGTAACTATGATGGGACAGGATATGGACATCATAGGCTATACCCCAAACCTCTACGGGCAGGAGCTGGCTCCTTGGCACCTCCAGCTACTCAATGAAACAGAAGCACAAAAATAGGAAAGCCCCAAAAATAAGAAGCAAGAAACATTTGAGGACCACTAGCCCCTGGTTTCTTCTCCCAGCAAGGTGCAATCTACCTGGCCTTTGGAGGCTGGTTTTGGGGGTGTCATTTGGAGTACTGAATGTTATCAGATCCCCTGCTCGGGTAAATTGGCATAGTTCCATAATTTATATTAGCTGAGGATCTGGTCCCTGGCCTCAGAATTTCTCTCAGTTTAGTTGTTTTTGTTACCAGACACTCCAGGGTGCAATCCCTGCGTGGGCACTCTGGGCTCGATCCGTGGCCATTGTACTTTAATGTAGCACCTCTGGCTTGGAGACTTACACCAGCAGGGATCTGGACAGTTTTCTCTCAAGAGGTGTGCTGAAGGATGCTGCATCTCAGCAGCATCCTAACGGTCAGGGTGCCATTATCCGGTGCAGATTACTTACTCAGGTATTAATTTGCTAGGAACATTGCTCCGTCTGAGCTGCTCAAAGCTGTCCCACGCATGCTCATGCTTTGGCAGCTGGGACAAGTACAATCAAACCTCAGTTACAAACCCCTCAGGAATGGAGGTTGTTCATAACTCTGAAATGTTCACAAAATGTTATGGTTGTTCTTTCAAAAGTTTACAACTGAACATTGACTTAATACAGCTTTGAAACTTTACTATGCAGAAGAAAAATGCTGCTTTCGCTTTGTTTTTTTAGTAGTTTATGTTTAACACAGTGCTGTAGTGTATTTGCTTTATTTTATTTTATTTTTTTGTCTCTGCTGCTGCTTGATTGCGTACTTCCATTTCCAAATGAGGCATGTGGTTGACTGGTCAGTTCATAACTCTGGTGTTCCTAACTCTGAGGTTCTATTGTATGCCTACCCAGCAATAAGAGGCCCACAGCATGGAGTCTCAGAGCCGGGATCAACTGACTTGGGTTGGCGTGGGGCTAAAAATAGCAGTGTAGATATCCAGGCTTGGGCTGGAGCCGGGGCTGTGAAATCTGGTGCATGGGGAGGGTCTCAGAGCCCAGGCTCCAGGCCAAGCCCAAACATCTCCACTGCTATTTTTAGCCCTGCATCCCAAGCCCCTTAAGCCCAAGTCTCTTTCCAGCCAGGCTCTGAGACTTGGTGCCGGGGTTTTCTCTTTGCAGTGTAGACGTTCCAGCCTTTATCCAGCAAAGCACTTCAGCACGTGTGTTTGGCGAATCCCCCTGCCCTTGCTCCCAGTGCAGTCGTTCCCCGAGGCAGGGTGGCCAGGAAACACAAACATGCTGATCAGAACTAGTCCAAAAAGGGGGATATTTTGCAAAAAAAATTGTCACATTTTTCTTTTCTTTTGAAATTAAAACATTCAGCATTTCAAATAGTCACAATTTTGAAATTCAATATATATATTTTTTTTACCAGTTCTGTTGCTGGTTGGAAATCAAGAGTGAAAATTGCAAATATTTTGCCCAACATGTTTTTTCATTTCAAATTTTTCAGTTTCATCGACATTTTGAAAAATTCCAACCAGTTCGGATTCTGATTGCTTAGCACTTGAGACACTCACTTTTCACTAATGTAAATGACTATACCGGGTGCAGAAAAAATGGAGAAGTAGTCTCGAAGCATGTGAGTAGTTCCATTGAAATAAAAGGGCCACTCGTGCTTAAAGCTAGGTATGTGTTTAAGAACTTTGCCAGATACATGCCTAAGGTTCTGTTCCTCCTATGAAACACTCCTGGTTAGTTTCCTGAGTGGGTAGGTTTTGCACTGCTGTTCATGCAGATACCAGAATTTAGAAGACACAAGCCCTCCACCTATGGTAATCTGAAGATTCAGCAAGTAGGAATAATGTGACACCCGATAAGCAAAAACTACTCACTATTCATAATAAATTATTCATTTAACAGTTTTTTCCCCTCAAATCATGAATTATCCACAAACAGACTTTGATTTTTATAACTGGTTTTGTTTTTCAGTATAGTCATAGGAACATTTGAGTCAGACACATTTCAGTCCTTGGGTTTTTTTCTCAAATTATTTGCTTCAGTTGAATCTTGGACTTACTATTCATGGCGTGGTTGGCCATTTAAGTCCCTGCAAGTTGCTTCTGCTTTCTGATTGGATAAATGAAACATACACAGGACAAGAGAAATCAAAGCATTTTCAAAGTAGATGTGCAAACAATTCTAGACTGAACCTTCTGGTGAACAAGTTCAGAAGACTTTCACTCTCTGCAAACCAAAAGCACTTGTAGGAATGCTCATGGGAAATAAAACTGAAGGCATCCGACTTAGTGGATGAGACACTGGAATGGGAATCAGGAGATTTGGATTCGACTCCTGGATTTGACCTGGGTGATTGGAGGCAACTTACTTTATGGCTCCGTGCCTCTGTTTCACCTCCCATTCTGTGTCTATCTTGTCTATTTGGAGTGTGGTGAGTTCGTCAGGACAGGGACTGTTTGTCACTATGTGTTTGTGCAGCACCCAGCACGGGCCCTGTTCTCATGTGCTGTAATTTAAATAATAAAAAAAGGATTGCAAAAAGGAATCCTTGTTTTGTATCTGTACAAATGTTCCCAAACATATTCTCACAGCTCTAATGCTAGCTGCTTGTTTTCTCCTGCGACTTCCTGCTGCCAGTGATTTCACCCTCCCTCTGTTTAGTCCAACAGTAGCAAAACAGAGATGCTGGCACATTTTGAGTGCTCTATAATAAAAGCTCTCCTTAGTCCTGATTTCAGACTCAGGTGCCACATGCTTTGAGTTAACACCCCCCGGTATCATTAACACTCTCACCTTCTCCTGTGCTCAGTTTTAGCAGCTGAGCAACTTCTTTTTGCACAGAGTTCTTCATTCCCCTTTGAGATCGTCCCGCTCAGATGGGATTAAGGAAACTGTTTCTTGTGGCGTCAGCAAATATCTGTGGTTGGTCTAACCCCAGTTCCACTGAACCCAGATAAGATCATCATTTCCACGTTGCTGCCTTTAGGGTTGCACACGCATCCTCACGAAAGCTCTTGCGGGTACTTAAGAGACCAAAGCTAGCTACAAATCAACCCAAGAACTGCTTGAATGCTGACTTCATTGTGGATCATCTTTAGCAATATTAGCACGTGATAAATGGAGTGTGTCTGGGATGTATTCTTGCATGTATGTATTCAATACCAGATGTTTCAGTCTGAACAAAAGCTTTGGATCCTAATGTCTTACAGTGTAATCTTCCTCCATCCGCTATGCAACACAGGGGAACTATCGATATCATCTCATGGTTTCCTTGCACTCCCGTCTATCTGTATCCAGCTGTTGTTTCTTGTCTTATGCTTAGATTGGAAGGTCTTTGGGGCAGGGACCCTTTTTGTTCTGTGTTTGTACAGCACCCAGCACAGTGGGGTCCTATCCATGACTGGTGCTCCTACGTACCACAGTAATACAAATAAACTAAGAATAATAATCTCAGTGCTGTAATATGACAGCAATTAGCCTTTTAAACACACACACACACACACACGCACGCACTAGAGGTGGTTGGACCATTTCTGGCTAAACATTTCTTTGCAGAAAAAAAAATACTGTTGTGTTGAAGCTGAAATGTTTCAGAGGGATGTATCAGTTTCCATAAAGTTCTTCATCGAGAAGATTTCTGAAGTCTCAAGTCACTGACAAAGAGAGAGAGAGAGAGACCCGAATCCAATACCTGACCTTTACAACACAATTCCATTTTGCAAAGTATTTTAAAGATCTCATCTCATTCCAATGCAAAATGAAAACAAGTTTTGGCCCCGCAAAAGTTGTCGTGAAATGCAATTGTTGTTCTCCAGCCGGCTGTATAAATACTGTGTGGGAGAGGCAATTAAATAATATTTTCCAAGGTGCAGAGAAAGATGCAAACTGGATATTCAAAGCACAGTCTGTTGCTTATCTTTACCACTTAAATTGTGTATTTGTCCTTGTCCTTCATAGAGATGAAATAATTTGCATGAGAGATCAGAATCCTACCGCTGCTTCTACAACAGTTGTCACTAAAGGGTCTCACCCACTTTACCCAGGTGGGTTGGTATCTTCATCTCAGACTTGTAGCTGGAGAACCTGAAGCACTACTGGGCAATGACTTGCCCAAGGTCCCAGAATGCATGGGAGAGCAAGGAGCAGAATCCAGATTCCACCCCTTGAGCCCCACTCTATCTCAGCCCCCAGGTAGAGGATGTATCAGAAATGATGCTGATCAGAACAGATGTGCCACATCTGATTGTAGCCTGATGGCTGGCCAGTACGTCCTATACCCCGTAATGATGATGGTTGGTTTTATAGCTTAGCCTGGTAACTTACTAATGCAACGTTTCAATTCTGTTGCAATTGTCAGGAATGCTCCCATATGTGCAACTTTGGCACAGTGCAGGACTGGCTGCCATCCAGGCAGATCTATAAACATTTAATACCCTTGTAGGCTTGTCTGGAGTGAAAAACAATGTAAAAGACTCTTTATGTTTTCAGTTTGAGAGGTGGAGGGGAAAAGAAAATCATCAAAGTAGCCCCTGGAAATACAGAGCCCAGGATCTGGTCACCCCAAGAGGGAAAAGGTCCACAGGGCAGTGCTTAATTTGTGCCAGGGCCGAGCCCCAGCACCTCTGGGCCTGGCACGTCAGTATCAAAGTAAAAAAAATTGCTTGAGCCGCAGCACCTCTGTGCTTGAGCCCTGGCACCTCTTGCATTACAGATTAAGCAGTACCACAGGGTCACCTGCAGAGCTCCCTTCTCCTTCTCCCCTCTATGGAGGGTTTCCAGCCCCTTGCAGAGCTGACCCCTGGCTGTGTTGGGACCCCAGACCTTTCCTGTTGCTGCCTTGCCTCTCCTCCTCCCCCATCAGAACAGCTCCTGCAGGAGCCCTGCTGCTTCTGGACCTTCCCGGCTCTCAGAAGGTGCAGAGAGGGGCCTCAGAGCGGTGGGAAGCACCATGAACTCCCACATGTACTGCCACCCAGAGATCTGCCCTGGCTGTAGAGCGCCCTGCTATCTTTCCTCCTGCCCTTACATGCCATGTGTCAAGGGAGGAAAGAGCATGCGATTGAGTCCCGGCTCTCCACTCTCTCCCATCTTTGCTCCCCTCTGCCTGTGGAAGTGGGTGCGGATTGTAGAGGGGGTACATCTGGTGCTATCCATTTGGAAATGTTTTTCCAAACAAGCCAGTGCCCTGGGTTTGGGTTCTCTGTCCCCTGCAGTTACTAGAGACTGAAGGGCCTCCCCCCAACATGCCAGCACGCTGCCTCCACAGGGTTAAAGGAGGAAGCACAGAGATCAGAGGGAAGAGAGGCTGCTAATGGTTTCACAGCTCATTTTACAGTTTAATGAGTGCTTCTGGGCAGAGAGTGCCCACCCAGCAATGAAATGGGACCCAGGAAAACAATCCCGAGCTTGACATTCATCTTAGTGTAAATAATGAGATAAAAGCAGAGGCAGCTGTTTGGTCTGAGAGGCTCAGGCAATTCCTGGAGACACACATGAAACCCAGCGTCTCCTGCCATCTTTGCCAATAAACTAACTTGACCCTGGAGGAGTAAATAATCTCCAAAGTGTTGAAGCTGGTTCCCCTTAACTAGTAGTCTGAGCTCCACTCCCCAGAGATGACAAGTTTTCTACCAAGTTCCCCGCAGGGACTCTCAGGCTCTGTAAGAGATAATATTGTTAGATATCATTATCCAGTCACTGCATAGTTAAGTAGCTCACATTGTATGCTCATGGGCTAAGATGGCATCCAAATGCATTGCAAAGTTCCTCTTGGGTAGAAGTGCCTGAAAAAACAGTAACCAGTGTTGCAACTAGAGTTCTACTTTGTACCCGCATTTCATAAATTACTTTAGAGATGGAACTGGACTAACAGAGAATTGCTGTTTTGGCTGATTAGACTAGATAACCACTTGGAATTTCTTTTCTGTATTTAATAAAAGCACTTTGATGAAATCATCTAACTGGATACTTGGAAATTTCACAATAAAGTATGTTACTAGCTAGCGCAGAGCTGCCTGGGAGCTAGTGGGAAGCATGCACCTGAGTTGCTAAAAAAATGGGGTTTATAATGAATAATGAGCAGTCTGAAAGTTCCATTTAGTGTCTAGTGATTTTATGCTTTTAAGGCTGCAGGTTTTGGTCTCAGCTGATGAGTGACACTAAAATCCACAGGCTGAAATGAACAGAAAGCATTGCCCTGCTAGTATCTATGCATCTGAGTTGCAAAGGATGCTGCATGGCCCTGGGGACTGAACATGAGACGTGGCGCTCAGTGACCGGTTCAGGTCAGTTGGCAGTGCCCAAGCCGTGTTACTGTCTGATGCTACTCAGTGACTTACGTGAAATGTGTTTGCGATCTGGGCCCAACTCCACCACAGTTGGCCCTTTCTGAAGTCACAGCAAAGAGACTGAGAACTGAACAGGCCATGGAGACTGAAGTCCCTTCTCACTCCAGAGGTGGCATCTCTAAGGGTCTGTCTACACTGCCATCAGATAGGTGATTGCAGCCTGGGTAGATGTACCTGAGCTAGTCTGATCTAGGGAGCACGTATACCAACAGCTGAGAAGCTGAGGGCTGCAAGTGAAGGGTGTCCAAGCCTGCCTAGGACCCTGGGTCAGTACTCAGGCAGGTAGCCTAAGCTACCCTGGCTCCACTGCTGTCGGCATCCACGCTATGGATCAAAGCTAGCTTAGGTGCGTCTGCACGTGCTGAGTCACACCCTGTGAGTGCAGTGTTTGGAGACATGCCCTGTCAGGACTGAGGCACTTTAGCAGGGCACAGTGGGGCAGCTTGCCTGGCTGCCCTTGTTTTATGCATACAAGGGTCTTCTATCTCCAGAGCCATCCATCCTGCTCCATAAAATTCATTACAGTTTGAAATCAAAACCTATATAGAAAACTGGAGCCCCCTGCAGTTATAGTTGGACAAGGAAGTCCTGTTCCTCAGCCAGGGGCGTTACACTGGGACTGTGCTGAAAAGTACCTGGAGAGCAGCTTCCCATGTGCTTCCGCTTCGTAGTCCCATTTATCACACCGACAGTCTCCACAAGCATTTCAGTCAAACTTGTTTCCTATTTTGCTGAGATGGGAGCCAAAGATTCCACGGTGTGGGGCCAGCTGGCCAAGGAGCTGCCAGCATCCCCATTACAGAGCCTTAGAGTTCTGGTTGTGGTTTTCCCATGTCTCCCAAAACATCGTCTGAGGAGATTTTTCTTTTCCAGGCAGGAATTGGTCTATAAGCGGATCAAGCCCTTGTGTCTGATTCTCCCAAGAATGCCTTGGCAGCGGCCTTTCCAGAGTTTGTTTTCTCCGACACGTCACAGCAGGGCGGGACTGTATTTTCCTCACAGTAAGTTTTCTAAATGCACCCTGCCAGTTCTGGCCAGTTATTATCTGTTTGTATGACAGTAGTGTCCAGAGGACCCAATTGGGATCAGGACCCCATTGTGCAAGGTGCTGTACAAACACACTGGAGGAGACAGTGCTTGAAGAGCCGACAATCTAAGTAAGCGATAGAGATGAAGGATGATTATCCCCAGGAAGCAAGGTGCAGACAGAATAAGTGACTTCACCACAGGCACCCAAGTAGCTGTGGGGGAAACGGAGAATTGAACCCCGATCTCCTGCATCCCAGCACAGTGTCATTCACCAGACCAGCCCACCTCTACTAGTATTTTCCTCTCTTCACATTTCGCTGTGCACACCAGAGCAGGTCATTCCTTCAGCCTGCTCTTTGACTTTCTGTAGCAGTGGCATTCACCCTTTGAGAACCACTTCGTCAGCACAAAGCCACAAATCCATCATGGCACAGCCAGAGAAGATGCTGTGATCTGTGGCATAAAGACATTTTCCCAGGGTTTTTTTAAACACATTCACTTGACCTATTGTCCATCATTCCCCACCAAGCCTTTCTCTGGGATTGGCTAGTAGGGCTCCTGCCTTTCTATATTCATTGGATAATGGTGTTTGCACTTCTAGTAAGGGGAGTAAGCAAGACAGAAATGTTATACAGGCAGGCAGCATGATGGGTCCCATGCCAGAAGACCAGTCCCATGATATGAGCAGTTAGGGGTGTCTATAGCGTTAGTTGGGAAAAGATATCTTCTCACAGAAAATAAAATTGACAATGTGTTTTTGTTTTTTGTTAAAAAAAGATCATTTTGGATTAAAATGGGCATTTTCCCAAAAGCTAAAAACAACTCCGCTTTGTCAAAAGAGATTTCCATAAAAAACAAAACTTTAGATCGGAAGTTTTCAGCCAGCACCAGTGAGCCAGGGGACTAGTTCTGTCACTGAAAGTCCTGTTGTTGGGATAGCTTCAGGATGATTGTCCCTTCCCTTCAGAAACTCCCTTTCATAAAACCACAAGGAAAGCCAGTATTGTCCAGTCCCTTATTTTAAAAGCATCTTGCTGAGCTACCCCTACAAGTATGTAGCATACACCGTCACCACATCGCTCACCATCAGCTGTCTCCCTAGGTAAGGAAGTGGGCACAGGGCTGGAGTAAGCAGACCTGAGACGCACTCAGCATATGCAGATGTAGGACGTTCCCATTGCCAGTCCCAGAGCCTAGCAATGCCATGAGCTCAAGCTCCTCAGGTTATTTTTTAGTCTATTTCAAATACACTAACTGTCTTTTCTATATATTTTACAATGGCTTCACATTCCTTTCCATGATACCTAGTTACTCTACCTGCTTGCAACAAACCCTGTTAGAGACAACATATTCCACTTCCCATACAGATTCTGCTGCTCCATACTTCTGGCGGGGAAAATTATTAACCACGGAAACTAGTTTCTTGCTCCTCATTGGAAAGCAATGATACTGTAAGTGTAACCAGATGCTGGTTTGCTGCAAATGCCAGTGTCTCTTGTCAAGCGCTGTGGAATTTTGGATCTCCACAGCACTCTTTCCTGTTCAGCAAGTACCATACAACTGTCCGCCAGCCTAATCGAGTGTTTCCTTCTTCATGCTTGTTCTGCGTGAGATCATGGCACCTTAATTCCTCATCGCAGGCTCTGGAAAACTAAGCAGAGTTGGGCCTGGTCTATACTTGGATGGAAGCCTAAGGGTGAATTGTAAGTGGTGCTGTTTTCTGCTGCACAGGCTTTCTCCCTGAGTGAGTATAGTGCTGTCTTTTGGGGGTGAGACATCAAAGCGGGGGCACAGGCAGCTTCCGGTCATTGGGGAACAAATGGCTTTTTCCCCCAAGCAACAAAGGGGTACAGGTTCCTGGGCAAATCTCAGCTCGGGTGCGCCTGTGCAGAATGGCTCCTGTGTGCCGCTCCAGTATCCAGCAGAGCAATTCCTGCAACTTGTCCCAGGACGCCCCTCATGTCTGCGATGGAGCTTGGCATAGAGCTCTGCACTCCCAGACTCCACGCCTGTCTCTGCCTCACCAGACAGGTACATTAGATAAGTATCTCCTACCAAACCCCATTTGTCAGTTTCTGACTCTGTGTGAACAGGACTGAGGGAGATGAGACAGGGAGCAGCTTTGTAGGAGCCGAATGAGCTGAGGTCACTGAACTTGGGACAATGGGCCCTTCTTCTTTGAGGCTGAGATACTAGGTCGAAGTAACTGGAAGCAACACAGGGCTAGCGCTCTAGAACCACTGAGTTGAGTGATAAAGTATGCAGCATCCCCAGGGACCAGTCCATCTGATTTTTAAAAAACAATGTTTTTCCATCAGCATTACAAGGCAACTAGGGACAGCAGGATGTACGGAATGGGAAGCTGATGCAAATGTTTTGTTTACAACATGCTCTAAAGCTAGCCGGTTTGTAAGCAGCCTTTGGCGCAAGTATTACACCCCACTACGGATGTTTGTTTAATGCAAACAAAGAATCGTAGCCTTTATCCCTACCTAGGATATGATTGAGAGTCAAGAATAGCTCCAAAAAAAAGAAGAACAGGAGTACTTGTGGCACCTTAGAGACTAACAAATTTATTAGAGCATAAGCTTTCGTGGACTACAGCCCACTTCTTCGGATGCATATAGAATGGAACATATATTGAGGAGATATATATACACACATACAGAGAGCATAAACAGGTGGGAGTTGTCTTACCAACTCTGAGAGGCCAATTAATTAAGAGAAAAAAAAAAACTTTTGAAGTGATTATCAAGATAGCCCAGTACAGACAGTTTGATAAGAAGTGTGAGCATACTTACAAGGGGAGATAGATTCAATGTTTGTAATGGCTCAGCCATTCCCAGTCCTTATTCAAACCGGAGTTGATTGTGTCTAGTTTGCATATCAATTCCAGCTCAGCAGTCTCTCGTTGGAGTCTGTTTTTGAAGTTTTTCTGTTGTAATATAGCCACCCGCAGGTCTGTCACTGAATGACCAGACAGGTTGAAGTGTTCTCCCACTGGTTTTTGAGTATTTTGATTCCTGATGTCAGATTTGTGTCCATTAATTCTTTTGCGTAGAGACTGTCCGGTTTGGCCAATGTACATGGCAGAGGGGCATTGCTGGCACATGATGGCATACATCAGATTGGTAGATGTGCAGGTGAACGAGCCCCTGATGGTATGGCTGATGTGATTAGGTCCTATGATGATGTCACTTGAATAGATATGTGGACAGAGTTGGCATCGGGGTTTGTTACAAGGATAGGTTCCTGGGTTAGTGGTTTTGTTCAGTGATGTGTGGATACAGACTAACACGGCTACTACTCTGAAAAGAATAGCTCCCTAGCTCAGGGCAGGTGCTAAGGTTACTTTCCAGGAGCCAGCTGCCATGTGCATCTAGCTAAATCCCACATTGCAGTACACAGACTGCAGCGTCTGTCCTGAGGCTGTAGGTCTGTAATTGGATAATGTAAGACAGATACAAGGGGAGAAGCAGCTAGTTACAAACAGGTGATGAGTGTGGCCTAAATGCCCAGAGTAGCAGACAGCACTACACAAGATCTGAGTCACATTTTCAAAAGAATCCAGCAATCATTTAGGCACGAAAATAAGGCAGACCCAAAATAAGGTGCCCCACTAGGAGCTGAGCTCTTGAAAATTTGGTTCTAGTTGTGGGTTCTGAGCACTTGAATAGTTGACCTTCCTATAGACAAATACTGTCTAGATTCTTTGACTGAATTCTGAACAGACCATTTCTGCTTGTGAAAGACCCCTAGAGCAGCGAAATGGGATTGATTTCTGACGGGGGAAAGCTCTCTAGGGAGATCTGACTATTGTCAGAGCGCAGCAATGGGAGAAGTTTGTGGAAGCAAGGTGTGTTCTTTCTACATGAAGAAGGAAACGTGTCAGTACATTATGATAAGCAGAAAGCTTGACTAATTGGCACTGGTGGTGACTGGGAGAGACAAATGTCTGCAAATCCAGGGAAAGTAGCCTCACCGCACATATGTTTTTCATTATAGAAAACACAACAGAAAGATTAGGGTCTAAACACTATAGAGGAACTGGCTGGTGAGATTTCTGACATCACATCTAATAAGGTTGCATTGGATAGAAAAGCAAAGTTTGTCCTGTTTTCTCTGCAAAAACAGAAGGGAAAAATACCAAATCTATTTGCCAGTTGAGAAAACCCAAGTGTTTCATACTGGGGTTGAGACCCAGATGGCCTTTCCCCTCTTGCCAAATGCAAAACAGATGAAAATTCAAATCCTTGGAGCCATGTCTCTGTAGTAGAATATGTCATAAGGCTATTCTCATATGGGCTCTTTACATTAGAACATTTAGAGTGTTACCAAGTGTTGCTAGGAGAGCCCAGGATGGAGCTGGAACGTCATTCAGTTATTCGTGTGTTCTGTGTGCCTGACAGCAGCATCTCTGAATCAGAGGGAGGAAGGGACAGATCCTTCGGTCTGAAAAGGACCTTATGGAAACCTTGAAAACACAAGGTGAAATCCTGGCCCCATTGAAGCAAAATTCCCATTAACTTCAATGAGGCCAGGATTTCACCCACGTTGTTCAAGGTGTTGTTGAGTCCTCTCTGTTTACCCACTGACCAGGGCCCGCACAGGCAGTACCGCCTGTATGTAGCTCAGTGTATTACATGCTGTATAAGACACTCATGTTCCATTTGGCTGGACTGCCTAGCCCCAACATGTTACAGGAAGTTGAAGAAGTTGACAGCATTGTACATGTTCTTTCAGAGCCTGTCAGTAACGATTTAATACACATACTTAGTGCTGTTCCACACAGCTGTGCCAGGAGTCTGACAGTGATAGAGTGAAGAGAAAGAGCATGCCAAAGGGATATGTGCAGCACACACAACAAGTTAGGATCCCAAATCAGTCACAGATACTTGCAGGCTTTAAAATTTCACTAGCCTCAGAGGCTCGCTGTGACCCTCCACATAGCCCTTCTCTCTCTAGAGGCAAGGGTCACAGCCTACTGAGCCATTTTCATCATAAGCCAGCAAGGGAGGTGAGGAGAAGCAGCCCTCCCTTGTACAGCCTCTGTTGTCTCCCAATCTCAGTGATTAATTGGGGGGCAAAGCGGGGAACCCGGGGCCCGCCCTCTACCCCAAGCTCCAACCCAGCTATGGTAGCTGACTTTTTAGAAACAGAACACGTACAATTCCCTGGGCCACTTCCCCACAGCAGCCCCCCACTTCCTCAAGATCCACTTCACCCTTACCTCAGGGTCTCCTTCCTTGTGCCTGATATGGTTTGTACTGCTCAGTCTCCCCAACAGCACAGCTTTCTCCTACACTTCCTGACACACACGCCCACCTGACTAACTGGGAGGCTTTTAACTAGTTTCAGCCAGCCCCTGATTGGCTTCAGGTGTCCCAATCAACCTAGCTGTCCTCCCTGCCTTCTGGAAAGATCTTAATTGGCCCCAGGTGTCTTAATTGACCTGGAGCAGTTGCCATTTGCTTATCCTGGTAACAGGGATTTGTTTAGCTTGGGGTTAATATATATGTTTCCCATTACTTTACTATAGCCGTCTGGCCTTGCATCACACTGTGTACATTGTGTACTCTACCACTGACCTCGATGACCCATGGCCCAGACTCATCACTGCCATCTCCATGCAATTCCCTGGAGCAACACCCACTCAACCCAAAGGTGAACTTGGTACCTTGTTTCGCTTTCTAGTCTTTTGTGCCTGCTGATACAAATTCATTCAAAATATGGGTGACAGCAACATTTAAACGATTAAAAAAATAAAGACTTCAGCATCTCCACTGAAGGTAGGACAAGAAGTAATGGTCTTAATCTGCAGCCAGGGAGATTGAGGTTAGATAATAGGAAAACCGTTAACTCTAAGAATAGCTAGAGCTAGATTAGTCTTCCAAGGGAGATTGTGGAATCGCTGTCATTGAAGGTGTTTAAGAACAGGTTGGACAAACACGTGTCAGGGATGGCCCAGGTTTACTTGGCCCTGCCTCTGTGCAGGGGGCTGGACTGGATCTCGAGATCTCTTTCAGTCCTATATTTCTATAATTCTATGTTGATGTATTAAACAAACAGCACCCTGAAACCTCCAAACCATTAGCATTGACATATGCACTTGTCCATGCTGGAAGTGTTGACTTCATCAGAGCTGGCCAGAGGATGATCATTCTGTTTCACAGCAACTTTTGAGGTTTCAAAATCTGTAGTTGTTTCACACTGGAGCAACACCAAAGCCTTTGAACGTTTTTGCATAATGGAATTGTATTGAAAATGTCCGTTTTCAGATCTTGTTTGCAGTGTTGCTGGAGCCATGTTGGTCCAAGGGTATTAGGGAGACAAGGTGGGTGAGGTAATATCCTTTAATGGACCAACCTCTGTTGGAGAAACAGACAAGCTGTCCCATCTCTGTGTTCACTTGAAAGCTTGTCTCTTTCACCAACCAAAGCTGGTCCAATCCAAGATATTACTTACCCCACCTTGTCTCTCTGTTTTCAGAGTGACAGCCTGAGCTTTTCAATTGGGATTTTCTCTCTCTGGTCAGAAAAGATCAGAGAGCCCTGGACCAAAAAAACTTTGATGAAAACTTCATCAAAACCGATACAGCTCCACCAAACATTTTGGCTTTGATGAAAGAGCATATTTTGATGAAATTTTATTTTGTTTAAAATGACCCAATTGGCCCTAGCCTTCAAACATACATGCAGACACAGCTGCAAAATTCTGCCTCCTTAGTAGGGGAGCAAAGAGAAACGGACCAATCCTGGCGCCAGTGGAGTCACTGGCAAAAATCTCCTTGATCTGAGTGTCATGAGGATGTGTCCCTTTGCGATTACTAATGAAGGCTACAACCATAGGGCATAATATAGCCAGTCCTTCCCCAGTCCAAGAACCTCTCTGTAGCTCTAGGACTGAGTAAGGGTTTGCAGGCCCATACCCAGCCAACGAACATACTGTGCAGTCCTGACAGCACGTGAGGGAAGTTAGTTTGGGCCAGATGTGGATAAACATAGAGCTTTGTCTGTGTGCCGATGTGTCTGTCTGGAGGCTTCCTCCAGGGAGCCAGCAGGGAATTTGCATCTTGTTCCAACAGTTCATTCACCGAGTCTCTCTGACAAATTTACAAGCTGGCTTTTGAGAATGATGCAATCATGAAGCTGCTGGACAAACACTGAGCTTACTCAGTGGGCGGATTCACACATCTATGGAGGACTTTCCAGTTGGGTAAAATATTTGTTATGCACGCGCGCACTCTCTATCTCTCACTCCCCAATTCATTTCTTTTCTCTTTCCACCCACTTCTTCCTTCCTCCCTTCCAGGTATTCCAACTAACTCATGGCACCGGCTCTGAGCCAGGAAAGCACTTCAGCACCTGCTTGCGTCAACGTCAACAGGACTTAACCTCTCTAACCACACAGTGACAGACTTGAAGGTGGCAATTTTGCAACAACAAAACTTCAAAAACAGACTCCAAAGAGAGACTGCTGAACTTGAATTAATATGCAAATTAGATACAATTAACTTAGGTCTAAACAGAGACTGGGAATGGTTGGGTCATTATACTAATTGAATCTATTTTCCCATGTTAAGTATCCTCACACCTTCTATGGGTCATCTTGATTATCACTTCAAAGGTTTTTTTTCTCCTGCTGCTGATAGCTCATCTCAATCGATTGGCCTCTTACAGTTGGCATGGCTACTTCCACCTTTTCATGTTCTCTGTATGTATAAATATCTTCTTTCTGTGTGTTCCATTCTATGCATCCGATGAAGTGGGCTGTAGCCCACGAAAGCTTATGCCCAAATAAATTTGTTAGTCTCTAAGGTGCCACAAGGACTCCTGTTCTTTTTGCGGATACAGACTAACACGGCTGCTACTCTGAAAAATGGGACTTACGTACATGCTGAAAGATAAGCACGTGCTTAAGTGTTTTCCTGAATCTTGGCCTCAGCTATTTCAGCCCAACCTGTGCCTTAAACCAAAACAGAGCTAATAAAATAAACACCTGGGTCCTTGGGGGGGGGGGAAAGCCAGCTCAGGTAATACCTGAGTGAAAACATTCCCCAGATCTCCTCAGCAGCCCTGTTACTAGAATGGCGAACGCTTCGCTGTTGAGGCCTCTTTGCAGACTCCATGGTAAATCTTCCTAACATCTTGCTAAGTGGTAGCCAGACTCTAGAGATGAAGTTACTCTTTAGCAGAGACTTTCATCTAATCCAGCACTCATTTAAATCACTGGGAGGCTCTCCATTGGCTTCAAGGGGCATTGGTTCAGGGCTTAATGGAGACTTCTGTTGGTACCTTTATGATGTCCACGGATGGCAGATCTCCCGGGTGAAGGCAAAGGGACCTTTGCCTCAGCTGGCAGGAGCTGTGACGGGCTAGTATCAGCTGGAAATCGCCCTGTGTAGATCTTACAAGCCATGTGGAGTATTAGCTCTGTGATACTGCTGGTAAAGCCGATATAAAGGTGATAAACTGTTTAATCCTTATCCCATGCCCTGATACATCATGTGCAGGCTGATGGCAACTCATGCATGCAAAAGAACCTTAATTAAGTGTTTAGGGCTCACACATCCAGCTCTGTTACCATTAATCCTTAACAAATGCATCCCAGGGTAAGGCATTATCTGAGACATAAAGCAGATAAATCTGCTGCTGGAATTTAGAAAGAATATAACATCTGAGGGTTGCGGAAGCTCAGCTGGCACGTGAACTCTCCCTGGCTTCAAACAATTTCTCATGGGCTCAAGGAGTTCTGCTGAGACCACAAAAACGTGGAAACCTACAGTGCCTGTTTCGAAACTCTCAGGCAATTGCACATAGGGCCAGAGCCACAGCTGGTGTAAATCCAAAGTCAGTGCAGCTCCATTGATGTACACCAGCTGAGAATCTTGGCCAAAGAATTCTACCTCTCTAACACTACGCACAGACTCTGAGTCGCCAGCAACTTAGTAAAAGGAAAAACTGATTTCTCAAGCACCAAGACAAATTCTGCTCTCATATATTCCATTGCAAATCTGGAGTAATTCCACTGAACTCGGGGTAAGTCTACACTACGAAATTAGGTTGAATTTATAGAAGCCGGTTTTATAGAAATCGGTTTTATACAGTCGATTGTGTGTGTCCCCACATAAAATGCTCTAAGTGCATTAAGTCGGCGGACCGTGTCCACAGTACCGAGGCTAGCATCGACTTCCGGAGCGTTGCACTGTGGGTAGCTATCCCACAGTTCCCGCAGTCTCCGCCGCCCATTGGAATTCTGGGTTGAGATCCCAATGCCTGATGATGCAAAAACAGTGTACGGGGGGTTCTGGGTACATGTCATCAGGCCCCTCCCCCTCTGTCAGAGCAACAGCAGACAATCGATTCGCGCCTTTTTACCTGGGTTACCTGTGCAGACAACATACCACGCCAAGCATGCAGGCCGCTCAGCTCAGCTCACCGTCACCATATGTCATCTGGGTGCCGGCAGACGTGGTACTGCATTGCTACACAGCAGCAGCTAATTGCCTTTGGGCAGTAGACGGTGCAGTATGACTGGTAGCCGTCATCGGCTATCTGGGTGCTGGCAGACGTGGGGCTGCATTGCTATACATCGGCAGCTCCTTGCCTTTTGGCAGTGGATGGTGTATTACGATTGATATCTGTCATTGTCATATTCCTCAGTGAGTTCGGTCAGAGGCACCTGGGCAGACATGTTTTGTCTCCTGGAGACTCAGTCCTGCCAGCAGTCCTATTGAACCATCTTGACGATGATGGCTAGCAGTCGTAATACAGCATTTTCTGCCAAGCACCCAGAAGATGCCGATGGCTATCAATCATGCTGCACCGTCTGCTGCCAGCTTAAGATGTAAAAAAATAGATGGTCCAGATTTGTTCTGTATCAGCGGAGTAGCCGTGTTAGTCTGAATCTGTAAAAAGCAACAGAGGGTCCTGTGGCACCTTTAAGACTAACAGAAGTATAGGGAGCATAAGCTTTCATCTGAAGAAGTGAGGTTCTTACCCACGAAAGCTTATGCTCCCTATACTTTTGTTAGTCTTAAAGGTGCCACAGGACCCTCTGTTGCTTTTTACAGATTCAGACTAACACGGCTACCCCTCTGATACATAAAATATGCAGTTACCTCTACAGAGGCTTGTATCTTGTAGGACTTTGTTTCATTTACTTACCATTTTTTGTTACCTGCGTACCACCAAAAATGCTTTTATTATTGGAATACATGGGCGGGAGACGTGGGTATTACATTAATTGAAATTGATAAAAACAATTTAAAAAAAACAACAACCTTTGCATCTACAACTTTGTAAAAGAAACACAAAAGAAAATCTTCTGTAGGGCTTATATTACCACTTCGTTTTTCCCTGCATTCAACTCTAGCTTTTCCTAGTGTGCTGGAAAGGCTCTGGCCAATATGGTTCCCTGGCACATATTTAACAGTGATGGCCCTGAGTACAATCATTTTAGTCATAGATCCAAAC